>NW_024870981.1:2077500-2417500 GCF_019054845.1 Dipodomys spectabilis
CCCTGAGATTTCCCCAAATGTGGAAAATTCGACTGCATAATTTGTGGTAGTGGGGGACTGTGTTAGTTCTCTCTACTGGATAGATAGATAGATAGATAGATAGATAGATAGATAGATAGATAGATAGATAGATAGATAGATAGATAGATAGATAGCATTGTATTTTATATTGGCCTCATCTGCTTTCCTGCACTCAGCAGTCACTTGGTCCTAAGGACTACTGTAAAGGATGAGGTATCTCTAGGCCTACTTTGTAGTTGCTAGGAACTACAAGGAGTAGAAAAATCAGCTTGAACTCACCATGAGAAAATAAATGAGGAAGTTGGGAGCAGGTGGCTTACACATGTAATCCTAACTACTCAAGAGGCTGAGATCTGAGGATTGCAGTTCAAAGCCAGCCCATGTAGGAAAGCTCATGAGATTCTTATCCTCAATTAACCACCAGAAAACTAGAAGTGGGCTCTGGCTCAAGTGGTAGAGCATTTCACTTGAGCTGAAGAGCTCAGGGACAGCACCCAGAGTTCAAGTCCCATGACATACAAATAAAAAGAAAGAAAACAGATAAGTGACCAGAGCCAATGGCTCATACCTGTAATTCTAGCTAGTTAGAAGGCTGAGATCTGAGGATCAAGATTCAACACCAGCCTAGGAAGGAAAATCTATGAGATTCTTATTTCCAATTAACCACTGAAAACCGTAAGTGACAATGTAACTCAAAGCGGTAGAGCACTATCCTTGAGCACAAAAGATCAGGGACAGGATCCAGGACCTGAGTTCAAGCCCCACAACCGACCAAAAAAAAAAAAAGAAAAAAGGAATGAGAAGCCACCACAATATACAGAATAACTCCTCCCTTCCTTCTTTTCTTCCTTCTATTTCTTCACATCCTTTCCCCCTTTCTATCCTAGAACTTAAACTCAGGGCCTCATGCATTTTAGGTAGGTACTTTACCAGATGAGCCATACACCTGCTTTTTTTGGCTTTAGTTATTTTTCTTTCTTTCTTTTTTTTGGGGGGGGGGTCCAGTCGTGGGGCCTGAACTCTGGGTCTGGGCGCTGTCCCTCAGCTCTTCACTTGAGCCACAACGCCACTTCTGGCTTTTTTCTTTTTGCTTATGTGGTGCTGAGGAATCGAACCCAGGGCCTCAGGCATGCAAGGCAAGCGCTGTACCACTGACCACCTTCCCAGCCCTCATTTTTCTTTTGTTGGTTATGTTACTTGAACTCTGTGCCTGGGTGTTGTCCCTGAGTTCTTCAGCTCAAGGTGAGGGCTCTACTGTTTGAGCCACAATACCACTTCTGGTTTTCTAGTGGTTTATTGGAGATATGAGTCTCACTGGGCTGCCTGGGCTGGCTTTGATCTGTGATTTTCAGATTTCAGCCTCCTGCATAGCTAAGATTACAGGCATGAGCCACCTGAGCCCAGCTCGGCTTTAGCTATTTTTGTGGTAGGGTTTTATGTCTATGACCAGGCCAGCATGGACCATAATCCTTCTTTTTACCCTTTCTGAATAGATGAAATAAGAAGCACAATGCATTGGGTTCAATATTGATTGAGATCCAATATTTTGAATGTTTTTCATGGGCTAATATCAAATCATAATCCTCTCTGTATCTGTCAAGACCTAGCAGCTAGCATTACAAGTGTGAGCTCCCATCCCTGGCTCAAATTTTTGATGACTAAAACATCTGAACAAAGTTTTAATAATTTTAAATGTTGAATTTGGGGGCAATGGGTGCTCTTACTTGCCTAGTTGCAAATTGCACCAAAAATCCCAAATATTAACTTTTGATTTCCTAGAGTACATTAAATAAGCAGATAAACTTTAAAAAGCAATTAACTAAAGAAAAAAGCTAAACAGAATACATCCTTACCATTGTAACTTTGGACTAACACCTTCTCAATCATTGCTTACATCATAGTTGTTTGTCTGGGCAGTATATTCCATACACGGATCATGCCACCCCCAAGGTTGTGGGCTAAACAGCCTATATCCACAGGAGTGAAAACAAGGCTCTAGGCAAACACACCAAAGGAAGGCAGGGTCCAGCAGCATTGTACATGGCAATGTCCCAACATATGACCAGAAGTTTTAGGGCAGCTTAAATAAAGCTTTTTCCTTAGGAATAATACTCTATTAAGGCATACCTCTTCTTCTGGGTTTATCACTGCTTAATTGGAGACAAGTCTCATGGACTTTCTGCTTGGGCTGGCCTGAAATCATGTTCCTCAGGTCTCAGCCTCCTAAGCAGCAAAGATTATAGGCATGAGCTACCAATGTCTAAATTGATTATTCCTTTAATAAAAAATCAAAATGGCTACAGTATGGTTTAACAGAGAGCTTGAATCCTTTTCTGAGCCTTATAAATTTTCTGACTAGAAGCAGAATGACAAACTGACATGTGGGAAACAATCTACCATATTAAAACATTTTCAGAAGAGTATCTGGCTCATCAGTTTAGCTCTTGTCCTTCTATTATAATGGTGACTTTTCTGCCCGGGCTGGATTCAAAACACAATCCTTACATCTCAGCCTCTTGAGTAAGATTATAAGCATAAGCCACCTGTCCCTGGCACCATCCACATTTCTGTACAAGTGAATAAAGCTCAGTGATATAGTGTCTACTCTTTAACCAAAAGCAGCTAAGAAACCAAAATTGAATTTGAAATTCAGTTGAATATGAGTTTATATTCTTAACAACTGGATTGTAAATTATTTGGTCTTTGCACAAGTCTCTTAGTAGATATAGCGCACATGTCATTATTTTTCTATTTCAAATGGTCCATGAGAGATAGCTGGGCATGGTATGGTAAGCCTGTAATTCCATCACTTGGGAGGCTGAAGCAGAAGCAAAATAAGTTCAAGGCCATCTTGGCTATGTAGTGAGATGCCATTTCAGAAGGGCAGGAAGTAAATGGCTCCTGACTATATAAGCCTTGGCAATTACTTTCCCATCTTCTATGTCTACAAAGAGAAGCCTAAGACTCCAAGGCCAAACAGAAAACATGACCCAAATACTAACACAAAACAACTGGATAACAGGTTCCTCAAAAGACTTCACATAGAACTCCCCTATGACCCAGCAATCCCACTTTTGGGCATTTACCCAAATGTTTACAAACAAGACCACACTAAAGCTACCAGCACAACTATGTTTATTGCAACATTATTTACCATAGCTAAGATATGGAACCAACCCAGATGCCCCTCAGTAGATGAATGGATCAAGAAAATGTGGTATATATACACAATGGAATTCTCTGCCTCCATCAGAAAGAATGACATTGCCCCATTTGTTAGGAAATGGAAAGGCTTGGAAAAATTTATATTAAGTGAAGTAAGCCAGGCCCAAAGAAACATAGGTCCCATGGTTTCCCTTATTTGCAATATCTAGTATATGTATGAGTCAAGCAGAAAAGGTCAGATAATGTGATGTTAGGAAAACGAACCCTTAAATATGTATTTTAATGTTTTTGTTTCTATCATGCATGTGTTTTTAACACATTTATAAAATTATATCTTTGTTGCTTTGTATGTCCCTCCCCCACAGTGTAACCCCCGCTTTCACTATATTTGATGTCAGTATAACTTGTGGAGGAGATGGGGAAAAACAAGTCGTTTAAGGATTCAGGTGGACCTGTTGCAACAATGAGAAGTACAAAATGTCATGTCAAAAACGAGCTTTACAATGTCGGTGTGGGGGGGGAGGGGGGGAAGGATTGGGTTGGGGGGGAGGGGGGAGGCTGGGAAGGGAGGTGAAGGGTAAACAAAGGAGGAGGCTGCAATGCTTGGTAAGAAATGTATGCATTATCCTGCCCATGTAATTGTAACCCCTCTGTACAGTATGTTCTCAAATAAAATAAAATAAAATTGAAAAAGAAAAACAACTGGATAACAGCTGTGTCGACTCATTCTTGGGCCAATAGAGTGTCACCCAAAGGCACTCTTGAACAGTTAGGTCTATGTCCCCTCCTCTTCTCTTCAGAAAGGGTCATTTCAAAATCATCATTCTTAGAAATTAAAAGACATCAGTGATATTAGGATTTCCATTCCAGCATATTTACAAGTCAGTGAACACTTAAGACATTGGCAACTATAAAATTAAGTGACTAGCAAGTGGAATATGGTACCTGAAGACACTAATAGTTCATAGTATATGTTCTGTGAATTAGAACTTATTAAATTTGCTACCATAGTTGCAGCAGGTGCAGTAACAGTTAGGGGAGGGCAGCAGCAACCTTGGCTCCAGCCCCTTGACCTCCGGAGTGCATCATGGAACCTAGCAGCCCTTCACAAAGGCTGGGAGAGAAGGGAGCTGCCATGGAATGCTAGGATCATGCCTCTGGTGTGGCATGCGACCATCACCTCACTTCTGCTTCCTGGCTAGATAAGTAGGGGCCGCATGCCTGTGTCACCTGACTCCTGCTTCTGGTCTGGATGGGTAGGAGCCGTGTGCCTGCACCACCTCACTCTGTCTTCCGGTCTGGGTGAGTGTGGGCTGCATGCCTGTTTCACCTCACTCCTGCTTCCACTCTAGGTGAGTGGGGGCTGCGTGCCTGTGTGGCCTCACTCCTGCTTCTAGTCTGCATGAGTGGGGGAGTAAGGGCCATGGTGCCTGTGTCACCTCATCACTGCCTCCGGTCTGGGTGGGTAGGGGCCATGTCCCTGCATCACCTCACTACTGCTTCCTGGCTGGATAAGTCTGGGCTTGGTGCCCTTGTCACCTCACTCTGTCTTCCGGTCTGGGTGAGTGGAGACTGCTTGCCTGTGTCACCTCACTCCTGATTAGTCTGGGTGAATAGGGGAGTAGGGACCATGTGGCTGCACCACCTCAATCCTGCTTCCGGTCTGGGTTGGTCTGACTGGCTGTGAGCTAATTACTATATCCAGATACTGTTTACCAGCCCACGCCAGAAGTTAGACTTTTTCAGTTTTCATAACAAAGCATGACATTAATGGATTAGGATGGCACCTTGCTAGGTTTGAGAACCATGTTATTAAATTGTGTGTGTTTGAATGTACACTGGTCTTGGGCCTTGAACTCAGGGTCTGAGGTCTATCCCTGAGGTATTTGATCAAGGTAGAGCTCTACTTCTTGAGCCACAACTCAACATATGGCATTTTTTTTGTGGTTAATTGGGACTAAAAGTCTCCCAGATTTTCCTGTCTGGGCTGGCCTTGAACCACTATCCTCATATCTCAGACTTTTCAGTAGCTAGGATTTACAGGTGTGAGCTACTGGTGCCTCTGTATTTCCTTGATTACCATCCAGAGAGAACTGTGCTTGGCAAGTGTTCTGGAGGAAAAAGAATTGAACTCTTCCAATGAGCAATGGTGAAAATACTCAGGTTCTAGCCCGGCATTGGTGGATCAGGCCTCTAATTCTACCAATTCAGGAATGTGAAATCTGAGAATTGCAGTTAGAAATCAGTGTGTGGAGGACAGAGTCCTTGAGACTCTTCATCTCCAACAAACTACCACAAACCCGGAAGTAGCACTGTATCTAAGTGGTAGAGCACCAACCTTGAGGGAAAATGCACACGGACAGCACTCAGGCCATGAGTTCAAGTCCAAAGACCACAAAAACAAAACAAAACAAGAAAAAAAATTGGGTTCTTCAGTAGAAGTTTATCATTATAAATATCTCTTTCCCATTGTATTTAGCTCTGTCATAGATGTATGAATCTTAGGGGAATAAGAAACTTGGCTAAAAAATATAGGAAGCATTGTTTGTGTGTGTGTGTGTGTGTGTGTGTGTGTGTGTGTGTGCCAGTCCTGAAGCTTGAACCTAGGACATTAATCTCTTGATTGGCTTCCTTCCATCAAGGCTGGTACTCTGCGACTTGGTCCACAGTTCTACTCCCAGATTTTTTAATTGTTAATTGGAGATAACAGTTTTACACACTTTTCTGCCTGTGGGGGCCAATTCTGGAATGTGATTATTTTGAATCATGCTGTAAAAAATGTGTGTGCAGATACCTCTACTGTAAGGCTGACTTACATTTCTTCAGGTGTATATGTAGGATTTCTTGTGTGGAACTTCCATACTGATTTCTGTTGGGGCTGCAACGATTCACTTAATTGCTATCATTGTGTAGGGTATCTTTCCCCACCTCCTTGCAAGTATTTCTGTTTTCTTTTTTAATAAGCATTCTGATTAGGCAGACATGAACTTCAACATAGATTTGATTTGCATTTCCTTGATTACTAAAGGTGTTGAATATTTTCATGTATTCTTTAGACACCTACATCAGTTTTGGGGAACTATCTAGTCAATTCACTTGCCTATTTATTGATTAGATTATTTGTTCTTAGGGTGTTTCATTTTTTGACTATATATTCTAGATATTAGGATTTCTTCTGTTACTCAAAAGGCAGGCTTATTTTACTTAATCTTAACAAAAGATGCCTTGTGAGCTTCAAATTATTTAAATGATGATTGATTTAAAAATGAGAATGATGTGGCTCACAGAATAGAGTGTCTGTCAGCAAGTACAAGTTCTGAACTCAGAGTACAGTGTCTACAAAAAAGGAGATAGATTCTATTATCTTAGAACAATAAAAGCTAATAAGCTACATTTTCTCAAAATATGTAATTCTAAATATTTCACTATTCTTCATGGTAAAACTATTGCAAATTTTAGCACAAACTAACAATTTTAGGTTCTACTTTTTCCTTGGTAATCATTCAAGCCAGCAAAACTGAAGAAAATACAAGTTTGGCTAGGTGCTGGTGGCTCATGTCTGTATTCCTATCTACTCAGGAGGCTGGGACCTGAAGATTGCAGTTCAAAGCCAGCCTGGGCAGGAAATCACATGAAGCTTATCTACAAATAATCACCAGAAAACTAGAAGTAGTGCTGTGGCTTAAGTGCTAGAGTGCTTTCCTTGAGCTGAATAGCTAAGGGACTGCCCCTCGGCCCAGAGTTCAAGCCCCATGACTGACAAAAAAAAAAACAACTTTGTATAAAGAGTAAGAATCTCCAAGTTTTTATTCAAGTTTTTTAATTCTTGTGGCAAATGTTTTCATTGAGTAGAAAATGGACAGATTATATGTCATTGTGATAAAAACTTGCTACTATGTGGTTGCTTTTCTCCCATTTATAATTTCATCCATCTAACATTGTTGAAGATGAAAAATCCATCAAGGACAAGACATACTATTTGGAAAAACTGGTAAGTTGAAATGATTATTACTTTCTAGTTTGGCAAAGAAGATGTGATTTTCCTTCCCTCCCCAGGATTTGAACAATGAAAAAAAATTGTCTTGATTTTTCCAAAAAGTGAGGAATACAGCTCATATTCAAATAATTAGAAGATAATGAAATGGATGTTTAGGATACATAATATGTTTAATTTTGAACCTTCCTCTCAAGAAACTTCCAAGAAACTTAGCACACATTAGTTGTAGATATTGATATCAAAGAGCCCACTGCAGGAGCTTCACACCTATAATTGGCTACTCAGAAGGATGAGATCTGGGATTGAGATTGGTGCCAGTCTGGAAAAGCAATGGTTGCACGGATGAAGTCCCCTGCTGTTAGATCATATGTCTCTTCCTCCCATCCTCAATGTGAAGCTGTCTCCCCAGATCACCATCCTTCTGATTCATTATCATTGGGATTTCTGGTTTTCTCCTTCAGCATGAAATTTGCATGGAGAAGGCCATTCATAGCTGTATTCACATGTTTCTCCAGTTGCCTACAGCAGTGCCTGGTCCTTAGTGCTTAGTAGCCTTATGTAGAGATGAGCCTTAGTGCTTAGTAGCCTTGTGTAGAAGTGAGCCTGCTCTGCTTATGTAATCTCAGAATTCAGTCATGAAAACTCATCAAGCTGTGGTCTTGAAGTTAATAGTCATTTCTTCTAATTATTTTTTTCCTCCTTGTGTATCTAAGTCCACATAAGAATGAGATCAGTGGCTGACACCTATGCGTTGTGATGGAAAAAGAGGTTGTGACATCATAGAAGTTTATTGTGAAGCTGCAGGATGACCCCACCACCAAAGCACCAAAAATGGCAGGCTCCCACATTCACGAATACATTAAACACACCGTCATTCACTCTCTGCTGGGTTTAGAGTCAGTGTTTCCCTTTCCTATTTAAATTAAAGAAAAATTCAAGACATGCCTTTTTTGATTTGTCATTGAATTATTGATATGTCCCTCCAAACAAAAAAAAAATAAGAATGCCATTTAATGGAATGTAAAGATAAGGCATGGAATAAAACAACATAAAAGTTCCTAGGGAAAACATCGAAAGTGGCAGCTGCTACAAAAATTGGTTCTTAAAACCAACTGGTGTCTCACACCAGTAATCCTAGTATAATATAAGCTAATGAAAATTTTCTTTTTGTGCCAGTCCAAGGGTTTGAACTTGAGACCTGGGCTCTGAGTTTTTTGCTCAAGTCTAGCAATTTACTACTTCAGTCATATCTTCACTTCTAGTACATTTGGTAGTGCAGTTGACATAAGAATTTCCAAGATTTTTCTGCCTGTGCTGGCTTCAAACTGTGATCCTCGATGTCAGCCTCCTGAGTAAGATAACAGGCATGAGCCACCAGGACCTAGCTAAAAGTTACTTTTGTGAGATACAAAAATTTACTTATGTAAGATATAAAAAGCAACATAAACAAATGAAACATTAGAACAAAACTGAAACAAGTTATATAGAAGACGTAAAAAGACAAACACCAAAGCCCCAAGTTAAAGCCTAAGGACCACCACAAAAGAAATAAAGAAGTGTAGAAGAAAAGTAATAGCCAGTGACAGAGTTTTAAATTAATCAATCACTGGTGGCTTACACATGTTATATTAACTACATAGGGGACTAAAGTCAGAAAATACCACTTAAAAGGCAAGCCCAAGCAGGGAAATCCATTGGTCATTTTTCTGTGTGTGACAGTCATGGGAGTTGAATTTGTTCTACTTTACTCAAGGCTGGAGTTCTATCAATCTCAGCTTTTTGGTGGGATCACTACCAGCTAACTGGAGATAAAGAGAATCATGGAATTTCCTTTGCAGGCTGGCTTCAAAACTGTGATCCTCAGATTTCAGCTTCCTGAGGTATTCAGTGCTTTGCATGAGACTCATCTCCAATGAACCACCAAAAAAATAAAGAAAAGAAAAGAAAAAAAAAAAACAGCTGGAGCTTGAGCTGTGGCTCCAATGGCAGAAATGAGACTGATTTCTGGGACAGCACCCATATCTTGAGATCAAGCTTTGGGACCAATACAAACAAGAATAAAATAAATAAATGAAAAGAAAGGTAGAAGAAGAAAAGGGAAAGCCAATTTCAGAGGATAAAATCAAAACTGAGGTAGCTTACACTTGTTATTAAAGTTACTCAAAGGTCACACATCTGAGACTCAGTGTTCAAGGCCAGCCAAGGCAGGTGAGTCCATGGACTCATCTCTAATTAGCCAACTACAGTTTTAAAAAAAATCCACAAATTGTGCTGTGGCTCAAGTATTAGCGTGCTAGTATTAAAAATATACTGAGACGACGCTGGGAAGTTGGCGCAGTGGTAGAGTGCTGCCTTGCATGCATGAGGCCCTGGGTTCAATTCCTCAGCAAAAAATAAGAAAAAAAAGCCAGAAGTGGAACTGTGGAACAAGTGGTAGGGCTCTAGCCTCAACCTGAAGAGTTGAGAGACAGTGCCCAAGCCCAGAGTTCAGGCCCCATGACCAGCAAAAATAAAAAGTACTGGGACGATACCCAGGCTCTGATTTATAGCCCAAAGCCCAGCATACATATGGAAATAAAAAATAGAAATTAAAAAATGTATTGGAAAATCCAATTAAATTTTCCAAATGAGCCATGAGTTTTTGTTTCATGTGTGTAATTCTAGAAACTAAGATAGATGAAATCTGAGGATTGTGGTGTCTCATCATCAAATCACCAGCAAAACAAACAAACAACAAAACAGAAGTGAAGCTGTGATTGGAATTGTAAAGTATCAGCCTTGAGTGAGAAAGCTACAAAACAGTGCCCTGAGTGCCTCAGAGATCCAGCCTCTGGATCACAAAAAAAAAAAAATGATAAGAAAAATAGAACCCAGAGCTGGTGACTCATGCCTGTAATTCTAGAACCTCAGGAGGCAGAAATATGGGGATCCAGTGTAAAGGCCAAACTTAGCAAGAAAGCCCAGAAGACAGTTCTTTGTGGCGTGTCCTGGGCCTGGAACTGTACTACTCCCAGAGTTCTGGCAGTTAATTGGAGGTAAGGATCTTAGACTTTCTGCTCAGGGTGGCTTTGAACCATGATGGTCAGACTTCAGCCTCCTGAAACAGGCGAGGCCTTGCATGAGTTCTAGCTCTAGGACCATCACACACAAAAATATGAAGTGAATAAATGTAAAGAAGGGTAGAAGAAGAACCAATAACCGAGGCTTCAATGAGCCAATCAACCAATCATTGGTGGCTCATAACTGTAATTCTAGTTACTCAGGAGGCTAAAATCTGAGGATAATATTTAAAGACCAGACCAATTAGGAAAGTCCATAAGATACGTGTGTGTGTGTGTGTGTGTGTGTGTGTGTGTGTGTGTGTGTGTGTGTGTCTGTATGTCTGTGTGAGAGTCCTGTTGCTTGAACTTGCCCTGTTTTTCTCAAGGCTCTACTATTCTCAGCTTTTTAGTGGTTATAATTGGAGATATCATGGACTTTCCTGCCCAGGCTGGTACAAACTTTGATCCTCAGATTTCAGCCTCATGAATCTGGACTGGCTCTACTCATTTCTAATTAACCACCAAAACAGAAAAAAAAAAAAAAAAAAAAAAACCCTGGAATTGAGCTGTGATCAACTGGCAGAACTGGGAAATAGTATTTGGTACAGCACCCAGACCCTGAGTTCAAGCTGCAGGACAAACACAGAAGAAATAAAAGAAAAGGAGGATAGAAGTACAAAACCTCTATCAGTGATAGAGGTTAAATGAATCAAACATTGGTTGCTCACACATGTTATACCAGGTACTCAGGAGGATGAAATCTAAGGATCACAGTTCATGACCAGCCAAGGCAGGAGAGTCCATGAGACTCAGCTATCTAATTTGCCACCAAAAATGAGCTACAAGCTGTACTTTGGCTCATGCAGTTGAGTGGTAGTCTTAAACAGTAAGCTTGGAACAGCACCTAAGCACTAAGTTGAAATCCTAGACACACATTTCAAAAAACCAAAAACAACAAATTAAAAATGATGGGAAAAGAGAAAGCCAGTTTCAAAATGAGCATTGGTTTTGGTTTATATGTGTATTCCTAGCTATTCAAGGTTCAAAGCAAGACTGGGCAAGAAAGTACATGAGACTCTTTTTTTTTTTTTTTTTAATTTTATTTTATTTTATTTGAGAACATACTGTACAGAGGGGTTACAATTACATGGGCAGGATAATGCATACATTTCTTACCAAACATTGCAGCCTCCTCCTTTGTTTACCCTTCACCTCCCTTCCCAGCGTCCCCCCTCCCCCCCACCCAATCATACCCCCCTCCCCCCCCCACACCGACATTGTAAAGCTGGTTTTGACATGACATTTTGTACTTCTCATTGTTGCAACAGGTTCACCTGAATCCTTAAACGACTTGTTTGTCCCCATCTCCTCCACATGTTATACTGACATCAAATATAGTGAAAGCGGGGGTTAAACTGTGGGGCAGGGACATACAAAGCAACAAAGAAATAATCTTATAAATGTGTTTAAAACACATGCATGAAAGAAACAAAAACATTAAAATACATATTTGAGGGTTCGTTTTCCTAACATCACATTATCTGACTTTTTCCGCTTGACTCATACCTATACTAGATATTGCAAATAAGGGAAACCATGGGACCTATGTTTCTTTGGGCCTGGCTTACTTCACTTAATATAAATTTTTCCAAGCCTTTCCATTTCCTAACAATTGGGGCAATGTCATTCTTTCTGATGGAGGCAGAGAATTCCATTGTGTATATATACCACATTTTCTTGATCCATTCATCTACTGAGGGGCATCTGGGTTGGTTCCATATCTTAGCTATGGTAAATAATGCTGCAATAAACATAGTTGTGCTGGTAGCTTTAGTGTGGTCTTTTTTGTAAACATTAGGGTAAATGCCCCAAAGTGGGATTGCTGGGTCATAGGGGAGTTCTATGTGAAGTCTTTTGAGGAACCTCCATACTGCTTTCCAAAGTGGTTGAACAAGTTTACATTCCCACCAACAATGAAGTAAGGTTCCTTTCTGTCCACATCCCCTCCAGCATCTGTTGTTGTTAGAGTTCTTGATTTTTGCTGTTCTAACTGGAGTGAGGTGATATCTCAATGTTGTTTTGATTTGCATTTCTTTTATGGCTAGGGATGTTGAACATTTCTTCATGTGTCTATTGGGATCCTTCTTTCTTCTTCAGGGAAGCTTCTCTTTAAGTCTTTCACCCACTTACTTATTAGGCAGTTGTTTTTTGAGGATTTGTTGTTGGGTGGTTTAATTTTTTGAGTTCCAAGTATATTTTAGATATGAGACCCTTGTCCGTTGTATGGCTAGTAAAGATCTTCTCCCAATCCGTGGGCTTTCTATTGATCTTGCTAGCTATGTCATTTGCCATGCAGAAGCTCTGCAACCTTATGCAATCCCATTTGTCCAACCTTTCTTTGATTTGTTGTGTTTCTGGGTCTCTATTCAGAAAATTTCGGCCTGAGCCAAGGAGACCTAGGGTTTCTCCTATTCCATCCTGTAATGTTTTCAGAGTGTCTGCTTTGAGTTCAAGGTCTTTGATCCATTTGGAGTTGATTCTGGTGCAGGGTGATATATAAGGATCTAGCTTTAGTTTTCTACATGTAGTTAACCAATTTTGCCAGCACCATTTACTGAAGAGGCTGTCTGTCTTCCATTCTATTGTTTTAGCTCCCTTATCGAAGATTAGATGGCTATAGGTCTGTAGGATCATTTCTGGGTTTTCAATTCTATTTCATTGGTCCTGAGGTCTGTTCTTATGCCAATACCAAGCTGTTTTGATTACTATGGCTTTATAGTAGAGTTTGAAATTCGGTATTGATATTCCTCCAGCAGTGTTCTTTCCATTGAGGAGCGTTTTTGCTATTCGGGGTCTTTTATTGTTCCATATGAATTTTTGGATTGCCTCTTCTATTTCCTTGAAGAATGAGGTTGGAATTTTGATAGGTATTGCGTTGAATTTGTAGATAGCCTTGGGAAGTATTGCCATTTTCACGATGTTAATCTTTCCAGTGCAGGAGCATGGGAGGCTTTGCCATTTTTTTAGTTCTGTGTTGATTTCCTTTTTCAAGATTTTAAAGTTTTCATCATAGAGATCCTTCACTTCTTTAGTTAAGTTAATTCCTAGGTATTTTATTTTTTGTGGGACTATTACAAATGGAGTTGCTTTCCTAATTTCAGCCACACTTTTCTCATTGTTGGCATACAGAAAAGCCATTGATTTTTGGGGGTTAATTTTATAACCTGCTACTTTGCCAAAGATTTGAATCAGCTTGAGTAATTTGGGAGTAGAGTCTATGGGATTCTTTAAATACAAGATCATGTCATCTGCAAAGAGGGAGAGTTTTATTTCTTCTTTCCCTATTTGGATCCCCTTTTTGTCTGTATCTTTTCTTATTGCTGTAGCTAGGCATTCTAATACTGGATTGAAGAGAAGTGGAGAGAGTGGGCATCCTTGCCTTGTTCCTGAGTTAAGAGGAAATGGCTTTAGTTTTTCACCATTGAGTATAATGCTGGCTGTAGGTTTGTCATATACAGCCTTTATTGTATTGAGGAATGTTCCATGGATTCCTAATTTTTCCAAAACCTTCATCATAAAGGGGTGTTGGATCTTGTCGAATGCTTTTTCTGCGTCTATTGAGATAACCATGTGGGTCTTAGTCTTTCTCCTGTTGATGTGATGAATAATATTAATTGATTTGCGTATATTGAACCAGCTTTGCATCCCTGAAATGAATCCTGTTTGATCATGGTGTATGATTTTTTGGATGAATTGTTGAAGTCGGTTGGCCAAAATTTTGTTGAGAAGTTTTGCATCAATGTTCATCAAAGAAATGGATCTATAGTTCTCTTTCTTTGATGAGTCCCTGCCTGGTTTTGGGATGAGGGTTATGATGGCTTCATAGAATGTGTTCAGTAGTGAGCTTTCTCTTTCAATTTCATTGAAGAGTTGGAGGAGAATTGGTTTGAGCTCTTCTTTGAAGGTCTTGTAAAATTCTGCTGTAAAACCATCTGGTCCTGGACTTTTCTTAGCTGGGAGGTCTCTTATTGCTGTTTCTATTTCAATGCTTGATATGGGCCTGTTAAGATAGTTTAACTCACCTTGGTTTAGTTTTGGCATGTCAATATTTGCTAGGAAGTGGTCCATTTCTGTCAAGTTCTCAAACTTATTAGCATAAAGTTTTGAGAAGTATTCCCTTATAATGTTCTGAATCTTGGTTGTTTCCGTGGTGATGTTTCCATTCTCATCTCTGAGTTTATTAATTTGGGTGTGTTCTCTTCTTTTTCTGATAAGATTTGCGAAGGGTCTGTCAATTTTGTTAAGTTTTTCGAAGAACCAACTCTTTGTTTTGTTGATTCTTTCTATAGTTTTTTTTGGATTCTAATTCATTTAATTCTGATTTAATTTTGATTATTTCTTTCTGTCTACTGGATTGGGGTTTATCTTGCTGCTCTTTTTCAAGGAGGTTTAGATGTGTCATTAAATTGTTAGTTTCAGATCTCTCCAATTTGTTGATGTAGGAGCTCAGAGCTATAAACTTGCCTCTGAGTACTGCCTTTGCTGTGTACCAGAGGAGCTGGTAATTTGTGTGTTCATTTTTGTTGAATAGCATGAACATTTGAATTTTTTTTCTAATCTCTTTCATGACCCTCTCATGATTCAGCAGTGTGTTGTTCAGCCTCCATGTGATACCGGACTTTCTTTGGTGGCTTTTGGTGTTGAGTTCTAATTTTCTTCCCTTGTGGTCAGAGAGAATGCAAGGTATAACTTCAATGTTTCTGAATTTAGACAAGTTTGCTTTGTGGCCTAAAATGTGGTCTATTTTAGAAAACGTTCCATGTGCTGCTGAGAAAAACGTGTATTCTGATGCTGCTGGGTGAAATGTTCGGTAGATGTCTGTTAAGTCTAGTTGATCTATGCAGCTGTTTAGATCTGCGGTTTCTCTGTTGAGTTTTTGCCGAGTTGATCTATCTAGTGGGGAGAGTGGTGTGTTAAAATCCCCAACAATTAATGTCTTTGGATCTATATGGGATTTGAGGGAAAGTAGTGTTTCTTTGATAAATTTGGGTGCTCCATTGTTTGGCAAATAGATATTTAGAATTGTAATATCCTCCTGAAGGAGAGATCCTTTAATTAGTATGTAGCGACCTTCTTTATCACTTCTCACGAATTTTAATTTGAAGTCTATTTTATCTGATATTAGGATTGCAACTCCCGCCTGTTTATGGGGTCCGTTTGCTTGGTAGATTTTGTTCCAGCCTTTAACATTGAAAATGTGTTTGTTTTTACGGGCAAGATGTGACTCCTGCAGGCAGCAGATAGAAGGGTCTTGTTTTTTAATCCAACTAGACAGTCTATGTCGCTTAATTGGAGAGTTCTGTCTGTTAACGTTAAGAGATAGGACTGAGAGGTATTTGGTAGTTCCTGCCATGTTATCCACCTTCTTGGGGGCTGTAAAAACTTGGTTCTTTCTATGGTTCTTGGATTCTCAGTTTGGGTGCTGTTTCTTGGCCTTTTTTGCGGTCTTGTTGGTTTTCTATGTGTAGTACATCTTTAAGAATCTTTTGTAGGGCTGGTTTGGTGGAAATGTATGTTTCAATTTTTCTTTGCTATGGAAGGTTTTTATTTGGCCTTCAGTTATGAAGGAGAGTTTAGCTGGGTACAGTATTCTTGGTTGATAGTTGTTTGTTTTTAGGGCATGGCATACATCATTCCAGGCTCTTCTTGCTTTGATTGTCTCTGCTGAGAAATCTGAGGTGATTCTAATTGGTTTCCCTTTATAGGTGATTACCCTTTTCTCCTTGACAGCTTTAAGGATCTTTTCCTTGTTCTGAGTTGATCCTGTGTGGATTATAATGTGACGGTGGGATGTCCTATTCTGGTCTGGTCTATTTGGGGTTCTAAAGGCTTCTTGTATCTGAACAGGCCTAATCTTTTTGCATTTTTGGGAAGTTCTCTGCTAGGATCCTCTTAAACAAATTTCCTAGACCATTAACTTCTATTTCTAGGTGCTCCTCTACATCCATTATCCTTAGATTAGGCCTTCTGATGGTGTCTTCCAGGTGTTGGATAGATCTATCATATTTCTTGGACTTGTCTTGGATGGTTGTATGTTCTTTCTCTATAATATCTAGGCTGTCTTCAATCCCTGAGATTCGATCTTCTGCGTGGTCTAACCTGCTGTGAAGATTCTGTACTTTGTTTTTTATCTCTTTTCCTTCTAATTGGTCAGCTTTGATGGCTTCAAGTTCTTTGTTGAAGCTCTGTTTTAGGTCTTGTATGAATTTCTTTACTTCCTTAATTTGGTGTTCAGTGTTTGTCCTCAAATCACTTAGTTAATTGGTTATGGTTTATTTGGACTCCCATTCCTTTTGTTGGGTTCCATTCAGCATTCCCTTTGTGGTCTCCCTGACTTCCTTCAGCTCTTTGTTAATGGATTCCATGAATGTCTTTAGTGATCTTTGTGTGTTCTCTACCTGGTCTCTCAATTCCTGTATTACTCTTTGATTAGCTTCCTCCCGTTCGTGGGATTCCTGCAGTTCTCTTTGAGTGTTCTCAGCCTGCTCACGCCATTCCACCCTTTCTCTTTGAGTATTCTCAAGTTGTTCATGCAAATCCTGTATCAGTTTTTGAGTAGCTTCGTCACGCTTATGATATTCCTGTATAAACTTCTGGGATGCCTCCTCTCTCTCCCTATCACGCTCATACAGAGTCCTTTGTACGTTGTCAAACTTCTCATTTATCATGTTTGCCAGCAGTGTTTGTAGAGCTATTTGGGAACTCTCCTCTGGATTATTCATTATTTGTTCTAACCCCTGGTTATCAAGATTGGGAATTGAGATACCCGAATTTGCCATTTTTCTTGTGTTTTTCCGGCTTACTCTGCCCATTTGAGATGAAGATAGCACCAGTTTTGTGCTAGAACACTATCTTAAGGCAACCATCAACCAAAGTTTGCATTTGTACAGTCAATAGTCTACAGATACAATCTAGTTCAACAGATACATCTATTCGACATCAAACAACTATATGTTAAAGGACTTCGAACCGCAGAGAAGAATTTGGAAAACCAGAAATTATTAGGGTTAGGGAGAGGTGTGGGTAAAAAATAGGAATAGATTGGTGTGGGGAGGCACAGGGAGAGTTAACTATGTCCTAATCACAATGCAGGAAATAGGTTGGGTAGGATGCAAGTAGAGAGAGAGAGAAAAAGAAGAAAGGGAAAGGGGAATGAAAAGAGACCAGAAAAAAATAGAAATGTAAAAATTAATGTTATTATAGAAAATAAAAGACCATCTATTTAGAGAGGAATGTGAATATGTTGAGAGAAAGGGAGGGACATAGAGGAGATGTGAAAAACTTTAAAAAAATGCTTAAAATATTATATAGGTATAAAGAGGTAGTACTGCTATTAATGAATTTAAGTCTCCGAGGTTTTCAATTGAGTAATAAGTTTGTGGGTTAAGTGTGTACACAATGGGGGATAGGGTCTACTAGTTAACTACGGGTTTATCTGAGGATGTGCAGGACAGGAGTTAAGTCACCTAAAGAAGAACAAAAGAGAGGAAAAGGTGGAAAGGATAGGAAAGTGAGAAGAAAAGATCAGAAGTTCAGTACAGCTAGACAAAAAACAAAAAGATAATTAAGAATGAAAGAAAAAGAGAAAGAAGACAAGAAAAGAAAGGAAAACACACATTCACGTATTCCTAAAATAAAAATTATAAGAGGAGAAAAAAGTTACTGGAAAACAATTATTTTTTCAGAAGAGGCAAAAATTAAAGATTAATAAAAGTTTTAGAAAAGGAAAAAAAATTTTTATATATATGGTAACAAAAAACAACAAAAAAAACAAAAACAAAAAAAAAAAAGAAAAGAAGAAGAAAAAAAAAGTTCTTTGATTTTTTTTTTTTTTGGGAGGAGTGGGAAGAATCCTGTATCTCCCTTTTGTCTGTAACCAGAGTCTTGTTGGAGTCTCTGGTCAGCTTGAGGTCCTGTGGCTTGATTGGTTTCTTAAGTCAGTTTGTTGGAACAGGCAGAAAAATGCTCTGCTTTACCCAAGATTTTGAGATCCCCTTCCCAGGTTAGTTTACTGGGAGGGTGATCTGCTTTGAGAATCACAAAAGAGGGGGATGCAGTGATGAGGCTAGGTTCTGGGTAGAGTTGAGGCCTTTCAACAAACATTAGCTTTTCCCTGGAGCTATTTTGTGAAAAAAAAAAAAAAAACTCACAGCACCCAGCCTGGAGCCATTCTCAGGGTTTCTCTTTTTCAATTATTGTGGTGGCTGCTAGAGGGAGGGGCAGCCTCTGGCTCTGGTTACCCAGTGAGGAAAGCCACTCCAATGGCTGGCGCCTGAGCTGGGTGACTTTTCCCTGGATGGAACTGAGTCTGTGAGGTCACTTCACCGTTAAGTTCTTGTGACCTGCTAAATGATTCATTTTATTCCAAGGCCTGAGCTGGAGCTAGCCGCTCCTCCGAGCTTTGTCGGTATCCAAGATGGAGATCACCGGTGCTGGGGGGGGGGTAGGGGTGGCCTTCCCTCCTCTGCTCCCTGAGAAGGAGTGAGGAAGTCGGGCTTCTACTCACGCCGAGTCTTGGATCCTGGGTCGTCTCTGGTCTGCAAAGTGCAGGATGAAGTTGTCTGCTCCTTGTCGGTTCTTGCTGGTGTTGAGTAGAATCCGCTCATCTGCTGTGTCTGGCTCCTTCTTCCCCGACTGTGTCTCAGGTATGACCCCGCGGCGGTGGTCGCCACCGCGATCCTGCCGCCGCAGCGGCAGCTGCTGGCAAGCGCTCAGATGTGTCTGCTTGGCTTCCCCTCTCTTGACTAACTCTCTGTCCTGTGATGGCACACTTGGTGTGATTCTCTGGCTTGGGACTGTTCACTGGAACTCTGAAACTGCTTTCTATGCAAGAGCTTGTTCAGATTCCAGCTTCTCCTCCGCCATCTTCTTGAGTACATTTCTTCGTACATGAGACTCTTATACCCAACTACCCAGTGTAGATATCATTGTAGTTGTAAAACATTGTATTTGTTGAAAAAGCTAAAAAAAACATGTTTATTGATCCAGAGATCAATTCCTGGTGCTAAAAAAAGTGTAGGAGAAGAGAAGAAAGGCCAATTGTAAATTGAAACATAAGCCTGGTGCTTGTTGATCGTGGAGGCAGAAATCTGTGGATCAACTTTCATTTTTTCTTTTTCTTTTTTTTTGGGTCCAGACATGGGGCCTGAACTCTGGGCCTGGGCACTGTCCCTTAGCTCTTCAGCTCAAGGCTAGTGCTCTACCACTTGAGCCACAGTGCCACTTCCGGCTTTTTTCTTTTTGCTTATGTGGTGCTGAGGAATCGAACCCAGGGCCTCATGCATGCAAAGCAAGTGCTCTACCACTGAGCCATCTTCCCAACTCCTGAGAATCATCTTTCAAGGCTAGGTCAAGACGCAAAATCCAGGAAACTTTGTGTGCATGTGTGTGTATGTGTGTATGTGTGTGTGTGTTTATATTTGTGATGTGTGTGTTTGTGTACCATACTTTGCTAGTACCCTAGCATTCCCAGATTTTGGGTGGTGAATTGGAGATAAGAGTGTCATTGATTTTCTGCCCAGGCTGGCTTTGAAACATGGTCCTCAGATTTCAGCCACCTAATTCAGCTGGAATTTGAGCTATGGCTTAAGTGGAAAAACTTGGCAAATATTTTCTGGGACTCCACCTAAACCCTGAGTTGAAGCCCCAGGACATGCACAGAAGAAATAAAGAAGAGTAGAAGTAACCAAGGAAGAGTAAGTGACAAAGGCTTAAATGAATCAAGCATTGATGGCTCATACATGTTCTACTAGCTATTCAAGTGGCTAAAATCTGAGGATGATGGTTTATGTCCACCCCTGGCAGGAGAGTCCATGAAAATCTTGTCTGTAATTAATCACCCCCCCCCCAAAAAAAGGGCCAAAAAGTTATAATGTGTCTCATGTAATAGAGGATAGCCTTGAATAAAAACTTCTGGGACAGAATATGAGCCCCAACTTGTAGACCCAGTAACAGCACACACATGCAAAAAAAGAGTAAACAACAGTAGATAGTGGCAAGCACATATTAAAGTTTTAAAATGACACAAGGGTTGTTGGTCCTGTGTATAATCCTAACTACACAAGAGGCTGACATCTGAGGATTGTGATATCAAGTCAGCCTGGGCATAAACGTGCTTCAGATGCTTATCCAAGCTACCCAGCACAAAGCTGAAGCTGAGGTGGTAAAGTAGCAGCCTTTATTTAAAAAGCTAAGAAATAGTCCCCAGAGCCAAAGGTCAAGCTGCAGGACCACTAAAAATTACAAATATAAAACAATAAATTAAAAGGACAGTGGAAGAAGAGAGACTGAAATCTGAGGATCAGAGTTCAAAGCTAACACAAGCAAGAAAATCCATGAGACTTTGTGTGTGTGCATCTCTGTGCCATCCTGCAGCTTGTATGTGCTATCCTTGAACTTGTGCTGGTTTGTTCAAGGATAGAGCTCTACCACTCCCAGCTATTCAGTGGTTAATTGGAGGTCATAGTCTCATGGACTTTCCTTCCCAGGCTAGCTTGATTTATGCTAGACTTTGTCTCAGACTCTTATCTACAATTAATTGTCAAAAATAAAAGAAAAAAAACCTGGGAATTGAGTTATGGCTCAAGTAGCAGAATTGTGCAATAAGTTTCTGGGACAGCAACCAGGCACTGAGTTCAAGCCCCAGGACAATCACAGAAGAATTAAAGGAGGGTAGAAGTGCAGAAGGAAGATCCAATGACAGAGTTCTAAATAAATCAAGCATTGGTAGCTCACTGATGTTCTATCAGCTACTCAGGAGGATGAAAGCTTAGGATCACAGTTGAAGGCTAGCCCAGGTAGGAGAATCCCTGAGACTCTTATATCTCACTTGTCACCAAAAATATGCCACTAGCTGTGCTCTGGCACATGTGGTAGAGTGCTAGACTTAAACAGAAAGCTCTGGGACAGCACACAGACCCTGGTGCTGATGCCCTAGCACAGACACTTACAAAGAAAAGAAAAAAAGCACAAATTATAAAAGATGGAAGAATGAGAAAATTATAGTTTCAAAATGAGTCAGAGTTATTGGTTTATGTGTGTATTCCTAGCTACTCAGAAAGATGAAATATGAGGATTACCGCTAAAAGCCAGCCTGGGCAGGAAAGTGATTGAAATTCTTTTCTCCAACTACCCAGTAAAAGCTGGAAATTAAGGTGTGATAGTAGTTGTAAAGTACTGAAATTTCATGAAAAAACTGGGGAACAGTTCCCTGGTCCATAATTCAGCCCAAAGTCGACCAAAAACAAAACTGAAAGAAGAGGAGAAATGACCATTTGAGATTTGAAAATAAGCCTGGGGCTGGTGGTTCCTGCTTATTATTTTAGCTATTCATGGAGCTGAAGTCTGAAGATACATTTTAAGACCAGCCCAAACAGGAAAGTCCATGGGGCTTTTTTACTGTGTGCCTGGGGCTTGAATTGGAGTAGTTAGTTGATGGAAATAGTCTCATGGACTTTCCTGTCCAGGATAGCTTCAACTTCAATCCTCAGATTTCTGCCTCCTGTGTCTTGCTGGGCTTTACATGAGACTCTTATCTCCAATTAACCACCAAAAGGAAGAAAAATAAAACCTGGTGATTGAGCTGTGGCTTCAATGGCAGAAATGAGAAAATAATTTCTGGGACAACACCCAGATCTTGATATTAAATTCAGGACCAACATACACACAAACAATAAAATAAATAAATGCAGAGAAGTTAGGAGAATAAATGGCCAATTCCAGAGCTTAAAATGAGCCAAGCATAGGTGGCACACATCTGTGATGGTAGCCACTCGGGAGGCTCAAATCTGAGGATCACAGTTGAAAGCTAAGCCCGGTAGGAGAATTCATTAACTCAACTCTAAGTAGCTACTTAAAACAAAACAAAAACTAATAGCCACAAGTTATGCTGTGGTTCATGTCTTAGTGTGCTAATCTTGAAATTAAAACTTCTGGGACTGCAACTGGGCTGATTTTTAGACCCAGGACCAGCATACACAAGAAAATAAAAATACAAATAGAAAGGTGTAAGAATGGCTGGGAGGGCTGGGAAGGTGGCTCAGTGGTAGAGCACTTGCCTTGCATGCCTGAGGCCCTTGGTTCAAGTCCTCAGCACTACATAAGCAAAAAGAAAAAAAAAGTGGCTCTGTGGCTCAAGTGGTAGAGCACTAGCCTTGAGCTGAAGAGCTGAGGGACAGTGCCCAGGCCCAGAGTTCAGACCCCACAACCGGACCCAAAAAAAACAAAAAAAGAATGGCTGGGAATGTGGCTTAGTGACAGAGTGCTTGCCAACCATGTTTTAATCCCTGGATTTGTATCCTCAGTATCTCATAAATAAAAAAGGCTGGAAGTGGCACAGTGGCTCAAGTAGTAGAGTTCTCACCTTGAGTAACAGAAGTTCAGGGACAGTGCCCAAGGCCTGAGTTCAAGCCCCAGGATTAGGAAAAAGAAGAAAAACCGTGTGAGAAAATCCAATTAAATTTTCAAAATGATCCATGCATGAATGTTTGGTCAATATGTGTAATCCTACTGACTCACAAGAATGAAATCTGAAGGTTGTTGTTCATAGCCAGCCTGGACAGGGAAGTGCATAAGTCTCAAACTAACCAGCAAAAAATGCCAGAAATAAAGCTGTGGTTGTTGTTGTAAAGCACCAGCCTTGAAAGAATAACTTATTGAAACAGTGCCCTGGCTCAGAGATCCAGCCTCAGGATCACAATAAGAAAATTAAATGCTTGGAAGTAGAGAAACAACGACTATTGGCTCATGTCTGTAATTCTAGAAATGCAGGAGACTGAAATATAAGATCCTGTGTAAAGGCAAACCCAATCAAGAAATTCCAGGAGACTGTTTTGTGTGTGGTGGCCACACTGGGGATAGGTTTCATGGACTTTCCTGCTCAGGCTGCTTTCAAACCATGATGGACAGATTTCAGCTTCCTGAATTAGGCCAGGCCTTGCATGAGTTCGAGCTCCAGCACCAACACACACAAAAGGAGTGAAATAAATGAAAAGAAGGGTAGAAGAAGAGAAGAAAGACCAAGTAACAGAGGTTTTGATGAGACAATCATTGGTGGCTCATGTCTGTAATTCTATATACTCAGGCTGAAATATGAGGATACTCTTTAAAGCACAGCTCAGGTATAGGTGTTCATAAGACGTGTGTGTGTGTGTGTGTGTGTGTGTGTGTGTGTGTGTGTGTGTGTGTGTGTGTGTGTGTGTTTGCCAGTCCTGGTGCTTGAACTTGCACTATTTTGCTCAATGATCTACAACTCTCAGACTTTAGTGGTTAGTTGGAGAAAGGAGTGTCATGAACTCTCCTAAATTTTCAGCCTCCTGAAACTGGCCTAGCTCAATATGATTCTTTTCTCTCCAATTAACCTCCCCTCAAAAGCCAAATGTTATCGTTGGTCCCATGTATGCTGTGAGACAACATCTGAGCTTCAATTTCTACTCCCAGGACAAGCAAAAATGGAAAAAGAAAAAGAAAGAAAGGTGGAAGCAAGCATATATTAAAGTTTTAAAATGACCCAAATGTTGATGGTCATGTGTGTAATCCTTACTACACAAGAGGCTGACAACTGAGCATTGCAGAGTCAAGTCAGCCTAGGAAGGAACGTGCTTGACATTCTTATCTCTAGCCACATGGCACAAAGCCTTGAGCTGTGGATGAGGTGGTAAAGCACCAGCCTTGAGTTTAAAAGCTAACATATAGACCTTAGAGTCAGAGGTCAAGCCACAGGACCAATAAAATTTTCAAAGGAGAGAGGATGAAGAGAGGCTGAAATCTGAGAGCATGGGTCAAAGCTGGCCCATGCAAGAAAGTCTGTATGTGCATTTGTGTGCTATCTTGTGGCTTGAACTTATGTTGTTTTGTTCAAGGACAGAGCTCTATCACTCTCAGCTTTTCATTGATTAATTGGAGCTAAGAGTCTCATGGGCTTTCCTGCCCTGGTTGGCTTTGAACCATGATCCTCAGAATTCAGCCAACTGATTCATGCTAGGCTTTGTATAAAACTCATCTCCTATTAACTACCAAGAAGTAAAAAAAAAAAAAAAAAAAAAAACAAACCTGGAGTTGAGCTGTGACCAAAGATGCAAACTGGGCAATCACTTTCTAGTACAGCACCCAGGGCTTTAGTTCAAGCACAAAGACAAAATAAGTATAGCCACAAGTTATACTTTGGCCCATGTGGTAAGCCACTAGTCTTGAAGAAAATCTCTGGCATTGTATCAGGACCTGATTTGTAGTCCCAGGACTAGAACATATACAACAATAAAAGCAAGGAAAAATTTAAAAATAAAAAGTGAATAAAACATATTAATATTTTAAAATGACCAATGGGTTTGTGGTTCATATGTATAACTGGAGCACCTCAGGAAGCTAAAATCTGAGGATCATGGTTTGAAGCCAGACTACCCAGAAAAGTACATTTGAAACTTATGTCCAATAAACCAAAAAAAGCTAGAAGTGGAGCTGTGGTTGAAGTTGTAAAACATCATCCTTGAGTCAAAAAGCTAAGAAACAGAAGGGCACTGCTGGCTCTAGCCTGTAATCCTACTACACAGGAGGCTGAGATATGAAGATCATGGGTCAAAGCCAGCCTGGTCAGGAAAGTTCATGAGACTCTTATCTGCAATTAAACACCAGAAAACCTGAAGTGGCTCTGTGGGTGAACTGGTAGAGCATTTGCCTTAAGCTGAAGAGCACAAAGTCAGCACCCAAGCTGAGAGTTCAACCCCCACCCCCCTTCAAAATAACTAAGAAACAGCAATGTGGCCCAAAGATCAAGTCTACTGGACAAAATTTAAAAAAGTATTGAGGTTGAAGGCAAGAAAGAGATGGTTAAAAATAGTAAAATAAGCCGCGTACCAGTGGCTCATGCCTGTAATCCTAGCTAATCAAGAGGCTGATATTTGAGGAACACAGTTCCAAGCCACCCAGGGCAGGAAAGTCCGTGAGACTCTTATCTCCAATAAACCACCAGAAAACTGGAAGTGGTTCTATGGCTCAAGCGGTAGAGTGCTTGCCTTGAGTTGAAGTGCACTGGGACAGCACCTAAGCCCAGAGTTTAAGCCCCATGAATGACCAAAAAAAAAATTAATATAAGTCAGCAGTTGGTTTCTCATGCCTGTAAATTCTAACTACCCAGGAGGCTGAAATCTAAGGGCTGCAGTTCAAAGCCAGCCCAAGCAAGAAAGTCCATGAGACTTGTTTGTGTAATTACAAGTATTAGGGCATGAACTTGCCCTGTTTTATTCAAGGCTAGAGTTCTACTACCCACCACTTTTTGGTGATTAATTGGAGATAAGAATCTCAGACTTTGCTGCTCAGACTGGCTTCAAACCAAGATCCTCAGATTTCAGCCTCCTTAGTTGTGCTGGGCTTTGCATGAGACTTTTCAAAAGAATGAATCTGGAAGTTGATCTGTGGTTCAATTGGCAGAACTGAGAAAAATCTCTGAGAGAGTGGCCTCTCCCTATATGCAGAAAAAAATGATAAAACTTTCAAAAATAAATAAAAGTAGTTATAATATAGAATAAATAAAAAAATCATGTTTAATATGATATAAAGAAAAACTATGTTTTTTTTTAAATGTGGCAAATGAGAACATAGTATGAAGTTTCAAAATGACATACTGAGAGTAAGGGAAAAAGGAAAATTTTTAAAAATCATGTAAATATTAAATACAGGCTGACATGACCAATATATAATGTGATCAAAAACCTATCTCTCTCTTATCTCTCACTTGTAATTGCTTACAAATAATTGTCCCTCCAGTTTCAGCAGACACCACAGTGATTTAGACATGACCTCTCTATGAAGCCTTAACTGTGTAAGGATCTTCCTGCTTTAGCCTCTTGAGTTGATACTGCAAGCATTGCTCTCATTTTAATATACGAGGTTTCCTTTAAAACTCAGAATTAATATTCAAATAATGGATTTTCTGTAATGCATGATTAAACATCAGAAATCCACCAGAGATCCTCTGAGGAATACAATCAAAACAGTAGAAAAGCACCTACCACTCAAGGTAGGTAACAGAAGGAAGATTTAGCATTTTTTTTTAGGTGCTGGGGGTAGAACGCAGGGCTTCATGCTTGCTAGGCAGGTATAAAATTCAGTGACATCAATTATATCCACACTGCTTTGTAACCATTACCTCTATTTGTGAACTATCTTTTCGATACTGATGGAATCCATACAATCATTGAGTAATAATCACCCCAATGACCTGCCCCAGAAATTTTAATCTTCCAGTTTCTCTTATGAAATGGTTTAGTCAATATGTTTCGCATAAATAATAGATTATTTTTGGTGTCTATCCATGAAAGACATATATTAAATTGTAGCTTTTCTGTGGATAAGTCATAATCCATTTATGCATACCTCATATTTTATAAACCTGTTCATCTGATAGACACTCCAGGTATTTCCAACTTCTGACTATTGTAAATGTTGCTGTTATCATTGGCATATGAGCTATTAGTTTTTTCTTTTCAGTTCTTTAGGTTATGCAATGAGCAATGGGATTGCTGGGTAATGTGGTCATGCTATGTTTTGTTAGAAGAATGTGTCAAATTCTACCATAATTGTTATATCACTTTTAATTACCACAGAAATGTACAAATGGTCAATAAAATACACAAGAGTATTTCAAATCTTCCACAGCTGTGCCCTAAAGGATCATTTTTCTTACTTTTTACTTGTTTTTATTTAGGTCATGCAGGCCTGGAACTGTGAAGCATTGTCTAGAGTTGAAGTGAGAACAATACCAAATGCCACTTACCCAGCCTCCTAAAGATTTAATCTGGTAGTAATTTTTTTCTGGAGATAAATTTTAGTGATTATTTGCATTTTTACTCTTTTAAAATAAGATTTTGAATTTTAAAATGACTTATATAAATGTAACACCTCTGTGTACCTTCTTTTTAATAAGAAGAAAAATTATATTTACAAAAAATATAAAAGGACAAAAAAAGCTTCCCAGCAGGAAAATAAATTACAACCACAGTCTGATTCTGACCCAAGCAAAATAATACAATAAGAACTCATCTAAAGTAAAATGAAGTACAGGGGCTGGGGACAGGGGTCAAAGGGTAGAGCACTTGTTTGCCCAGAACCAGCCTCTGAATCAAAACCACAGTACTGCTAAGGGATAAAATAAAGTATTAAAACTTAAGGAAACATGCAAATAATAGTATGATGGATAACATAGATGTACACATCTGTAATCCCAACACTTGGGAGACTAGGCAGGAGAATTATGAAGTTAAGATCAGACTTGGCTATATAATGAGACTGCAAAGAATAAAATAAATCAAACTATATTTTTAAAGAGTAGGGTGTATTTCAAGTGTAATTCAAGTAGTTTTGAATGTGCAAGGAACTGATACATTGCACAAAAATTACATGCTTTGATAACTACAACGTTCAGTTACACTGCAGTATAAGGTGCCCCTTGGCTGGAATCTCTCCTGAGGAAACCTAAGGCAGTTGATACATCTGTCTTCTTGGCTGGACTGAGGGTGTTGCTGGGCAAAATGTTTTGATCTCCATTCTTGAATCCCACTTACAACTCTTTTTTAGTAGACAACCTACAAATCTCTCCCATCTCAATAACAGGGTCTTCTGGGTTTCAAATGAAGTTATCTTTGATATCTCTTAGGGCTCTCCTCCCCTTTGTCTGGAACTGCTCTGTTCCTGGGCCTACATTCAGTAGCTTGTTCTGAGAAGAGTGGTAGCTATTTTGCTAGCCTCCTCTATCCACTGCCATTTCCTCCTCAAATTAGTCTTTGGTGGTATCAGTATGAGTCTGCTCAGAGGGTAGAGCCAGTCTGGGCTGGCTTTGAACCGTGATCCTCAAATCTCAGCCTCCTAAATAGCTAGGATTACAGGTGTGAGCCACTGGCACCCGGCCATCATTTCTTTTTTCCAGGAAAATTTAGGGGGATAGAATAGCACAGCAGCACATATATTCAATAGCAACTGCCCCAGAGTGAACCAGATGCTCAGACCAAACCACTGACCTTGATATTGCCTTTGGTATCCAACAAGATGTTGTTGGACTTAAGGTCTTGGTGTGTGATTCTATTCTAGTGTGAGTAGTGAACAGCACTTACAATTTGTGTGAAGAGCCTCTTGGTTTCATCCTCATATAGGCGGCAGAATTTTCAGATCCACCCGAGGAGGTATCCCCTACTGGCCAGTTCCATGATGAAATACACATACTCTTCCTTCTCCATCACCTGGTACAACCTCATGATGTTTTTGTGCCATACCATCTTAAAAATGTCCACCTCATTCTTTAACTGATGACTGGAGAACTCTCCCTTCAGGAGTATTTTAGCTGCCACTTCCATGTGTGTGAGGTAAGGATGGGCCAGCTTCACTTGTCCATTGGTACCATGGTAAATGAGCTCTTTCATCTGGTATTGTTTGATGATCTCCTCCTTCAAAGATCTGGAGGATGATTCTTTGTATTCTTCCATCCTTCTGCTATGGTGGCAGGCAGCAAATCTACCTAAAATTAACTAAATAAAATAATGGAAAACCCAGAAAAAGTGAAAAGAAATACTAAAATCCAAACGACAACTCACCCCCAAGCCAAAAAAATAATGAATTTAGCTTTGAGACAGTCCAGCGGGTCACCAATCAAGAGCTCCTAAAGGTGTTAACTGACATAGGTTGGAGCATAGTGGCTTCCTATATATCCTGCATGACCTCTCAAAATGGAGCTATCACAGCCCGGCATAGTGACATCATAGAGGAAATGGACCAATCAGAGTCTGGGCCAGTGAGGTCAGAGAAAAAGTGGACCAATCATAGCTTGCCAGCATTGCTACTGTAGCTCATAGGCTTCAAAGACTGTGGCTAAGGACTCCATGTGGGCTTGAGGTTGCTCTGGTCACTATTATGCCATTCCTGAAACCACTAGGACAGAACTCAAAGTCCTCTGACCTTATAGAAGACCCCTGAATCTCATAAATTGCTTCTGTGGAGACACTAACCAATAGCCTCCATTCTTGATGCCCACCTTATCCTATATCTTGTTCCAACAATGAAATGGCAAAAAGGCCTCTGCCTTCTCAAGGACAGCTGTTCTACAACTTGATCCTGAGGGGAAAAGGTCCAGAATATCTGAGCCACAATCCTCACAATTCACCTTCCTGAGTAGTTAGGATTATATGCCTGAGCCATCGTTAGGTACTTAGCTCATCGCTCACATTTGGAGGAAGTATATATATTTGTTAGAAAAGTTGGTATTAGATATGTCCTTTAGCACCTTAAATTTGTTGCCCTTGCTGTCTAATAGTTAATCTAGTGTCTGATGAGAAATTTATCATAATATCATTGAACATCACTTGTGTGTGATGAGTTGTGTCTCTGTGCTTTGGGAGATTTTCTGTCTTTGTTTAATTAGAATGTGTCTTAGTATGGACCTGTGTAATTATGTTAATTGACTTCTTTAAGCTGCTAGATTCCTGCATAGAAGTGTTCATGCTTTCAATCAAATTTGGGAAGGTTTTGGTCATTATTCCTTCAAATACTATATATTTTTTTCTCCCTGTATGTTATATATATATATATATATATATATACATTATACATACAATACATATTCACATTGCATATGTGAATATACATATATATGCCTACATATTTATATTATATATACATTTATATGCATATGGTTTTTTCACATGACATCCTCTTTTGTGATTGTTTATGGTAGAAAGTCTAGATTGATCCCAGCTACTCCATTAAAGTTAGAGTTAGAAGTTTTCCATTTTATTTGTTGGTGAAAATTTTCTTGGCAAGGATATTTAAACTGGTACAAATCAGACCTAGCCTCTCTCTCTCTCTCTTTCTCTCTCTCTCTCTCTTTCTCTCTCTCTCTCTGATTTCCTGCCTGTCAGGTCTCTGAGCACAGGACCATGGCTTACCAAGTTCTTCTAGTGTGTGCTGTGATCTTCTAGTGTGTGCACTGTCATGTTGTGCTTCAAAGGCCACCACGCCTGCACCTGGAAGAGGAGCTGCTCCAAAGTCAGCCTGCACAGGTGTGCCTGCCTCTTTCTTATGTCAAAGCCCCCATAGCTACTGCAGTGGACTTAGTAGATGCCAATGTGCCAGGACTGCTGACTGCTGACTGTGGGCGACTCAAGAACAGCCTCTTTTTTACCCAAGTCAGAGGTCTGCGTTGGATCCTGGGGGCACTGCCCTGTTGGTGACTGTGCTAGGAGCAAGGCTGTGGGCTGCAGAAGCCTCACTGTGACCTGACTTCTGGGAAACAACATATGTCAAAGGCTTCTCTGGGCTCTTTTCAGAATACATGGGCAAGTTCAGCAAGCAGAAGATGAGCTCAGTGGGCCCCTAAACACAGGGTGGGCAATGGACCTTGGAGGAACAGGGCTGCCCAGGTTGGCAGGGGGACAGGTGATGAACCTATATTAGTAGTCTGCCGGCTTCCTAAAGAAAAGTTAGACTTTCTTGCTACCCAGAAATATCCCCCTAAAACTGGATGCACCAGAGAGTCCCATGCTGGTGAGGGGCAAAATCCCAAAGACCAAAGTAGACAGACCAGGAGCACTTGGTGCTCTTGGTGGGCAATTCAACGCTGGCACTGGCAGGAGGAGCTGCAGGTTCCCTAACACTGCTTGTCCAAGGAAGCCAGAGCTCAAGCAGACACCAGGATTGGCTAGCTGCACACTAAACAGGCTGGAAGGTGAAACCTTGCTGGATAGCTTTGCAGAGTCTGCAACTTGGGGCACCTGAAGGCACAAGAAGCTGCCTAGCATCTACTCAGACAAAGAACTTGGGGACAGCAGCTTTCCCAACTTGGAAATGAGTGTTCAGCTCACTGTGGTCCGTTTGGATCTGGGAGGGATGGCAGGCCTGCTGCTGGAGGGAGCAGATGCCCCTTCCAAGGCTTCTGGGGAAAGGGGAGCTCCTCGAAATTGGTTCATGGGAAGGCTGGTGTGTCTTTCCCAAAGAGAACACCTCCAGCTTGTTTGGCTGTTTGCTTGGGTAGGGAGTCGCCCCTCAGGGACAGTGATATTAGGAGACAGTGTTTGTGAGATTATCCCCAAATGAAACAAACCCCTGAGGGAACAAAAGAGTAAGGATTGCTGAACTGCCCACAGAAGGTGGAGTTGAGGTTATGGCTGCTTCTGTCTTGAAGGACCCTGAGGCTTTGTCACCAGAGGACAAATGAGTGGACACTGGCATGGAGCCTGATAATTTTAAGAAAATTATCAGAGAGCCCTACTTGGCTTGCATGTCACTCAGTTGGACTAATATTGGGTGGGGAGTTTGGGCTGTAAAGCTGGGTATTACAGCTTGATCTTTTTGAAGGGCTGAGGACACCTTCTGGCAGCAGTTAGAACTTTATGAGGTCTGAGAACATTATGTGATTAGGTGTGGTCCTCTGAGCTTCATCCTTGGGCTGTTATAGGGCTGAGCCCTCCCTCCCTGCTGTCCTGGTGCTCTCAGGATGTGGGCTGGTGCCTGGCGGGTAGAAAAGGGCAGTGTTTACCCCCGACATTCACTGTGAAGAAATATAGTTGGCAGGGAGGGTTGTGCCTTTGGGAGGTCTGTGTGTTCTTTGAGTAAGGGAATCTACACGCCTCAGAGCACATCTTGACTTTCTCTCTGAACATTTGTTTTCTTTGGAATAGTAGTCTCTGAAAGGCCTAAGAGTTCTAAGGCTCCAGAGGCTTTCTTGATTTCCAGACATGTCCGGGGCTTGTTTTTTTCATCTTACACAGCTCTAACATCCTCCCTTAGTCATGGTCTACTGAGCCCTTTGGCTCTGGCATAAATGAGAAAAGACAGGCAGGGCTGTCTTGTTGCTAAGGAAAAACAGACAGGGCTGTCTTGTTACATAGTTTCATTTTATTCTCCAATGTTGGTAAATAAAGCCATCAGATTGGACTTCAGGAGCTGCCCAAGATCATTGCTCCATCCCTTTTCCCTGCTCTTACCATACTGCCTTTCCATTTAAATTTATTTTCATTTTCAATTTTTGTATTGGTGATTGAATTTAGGGCTTCAATAAGCCGAGCATAGTGATGTGAACCTATAAGCTTAGCTTTGGGGGAGGCTGAGACTGCAAAAGTTGTGTTTTCAGGTCAACCCAGGCAGAATTCTGTGAGACCTCATCTGAACAGAAAAAGCTGTGCACAGGGGTGTTCACCTCTCATCCCAGCAGTGATGGGAGAGGAAAGTGGGAGGACTGAAATCCAGTTGCACACCTGAGCAGGTAATGAGACCCTGTCTCAAAAACAGCAAAAATTACACAACTGTGGCTCAATACTACAGTGTGTATCTGGAAAACATGAGGCCCTGAGTTCAAACCTCAGTACCATAAAAGGAAGAGAACCAGTTATGTTTGAAAAGCTTATTAAAAGTAGTCTTTTTAAAAAAATTTATTTTGATATTTGGGTTTGAACTCTGGGCATTGACATTTTACCTTAGTGAAAATTTTCACATAAGACTGAACTTTGTTTTTTGGGGATACAGTTGACCCAGTGTAACAATAAGATGTACAAAACACTAAGTTGAAAATGAACTTTACAACTTTGGTGGGGGTGGGATGGGAAGGGTATTTTGTGGAGGTGGGAGGGAAGGTATGGTAGGGAGAAAACAAAGGAGGAGGTAACAATGATCAACAGGAAATGTACTCAGTACCTTGCTCATGTAACTGTAACCCCTCTGTCCAGCATTTTTACAATAAAAATGTACAAAAAGAGACTAATCTTATACTACTGAGCCACAGCTCACTTCTAGCTTTGTGTGTGTGTGTGTGTGTGTGTGTGTGTGTGTGTGTGTCTGTGTGTGTGTCTGTGTGCCAGTATTAGGCTTGAACTCCAGGACTGGGCACTGTCCTTGAAGCGCTTTTGTTCAAGGGTAGTACTGTACCACTTGGCCCACAACTCTCCTACTGGCTTTTTGTGGTGAATGTGATAAAAAGTTTTGTGGACTGTTCTTGCCCCAGCAAGCTTTGAAAGGAGATCCTCTGCTCTCAAATTCCTGAATGGCTAGGGTTATGGGTGTGAATCAGCAGTATATGGTAGGAGAAGTGTTCTTAAGCAGAAATAATGTGGATATGCTGACCTTCTGCAATTTGGTGGCATGCTTTTTTTCTTAGAAAGGAATTCCTTTACTGGGAGGCCAGAGGTTACCCTGGAAGCTAGGAAGGCAGAGGAAATGCAATCTCCTATCTCCAGAGGGACCTTTGGTATGATGGTTGTAAGACCATCATCTTCCTTTATCAGAGCAGATATCTATGCTAACCTGAAGGTAACATTGTTTTTATCAGCTTTGTCTTGGTTGCATTAAATAAGAAAATTACTTGATAACTTGCACCAAAGTTCACCAGAGAGAGGGAGGAATGAAGCTTTAAAGTGAGGCATTAGATACTACACGAATATACCAGAAGGGGCAAGGGGAAATGAGAGTTCATAAATACAGATTTTTATTTAAACAAAATAGGGAGACGACATGAATATATGTCAGTACTGGACAAGCATGCTCAAAGCTTTCTAATAAACTAGCATTTAAAGGAAGTATTTTTATGATGCAGGACTGCTCATATTACCTATGTAGATTGTCTAATCCCTTCACTGTCTTCCCAAGGGAAGACACTGTCCCTCCAGCTCAGAGCAAAGCATCTAAGATAACATCTATCTATTACTGGGCAGTGGAAGACCATTCAAACAGCTGGTGAAGTGTGGACAAGCTGCTCTAATCCTGTTTCCTCCCAATTCTAGCCTTTGCTGTATAGAGTTCACAGATCAGGGGAGATGCTTGAGAATACTGATGGACCCACAAGTGTGTGTGTGTGTGTGTGTGTGTGTGTGTGTGACAGTACTCATATGCCAGCATGGGGCTTCTTTTGGGTCTCACAGGTGTTTACTCCTTCTTCCCCAAGTCTACTGAAAAGATTTGTCTTTCACTGCCTGAAATGCAGCAGAGGAGGAAATGATACCTGAATTCTCAACTGGTAGATCAGATGGGTCCTTCTATGTGCTCTGATTTATACTAATGCTAGTGCTAATACTAACCCATGCCTGGGAATATTAGCTGACACTTTTTGTGTATTTTGGCACTAGTTTTTTTTTTTTTTTACATGGATTAAGCAAAAAAATTCTCATAAGAATATCATGACATAGTGTTAAGTATAACATTCTGTATACATACACACACACATACTTGGCAGCAGTCTTCATTATGTAAAGTGGACCATGAACTGTAGAGAAGTTCAATGAATGCCTCTCAGGGACCAGATCCTACAGCCAGCACTTTGGAGCAGGGACTCACAGGAGTTTGACCAACAAGTTGGAGACAAGATGATGTGGATCACATGCCATTGTTGGCTACTGGCCTGATCTGGAGGGACGCAGGTTTTGCTATCCTAGCACTGTCCCCCATGGGCTGGCCTGGCCTGGCCTCACCCCAACCCCACCTAATCTTTGGCACAGGAAGGACAGTTTTGTCCTTTTGGCCACACGTTCATGTGACACATAAGGTTAGCTTCATAGAATTTCCAGAGGACAGCAGGAAGATATTTAGAAGATACATTAACTGAGGTCAAAAGGGCAAAGACTTACTGTAGGTCTCACATTTGGTTAATAGTGGGGTTTTTTGACTCCTTGATTCTCACAATGCTCCCTTAGAAAAATAATCTTGTAGATTGAAAAACAAAGAGGCAATTTAAAAAATCTATATGTAATGTTAATTTTTATTCTTGAATTACTAAAATGCATGCAGAACCTGTCAATTCAAGAAGCACAAAATGGCAGATAGTGTGAGCTTTACCCCTGTCCCTCTACTGTGGTTCTCTTGTTCCAACCTGGGGTTACCACTGCTACTATTAGTTATGAATTCCTATATCTAAAGTAAATGTTCACAAAAGGAGACTTATTGTCCACAGCTACCAGAGGTCCACCAAACTGCTAGCTTAGAACAAGGCCAAATTTCCTTTCACACTATAGAGATTGAAACTTCTACACTCAGGTTCACAGCCCTGAGCCAAGTCTGTGCTGGAACCACATGACTGAAGGCGATAGCTCCTAATTCACCAAGGAAGAAATCTTCAATAGCTGGAAGTCCGCTCTCTGTCTTTCCCAATAGTTCACAGTATCAGCTATGAGGACTAAGGAGTTACACAGGCTTTTCAGAGATTACTAGACATTGGGGCTTAACTTTTGTAATGGCAAGTTTTGCTTCAGATCAAATACTGGGCCTGCACAACAGCAGCAGCTCAAGTGGAAGTGATGTCCAGAACTTGTGTAAATGTCTCAGAACATTTGAATTTTTTTTTTTTTTTTTTACAGAATTGTCTTTTTTCCTGCAATCCACAACTGTGGCCAAATGGGGGCTTTCTTACAGATAGCTGACAGAAGATACTACACTGGATCTTGTTTGTACCTAGTTCTACAGACTTGTTCTGGAATATGGCTGCTGTAGTCTTAGATTTACAAGTCCACTTTCTATCCCCCTCTCTTTCCCCACACTCTCTGTCCTTCAGTGGCCAATTCAAATGTAACTTGTTGAAAAAGAATCTTGGAAAATTGTCTTAACATTAAACAGTTGTGTCCACCTTTCAAGTCTGCCAATATTGTTAACCCAGCTGGAGAATAAGCAAGATAAAAAGTAAATGCACAAACAGATGCATACACCGACACACACACCTACACCAGATAGACACATACATACACAGAGACACAAAAATACCCCACAGGACATAGAAACCTTGTTCTATTAATAATTTAAATAGACAAAAATATGTGATTCAGTTAGGAAATCACTAGGGTGGGTGTACACATGTGTGCATGCGCGAGCACACACTCTCTCACACACACACATACCACCCCCCCCCACACACACTGCCAATCCTGGAGCTTGAACACAAGATATGTGTAATGTCCCTGAGATTTTGTAATGAAAGCTGCCACTTTACCCATTTGCATCACAGCTCTATTTTGGCTTTTTGGTGGCCAATTGGATATAAGAAACACACGGACTTTTCTGCCCAAGTTGGCTTCATACCACAATATTCACATCTCAGCCTCCAGACTGGTTGAACAATTTATATTCTCACTAACAGTGATAGAGCTCCCTTTGGCCACATCCATGACATCATTTGTTGCTAATCACTTTAAAAAACATTTTTATTGGCCTTCCTTACTGGGCTGAGGTGGAATTACAGTGTTGTTTTGGTTTACATTACTTATATGTTCAGATTTGTTGAACATTTCTTCATGTATCAATTGCCCATTCTTACTTCTTCTGAGAAGTCTCTCTTTAGGGCATTACTTCATTTAGTAATGGGGTGTAATTGGGGTGTTATTTGAGGATTTCTTGGGGGCTAATTTTTTGTGCTCTATTTTTTCTATTAGGCCCTTGTCTGATGCAAGCTCATAAAATTCTTCTCCCATTCAGTGGGTTTTCTATTTAGCTTGTTATGTCCTTTACCAGGCAGAAACGTTTAAGTTTCATCCAATGCTATTTATCTAGTCTTTCTTTGATTTGTTGTAATTCTGGATCTTTACTTAGAAAGTTTGGACCTGTGTTCGAGGAGCCATGGTGTTTCCCCTGCCACTTCTTGTAATTGTTTCATGGTGTCTGGCCTTATATTGATGGCTTGGGATATGTGGACAGCATTAATTTGATCTGCTTACAATTCCTTGGTTCACAGAGACTGTAAAGTGGTACCCTTTCTAAGTAAGATGAGGTGGTTCCTGGTGGTGTGGAAGGAGGATGGCTTCCCAGAAGTGTGAATATGGAAATCATAAGTGGGAAGCTCAGGCATTATTATAGTAATTACATATTTATTTGTAAGCACATTGAATCCTGATCAATGACACTTTTCTCATCATCTCCCCCATCCCTGAAACTCAATTCTTTCCCCTCAATTTTCCTAGTTTCATTGGATATACATTGAAAAATATGACTTCATTCACCTGCTCCCCACTTTTGAATTTTCAGTTTCTTCATACTCATTCTATTGTACTGTTAATTTTTCCAACTAATTACAACATTTAAAGTCTTTCTTACATATACTGTACTTTGTGCAATATGTTTATGTATATGTGCACAAAACCTTTATGTGTTTACTTGTATATTTAAAAAGTGGACCTATCTTCCACATGTGAGAGAAAACATGCATCCTGACTTCACAAAAAATTTTCCAGGTCTATCCACTACTTTACAAATGATGTAAAAATCTAATCGAAGAGTAAAAGTCCTCTGTGTATATATACCATATTTTCTTGATCCATTCATTTATTGAAGGCGTTTGTGCTATATCTATACCTTGACAATGAACTGTTATATGGGTGGCCTTCCTTTATCCTGATTTGTAGTCCTTTGGGTAAATGCCCAACACTGGTATTCTGGACCACAGGGTAGTCCTAGTTTGTTTGTTTGTTTTTTAGTGTGGTTAAACAAGTTCACATTCCCACCAGCCCTGTTTTATGTTCTTTTGCCTGCACATCTGTGACAACATCTATTGTATTTTTGTTGCATGTATTGTTGGTAATGATCATTCTAAAGTGAGATGGAATCTCAAGTGTTTTGATTTGCATTTCCTTTATGGCCAGAGAGGTTAAACATTTCTTTATATGATTACTGGCCAATTTTATGTTTTCTGAGAAGTCTCTACTTAGCTTGTTTGCCCATTTGTTAATTGGGTTGTTAATTCTTTGCTAGTATAATTTATTGAGCTCTTTGTATATTCTGATGTATAGCTGGTAAAGATCTCTCCTTCCTTAGGCTCTTTTTTAGCTTGCTAATGATGTCCTTTTCCATGCAGAAACTTCTTAGTTTGGCACAATCCCATTTGTTAAGTTCTCTCTTTGAGTCCAGGTATTGTTGATGGGGAACTTCATATTCCTGTTCAGCAGGAGCCTGGGTTAGCAAGGCTTATGCTCTTGGAACACTCCTTTTTAGATTTAGTGATGGACAGGTATGGTTGCCCTCATTTTACAGGGAGCAAGGTCAAAACCTAACATTTCCCTGATTCTTTTAGCCACATATCTAGTCAAAGGACACTATAGAAACTAGATTATTGTATAGTCTCAAGATAGGTTATCATAGTGACCTTCTTTCTTTACATTTCTTCCTTACCTCTGTACATCTGGTGTACAATATGATGGCTACTGAACATATAGGGCTGCTGAGCACTGTAAATTGCAGTTTGTTGTATTGGTTTTGCTGTAAAGATAATGTGAACCATGGAGTTGGAACACTACATAAAAAACAATGGGAGGAGCTACTTTTATGCTTGCTTTTCCAGTCCTGGGGCTTAACTTCAGGGCTTGGGCACCGTTCCTGGATGTCTTTTGCTCAAGGCTAGCCGCACTCTACCACTTAAGCCACCGCATTACTTCCAGCTTTTTCTGTTTAAGTGGCACTGTGGAATCAAACTCAAACCTTCATAAATGTTAGGCAAGCACACTACCTCTAAGCCACATTCCAAGCCCTTGGGTTATCTTTTAAATGCCATTTTTATCATGAGTTTTCCACTGTCTTGCTCATTCTGGCTTTGTACTGTGATCCTCAGATCTCAGCTTCCTAAATACCTATGATTACAAACAATGAGCTACTGGTGCCTGGCAAGTGGTGATTTTTAACCTACTTTTAATTTTCCTCATTGATGGAAGAGCTGATTAGGTAACATGAAGAAAGGAGAAAGCCAGAGGCAAAAGCAAAAGTAGTGGATACTAGAAAAGGACAGAAAAGTACTACAAAAATTGGCAAAATGAAGTAAAGGTTGCAATTTATTTAACAACAGAAGACCAATGTTGCTTTTTTATTTTACAAATATCCAGTGGTTACATACTGCTGGTACATTCCATTAACAGTAGGAGAATGAGGGGACATACAAAATGTTTACTACATTTGAACTTTTCTGTATATTAAACTTATGCCAACACAATTTATTGTAAAAAATGCCAAAAAGGCCAGGTGTGATAACATATGCATGTAATCTCAACTCTTAGGAGGCTAAATTGGAGGATTGAAAGTTGTTATATAGGTTATACCAAAAGTACGTCTCAAAAATAAAAGAAAGGGAAAGGAAAAAGATGAAAGGGAGAATAAACAACTCCAACCAAATATTTCATGGGCAATTGTGTCAAAGCAAATACCTTCTTTTTTCCCTTATTGTTAGGTGTCAAACCCGGAAAATTGCCCATTGTGAACAAGTTCTTTACTACTTCAGTATGCCCCGAGCCTTTTTATTCACATGGTGTTTTTTAGTTTGTTTCGTTGGTAGTTTTCATTTCTTTTTTGTTTTTTTTCTTTTTCTTTTTTTTTTTTTGTGAGGATAGGCCATGCTTAGCTCAGGTTAGTCTTCTACTTGTGATCCTCCTGTTTTTACCTCCTGAATAGCTGGAATAATTGGTATATGCCACCTCACCCAATATATCTCTTATTTGACTACTGCAGAAATTTTTTTTTTTTTTGTCGTTCGTGGGGCTTGAACTCTGGGCCTGGGCGCTGTCCCTCAGCTCTTCAGCTCAAGGCGAGCGCTCTACCACTTGAGCTACAGCGCCACTTCCGGTTTTCTGGTGGTTTATTGGAGATAGGAGTCTCACGGTCTTTCCTGCCCGGGCTGGCTTTGAACCACGATCCTCAGATCTCAGCCTCCTGAGTATACTGCAGAAATTTTTAAAAAGAAGAAACACCTCCTAATTAACTTTATAATCCCCATGACAAAATGAGAATGTATTTATAGTAATTTTATTCATGAAGAGAAAGGCAAAAAATCCTAAACAAAAGAAAATATGTATCAGAAATGAAGGACCGTTTACATTTATCCTTTTTCCCTCTTTCCTATGCGTGTGTTTTCCTGAAGATTTAACACTGGATTTACACATGGTAATCAAGTTATTCTAACACCAAGCTGCAACCCTACTTACATAGTTAAAATTTAGAAAACCTAATGCAATTTATCATACTGAGTAACAAAGAAATCCCATATATTCATCTAAACAGATGATGACACAAAAGTATTTAATATTTTAATATTTCTGAAAACTCTGAAATGGAAGGAAAATAGCTTTAGCTTATGTAGAATATCTATCAAACACATACACTGTTTTTTAAAAATTAGCTGAGGTATTTCTGATGCAATCAAGAGATAAATTTGTTTTCAGTGATGGAATTCGATGACACATTTGATGTTTTAACGAAGAAGAAAAAGAGGAAGAAGAAGAAGAAGAAGAAGAAGAAGAAGAAGAAGAAGAAGAAGAAGAAGAAGAAGAAGAAGAAGAAGAAGAAGAAGAAGAAGAAGAAGAAGAAGAAGAAGAAGAAGAAGAAGAAGAAGAAGAAGAAGAAGAGGAAGAAGAAGGGGGCTGGGAAGGTGGCTCAGTGGTAGAGCACTTGCCTTGCATGCTCAAGGCCCTGGGTTCGATTCCTCAGCACCACATAAGCAAAAAGAAAAAAGCCGGAAGTGGCGCTGTGGCTCAAGTGGTAGAGCTCTAGCCTTGAGCTGAAGAGCTGAGGGACAGCGCCCAGGCCCAGAGTTCAGGCCCCACGACCGGACCCCCCCCAAAAAAAAGAAGAAGAAGAAGGAGAAGGAGAAGAAGATCACAATGGAAGGAAAACACTGTAATTTGTGAGAAAGATGATATGGTAGTCTACATAAAAATTCAAACATGTTTACAGGTATACATTAAGAACTATTCAGTAAGTTGGTTTAACATGAAGTCAACCAATGAAGAAATAAAATCTATGCAAGGAATTTGTAGCTGAGTGGTAGAATATTTGCCTATTATCTGTGAAGGGTCCTTGATAAATCTCTTGCAAAATTGAAAACAGACCAAAAATTTAAAAACATAATACACGAAGGACAATAAAGCACAGGGTTTGGGGCAAGTAAGTGTTTTACTTCCCAAATAGAAGTAGCAGCAGATGATTTTGGTGGTACATACTTGGAATCCAAACTTCCATTTCTTTGGTGGTTCAAATGTTCAAGACCAGTCAGCTAAAAAAGCACAACAAATAAACAGGAGGAGGAGGAGGACCATGAGAGAAGAAAAACATAGAGATCTGAAACAAATTAAACTTCATCTGGATGGTGGAAAGAAGTCTGTCAGCTATATTGTTTTCTTTAAAATAAGTTTCTAGCCTTTCTACCATATGAGGACGCAGCAACAAGTGAGCACATTAAACCTGGTGAAGCTGACCTCTCTGTATCTTGAATTTTCTAGGTTCTAGATCTTGTCCTTCAGAATGTCTGTTTACTACAAATAACTTGCTCTAAGCTATTGGGACCTGATCTGAAGGAGTTTTGTTATAGCATCACAATGGCATTGAAACACCCAGATATATCTCTTTCGCTAAAGGAAGTACTCTTTCTCTAGCTGTAGGAAAGACTGATGGATTTGGCAGTCGGAGAATTCAAGCTGAGGACCTCCAATTTGCTAGGAAGGGGTTCAACCACATAAGCCCCTACTTCATCCCTTGTCCTTCACTTTGAACATATCAACACAATGACTTATGGATTTCAAGGTTTCTGCTGTAAACTATCTGATAAGAAACTATAATGGGGTATGATGATGCTCTCTTTTCTCTCACTCCTATAGATGTTAGTAACCCACTCCATGGTGCTGTATGGAATAGGAAATTTTGCTACATTATCGGAAGATTCTGAAGTGATACCACTATTTTTTTTTATACCAGTCACTCCAGGTATAAAAAAAAAGTCCTTGAATATCTTGAGTAAATTGAAGAGGTTTTTAAAAGCCAAAAGTTTTCAGATTATGAATGCCATGTAACATCTTACTGGATTTAATTTATAAGTAAGAAAACAGCAGCTTCCATGACCCACCTAAGCCAAAAACGTTCTTGGTCTTAGTTTCTTTGCATTTTAATGTAAATGAAAAAAGTGCCAGTTTATTGATGTATAAGAGGACTCTTAGCATTACATATTTAAATAGTTGTCAAAATTCCTGAGTTGAATAGAAAACATGCTTAATTTATACTAAAGTAGTAATGTGTTGTCATTAATACATGGATGTATTGTATTAGTAAATACTGAAAAGGAAAAACTTATTTCTACAGAGGATTCATCTTGGCAATAGTCATTTTATAGGAGGCTAATACTACCTACCTTCTTTCAACCACATACTATTGTTGAGTGTGATATTGTTTTAGCTCTACTCAAGAGCTATGGGGCTCATGTTGTATTTCATTAAGAAAACACCAAAAAAGCCAGAAGTGGTTCTGTGACTACAGTGGTTGAGCACTAGCCTTGAGCTGAAGAGCGGAGCAACAGCTCCCAGGCCCACAATTCAAGCCCCACGACTGACCAAAAAGAAAAAGAAAACACCAAAGTGCATAATGATATAACTTTTTAAAGATCAAAATGATCTATTGTGTGGTCTCAACAATAACTCAAGTCCATAAAAATTTAGGACTTTAATATTATTTTAAGCAGTTGTACAAGGGGGTTATAATTGAACAAATAGGGACATCTCATATGCCTTAATTTCTTCTTTGAATTATTGTCAAGTTAAAAATATCTGGATCCACTTTAGTGAAAGTTTCCCAATTCCACACTCTGTCATGCACCCCTTTCTCCTAGAAATACATAGGAATCTACTTTGTTGTTTGAGTGTTGGAGCAAGCTCCAAAACCTACACATGTGGTGAATGGAAGCCACTGGTGGGTATATGTTTGGTTCCTGCACATGGCCAGGGATCTAGCAGGATCAGGCCTAAGGGAATAGATTGTACTCAAGGACAAAGTCTACTGGCTGATGTCCCTCTGGGAGCAAACACTAGGACCTGGCAGCCACCAAGGACAGAAGGCATTGGATGATTCTCTTGTACTTCTTGCAACACTGCCATGGCAGCAGCAGTGACATCCTATTCTACCCTCACATCCCTGTGGAAACCTTGGCAGTAGTCCTCTAGGCTCAAGACCAAAAGAGCCAGTGGGCTCATGCCAAGCTGTGATTGGTCTATTGCAGCCATTGTGAACAGTCTATGCAATCTATTACAGTGCTGGAAGTTCCTGGTGACCTGCTTGACTCAGTGCTACATTGACAATTGTGTGTGTGTGTGTGTGTGTGTGTGTGTGTGTGTGTGTGTGTGTGTGTGTGTACTTTTTGGGGGCAGTGGGAACTTTGTGTTGTTTGGGTTTGGGTATTTCCTTTTGGTTATTGCTCTGGGGTTTTTATTTTCTTAGCCACGTTTAGGTAGATTTACTCCTTGCCATCCTAGCAGAAAGATGGGAGAACACAGTGAATTATCCTCAAACTCTTTAGAGGAGGAGACCTTAATTGAGCAATACATTATGAAGAAGATCATTGGCTATGGCAGGATGAGATTTTCATTGAATAATACAGTGTGAACGCAATCATTGGCTATGGATGGAAGAGGTTTTCACTGAACAATACAGTATGAAGGAGATCATTTGCTGTGGTAGCTATCCAAATGTAAATTTGGCCTAGCACCACCTCATAAACCTCAAGATGGTAGTGAAGGGAGAGTTCAATTGTCAGATCAAAATTGAGATGGATATTATTAAGACTTTCCATCACACACACATGATCAGGTCTTACCAGGTGAGGGAGAAGGATGAGCACCAATACTTGGTAATGGAACTGGCCACCCAGAGACCTCCTGAGATAAATGTGAAAATCATACCGCCTATTCAATAATTAGGTTGTTCAAACAGACTGTGTGTACTGTGCATTACTTTAACAAAAATAGAAATGCACACTGAGACCTTAAACCCAATAGCATCCTGTTGGATGACAAATGCAATGTGAAGGTCAATGACTTTGGCATGAGCACAAGGATTACCCAAGGGTGGTTGCTTAAGGACATATTTGATACCTTGATTTTGTCCCTACAAAATATTCCTGCAGGGCTGGGAAGGCGGCTCAGTGGTAGAGAGCTTGCCTTGCATGCATGAGGCCCTGGGTTCAATTCCTCATCACCATATAAGCAGAAAAAAAAGCCAGAAGTGGCACTGTGACTCAAGTGGTAGAGTGTTAGCCTTTACCTGAAGAGCTGAGGGACAGCGCCCAGGTCCAGAGTTCAGACCCCAGGATTGGACCCCCCCAAAAATATTCCTGCGTGAAAACCACAATGGCTGCAGAGTAGACATCTGGTGCTTGGGAGTCATTTTTTGTATTTTATGGAGATGGCAAATTTCCCATTTGAATATATGAATTTTAGCCAGATACAGATAATTGTCTTGGAGGTCACGTACATTGCTCCATTCACCTGTCTCCAAAAGGACAAAATATCATCTTGAAACTGTAAACTGCAAACTCAAAGCATAGGCAGAGTATAGAACAAATAATGGAGACTAGCTCAACCAAGTTGAGGAATATTTCCTATATCCTGATGAACCACTATGCAATGAGCTGAACCCTATTATTCTTGCACTCATGTGTGACATGAGTTACAGCCTGCTTGATATCCACAAATCAATATTGGACAGGACATTCAATGAAATCATGGCCATTTATTTTTTTATTATTAAAAATGACTTAAACTAGAATGCCAGCAGCAAAATTAAGTCAATGCCTACAATTGTTCCAGTATGCCCATCTCATGTAGAACTTTACACCTTTCCTGTTCCTCTACAATGGAAAACCTGACTTCCTGCCTGTCATTGGAATTTCAATTGTCCTATGATGACAAACCAACAATACTGAAGAGAACTGCCACTCTTCCTTACATTCTCCTCTGCTTCCTGCAGAAGAACTCCTGTTCCCGTATGATCACACACCATGAATCTATGGTTTCATTTAGTTCCTCTTTCTTCCTGAGGAACAATGGGAGATGCTGGTAAGAGGACAAAGTCCTTCCCTTTGGATAGTTGGACAATAAGATCACAAATTCTATCTCAAATAAGAGACAGGATTGGAGGAGAGTTGCTAGCAGGATACCTACCACTATTTGCAGAATATGATGCTGTGTGCAGGCCTAAAAATAACATTCACAGATTACAAAGAAAGTTTTTTCAAGAGAAAGGGTTCAGAGCCCTTCCATAATGAAACAACAGTACCCAGGTCTTCAATTCAATTTCACACTGGGGAATTCCAGCTTGAATCCTTATCTACAGACTTGGACAGTTCATCTAACAATCATTCATCATTTTGGATGACATGGACAATACCCATTGTACAGGTAGGTGTTTTAGTACTTTAAATATTGGAGAAAAAAAGTCTAGGATGTGCCAAAAATAAGGTTTTCCTTTTTGGTCGAAGATTTACCTTTTTAGACTACAACCCACATAATATTTAAAGGAAGGATGGATATGGGAGGAAATCTTGCAGTTCTTCGTTTTATTCAAGTTTACTTATAGAATCTTTCAGTTACTGAACCTGGCTTAATTTGTGAGGTATACACACACATACACACAAACACACACACATGCACATATGTATATGTCGGGTCTTCATCTGTCCCACGAAAGAGGGACGGAGTCTGAGGAAAGGTAAGTGCGGCCTCTCGCCCGTTCCCCATCCTCCCTCAGCCCTGGAGACAATCAGACGCAGCGGGGAGTTGTCAAGCAGGAAAACTCGTTTATTAACACAGAGCAAGCCATTTTTAAAGCAATAAAGAGTGGGTGGCATGGCAGGGAAGGAAGAGGAACAAGTCACTGTCAAGGTCACACCCTATCATGCATCTAAGCTTCCACGGGCTGTTTACACACTGAACATAAAGCAAATTGGGCTCTGCCCACTCAACTCCCTCTCAGCACCATCTTTGCTGCCCATGTGCTCTACAGTAAATCAGCTCTGCCCACTCAACTCCCTCTCAGCGCCATCTTTGCTGCCCATGTGCTCTACAGATTCCCCCTTTTTTGTTTTAATGCAGACCCACCTCCCAGTTAGTTGTCCTTTTCCCTCCACTGTAAAGGTTATTTTAACAAGATTACATTGGTAAGGATAGCATTGGCTACGCAAGGGGTTCAAGGCAAGTCTGGGGGCGAGATTCGCCAGATAAGGATAGGAAGGGCCCTTGTGCATGATCTAAGGGCCCGTCCCAGTTACCTCACATTCCCACCTAGCACAGTAATAAACAGTCCGAAATGTCCGAAGCAGTTCAATTAATTCCTGGGCATATATAAAAGTCAGTATCTCGTAAGGTCATCCTCTTCAGAATATGGGAGCAGCCTGGGTATTGGGAGTTCCACACATGTGACATGGTACATCCTCGTGGGACCCCACACTCAGGCTATTCTACTATAGTCCAGAAAAACAAGGAAAATTTAAAACAAATTCTGCAGACATAGCAAAGCAATCCTGGGCAACTGGTGTCTTTTAAGTAAGACAGTTCCTTGTATGTGCCTTTAAGCCAGCACAGGGGTCAAAATGACCTTTGAGCTTTACTGTCAGCTCCCAAAGGCTCCCAACATCTCCCCAGTCTTTGTTTAAAGAAGCGAACCCACCTGTCTTAGGTTGGGTGGACAGCCTTGTCTGCCTCACCCGTCATTGGGAACTTCTTCAAAGCAAAGCTGAGGGCCCTGTCTTAGGTTGGTCAGACTGACACCCCCTCTTATCCATCTCTGGCTGCAATTCCTCTTGGGGAAAGTTATACACTTGGAGCTTGATCTTATGTAACTGGCTGGCTAAGCTCATAAGAGTTTTGCAAGGAAGTCATAGAAAAACCATCAGCAAAAGCATTACCAGTCCAAAAATATGTCATTAGCAGTCCTTTTACATTAGTCAAGGATGGGATAGCAGTCTTTGCCACTTCAGAGTCCAGAGGCAGGGCTTGTTCTAATCCAGCTATTTGCCTGTGGGGTTGAAAAAGATCTAAACTGGAAGCATAACAAAAGGTGGTTGTTTAGCAATAAGTAAGCATGGATTCAACAATGCTGCTATATGAGCAATTAGTAAAAGAACAATTAGAGCAGGTAACATTAAAATAATTAGCTCCTACAGAAATATTAAACAGCCCATACATAATGACATAGAGCGGTGATCAAAATGAAGGTCAGGTCACCAGGTCGAAGGGACAGCTTCTCTTGTGGTGCTATTGATGATTTCTGCATTGCCAGGGCTGATCATTGCCCAGGTCACCCATTGAGGTTGATGCAGACTCCGTAGGGCCACTGCCAAGACTGAGAGGGTCAGGACAGCCAACAGCTGGAGTATCAACATCTGCAATTGTTAGAGAACACAAGAGCTTCTCAAGAGCTGGTTGCCCTTGGGGATGGTTAGTAGTTATCTTTCTGGCTTTTCTCTTTTAAACACAAGCCTCGGCCACCAAAGCCATTTTTCTTTCCTTGTTGGTTAGCTTATCCTTAGGCATCCTACTGTATAGAGGAGATGGGTAAAAACTTAAGGTTCCTGGCAGGGATCCAAATGGGGGCTGTCTCCCCAATGGGAAAAATGAATCCAAATCCCCTGCCCATAGTAACTAGGGGGTCAAGTCTTCTCCATTTTTGTGTCAGGGGGTCCTTCCACCTGACTTTCACTTGGGGCTTAGAGTTTAGTTGTCCCCAGTGCTTCTAAAATCTGGATTCAGTTGCCCCTTTTGAAAAATTTAAAATGTTAACGGTAAGCAAAACTATCTGTAACTGTATATGGGGGCTAACTCCCCCTTTTTGTTTTAATAATTGCTCCTTAAGACATTGGTTATTTCTTTCTATAATTGCTTGGCCTTGGGGATTATAAGGAATTCCTGTAGTGTGCCATTTGTCAAAAACTTTGACATTGCTTTACTAACAAAACAGGGTCCATTATGGGTTTCAACTTGTGCTGGTAGACCCAAGGTGGGAAAGCATTGAAGAAAATGTGCTTATGAATGTTTAGTTCTTTCTCCTGTATATGATGTGGCCCACTATGCTCCTAAGTAGAATCTATAGAGACAAAGATATATTTAAACTTATCAAAAGCTAGGAAATGAGTAACATCCGTTTGCCAGAGGATGTTAGGTTTAAGACCTCTGGGATTTACCTCTGGTGGTTGTAATGGGGGTACTTTTAAGAAGGGCTGGTATGTTTTACATGTAATATCCTTTTGAGGCCCTTTACAGGAATCTGAGGAGATCTATGCTGAAGACCTCTCCAATTGATGTGGGTTAAATCATGCAAACAGGTAGCCTCTTGTAAAGTTAATACTTGCAGGCAAGTAGCTAACTGGTCCGCCCAATTATTGCCTAGGGATAAAAACCTAGGAAGTTTTGAATGCCCTCTCAAATGCTGAATATGAATAGGGGCTCCCCGCCCTTCTAATAGGCCTTTAAGGGTAACCATATGAGGGGAAATAGGGTTTTCATCCAGCTTAATATGTGCCTGGGGAATATGAGGAAGCAAGTTAATCATATATAGGCTATCAAAATACAAATTAAAGGGTTTTTGAATGTCCTGAAGAGCCATAATTATGGTCTGCATTTCTTTATATTGTGCTGACCCTTGACAAGGTTGAAATCTTTGTTGGCTCGGGGTCTTTTGCTGCTCCTCAAAGGCTGCATACGCAGAGCCTACTTTACCTCCATCAGTAAAAACATGGAGGGCTACAAGTTTAGGTTTGGTCAATGGTCACTGCTCCACCCAGATAGGGCTTCTGGGTTTCCACCTAATGGGAGGTACTCGGGGGACAGTGGCCTTTAGGATTGGGGGTGCACTGAGTGGGTCCCCTATGTTCTTCTCTGTAATTATGAAAGTTAAAAAAATCCTTTTCCTTAACTCCCTCTAGATCCTGTTTAAGCCTTTGTACTTCTTCTCCATCCAGGATATCATCATAGGCTGCTCAATGGTCTGTAGTGACCACAACTTCCATTTGTCTTAGCATGTCTTGCCCTAGTAAATTGGCAGTGAGGTTTTTTGCCACTAAAGGGCATATCTTTCCCTGTTCTCCCTCTGGGCTAGTCCATTTCATAAGGGCAACCGTCTCTTTGGACTGGGAGTTGCCCCCTACCCCCCAATATCGGAGGCCCACGTGCAAGCTTAAAGTCCAAGGGTACTTCCTCCTCCCTGAGTATGGTTTGATCTGTCCCTGTGTCAATTAAACAGTGAAACCTCTTTCTGCCTATGAGAATACTCATTTTAGGGTGGATTCCTTCCACCAGGGAGACGGTCCAATGGACCTGGGTCACCCAGCCACGAGGCTGCCTGGGCTTCACAGCAGAGGGGGTTCCTCCTTGAGTTAACGGGGCTGGAGGATGCCCCTCCCCTAGTTTAAATGCTTCCCATTTACAAAAAATTTGGATCGATAATCCTTTTTCCAATGGTACCCCTTCCTACACCTGGGGGAGGGTGTAGGGGGCGGTTTGGACCACCCAGGCCGGTTGGCGGAGGGATTGTTGTGAATAGTCCCTCTTAAAGTGCCCCTCCTGCCCACATTTAAAACAAGTCCCTCTCCCCATTGGTCCTGGAGTTCCTTGGCCCTGGGCTGCCAGTGTCTGGGTAATAGCCTCAGTCATAGCAGATGTCTGAACCTGTAAAGCTAAAGCTAATGATTGGGACTGGTCCTGTTACATTACCCCATCCTGTGAGGCCACCCATCTGCTCAGGGAACTCTCTCTCTCAATCCCTTGCACGCCATGCTGTGGTCTACATTCATCCCTTCCCAGACTAGCAGCTTTATAAACTGATCTCGGAGGTTTCCTGCTGGCAGCTTGTGGTTAATACTCTGTTGGACATACAAAGCAACCAAGAAAAAATCTTATAAATGCGTTAGAAACACATGCATGAAAGAAACAAAAACATTAAAATACATATTTGAGGGTTCGTTTTCCTAACATCACATTCTCTGACTTTTTCCGCTTGACTCATACCTATACTAGATATTGCAAATAAGGGAAATCATGGGACCTATGTTTCTTTGGGCCTGGCTTACTTCACTTAATATAATTTTTTCCAAGCCTTTCCATTTCCTAACAAATGGGGCAACCTGTTGCAACAGGTCCACCTGAATCCTTAAACGACTTGTTTGTCCCCATCTCCTCCACATGTTATACTGACATCAAATATAGTGAAAGCAGGGGTTACACTGTGGGGGAGGGACATACAAAGCAACCAAGCTACCAGCACAACTATGTTTATTGCAGCATTATTTACCATAGCTAAGACATGGAACCAACCCAGATGCCCCTCAGTAGATGAATGGATCAAGAAAATGTGGTATATATACACAATGGAATTCTATGCCTCCATCAGAAAGAATGACATTGCCCCATTTGTTGTTGGGTGGTTTAATTTTTTGAGTTCCAAGTATATTTTAGATATGAGACCGTTTTCCGTTGTATGGCTAGTAAAGATCTTCTCCCAATCCGTGGGCTTTCTATTGATCTTGCTAGCTATGTCATTTGCTCTGCAGAAGCTCTGCACTTTATGCAATCCCATTTGTCCAATCTTTCTTTGATTTGTTGTGTTCTGGGTCTCTATTCAAAAAATTTCGGCCTGAGCCAAGGAGACCTAGGGTTTCTCCTATTCCATCCTGTAATGTTTTCAGAGTGTCTGCTTTGACTTCAAGGTCTTTGATCCATTTGGAGTTGATTCTGGTGGAGGGTAATATATAAGGATCTAGCTTTAGTTTTCTACATGTAGTTAACCAATTTTGCCAGCACCATTTACTGAAGAGGCTTTCTTTCTTCCATTCTATTGTTTTAGCTCCCTTATTGAAGATTAGATGGCTATAGGTCTGTAGGTTCATTTCTGGGTTTTCTATTCTATTCCATTGGTCCTGAGGTCTGTTCTTATGCCAATACCAAGCTGTTTTGATTACTATGGCTTTATAGTAGAGTTTGAAATTTGGTATTGATATTCCTCCAGCAGTGTTCTTTCCGTTGAGGAGTTCGGGGTCTTTTATTGTTCCATATGAATTTTTGGATTGCCTCTTCTATTTCCTTGAAGAATGAGGTTGGAATTTTGATAGGTATTGCGTTGAATTTGTAGATAGCCTTGGGAAGTATTGCCATTTTGGGTTGAACCATGGATGCTTGGCTAAAATAAATCTTTTAGAAAGATGCAGTCTGTGGTTCACTGCAAATATGTTGCTTGTATGAGAAGGCACTAGGTGGCCATGTTGTTTTACTGTGGAGATCAGAGTCGGGGAGAGGAGGGAGAGGAAGAAGGGAAAAGAAAGGAGGGGAAATGAAGAGAAAATAAAGAAGGGAAGGGAAGGGTCATGGTCACACTATTATCATATAGAGATAACCTTATGATTTGTTCTTTATGATTAATCAATGGTTTAAATCCTTTATGTTAACTGGGTACTTATGGCCCATGCTTGTAATCCTCGCTACTCAGAAGGGTGAGATATGAGGATCACAGGTCCACCCAGGCAGACAAGTCAGAGAATCTTATGTCCAATTAACCACTAAACATCCAGAAGTGGAGCTGGTTCTTAAGTGGTAGAGTGCTAGACTTGAGCAAAAAGGTTCAGGTCCAGGGCTAGGAATATAGCTTAGTGGTAGAGTGCTCGCTTAGCCTGCAAGAAACCCTGGGTTCGATTCCTCAGTACCACATACACAGAAAAAGCTGGAAGTGGTGCTGTGGCTCAAATGGTAGAGCACTAGCCTTGAGCAAAAGAAGCTCAGGGATAGTGCCCAGTTTTAAGCCCCAGGACTGGCAAGGAAGAAAGAAACAAAAAGAAAGAGAGAGGGGGGAGAGGAGAGAAGAGAAGAAGAAGGAAAAATGCTCAGGGACAGCACACCAGGATTGGCAGGCAGCAGGGCAGAGTCGGGGTAGAAAAGACATGCATTCTCTTCCCTTTCCTTTAGATAAAATGAATCCTGTCTATATGATATTAGAGCCGATCATGAAAAATTAAACAATAATCAGCCTCTGATTATATGTGAAGGAAAATATAAATGTCTATAATATAAAACAGAAACAATAAATAAAATATAATGTTAATAGCTAAGCTTTCTTTAACACCTTCATTAGGGCAAGCACTGAAACTGCAATTTTACTTTTAATGAAACCCCTAAAATCCTTGTTCCCTAATTCAGCTTGCCCCAGGCCGTTTGACCTCGGTTTTGTTTAGAACTTTAATCACCAAGCTTTCTCAAAGAAAGTGGCTTTGAAGTGTGCAAGCTATCACAGTGGTTCACAAAAGATGTTCTTCCATTTATATCTCAGCCACAGGAAGTCCCTCCATGAATTGCATGTCCAGTTTCAGTCGACTTTCCTTTGCAATGCCATATTCTGCAAATTAAATAATTGAGGGCAAAAGAATACAGTACTAGATGATGTTGATCTAGATGCATTGTACTAATGAACAGCCATGTTGAATTGAAACCTTTTTGTACAATTACTTAAAGATTTTTTTAAAAAAAGGTCCCCTCATAATAAAAATAAAAAATAAAGCCAGGCCTTGGTGACTCATGCCTCTAATCCTAGCTACTCAAGAGACTGAAATTCAAGGATCCCACTTCAAAGCCAGCCCTGTTAGGAAAGTCCATGAGACTCTTATCTCTAATTCCCTACCAAAAAAGTTGGAAGTAAAGATGTGCCTCAAGTAATAGAGTGCTAGGCTTGAGTGATAAAACTCTTGAGTTCATGCTACAGTAACAGCACAAAAAATAAAACAATAAATGGAAAAAAGATATCGTTTTAACTATTCTTGATTAAAATTACATTTATATAAAATTCTAAAGCCTAAATTAGAGATAGTAGCCTGGATTCTGAGACAGAGCCTGAAGACTGAGATATTAGAACTATAGGAATGACCATCTTAGCATTCAAGACATCAAATATTCAAAATGCATAATATAGGCATAAATTCTGTGATTATAAGGAGAGAAGGCACTACCTCAGACCCAATTTTCCACAATCCTAATATTTGAGTTCCATAACTAGGGTTCAGATATAATTTTATGGAATTCCAATAAATAAATAAATACATAAATATATAAATCTAGCTGGGCACTGGTGACTCAAGCCAATCATCCTAGCTACTCAGGAGGTTGAGATTGTGAAAATCAAAGTTCAAAGTTAGCCTAGGCATCAAAGTCTATGACATTCTTGATAATTACTCACTAAAAACTGGCAGTAGAACTGTGATTCAAGTGTTAGAGTGCCAGCCATGAGTGAAAAAGCTGAGACTATACTCAAGCCCTTGTACCAGGAGAGACAAAGAGAGAGGGAGGAAGGAGGAGAGAGGGAGGGACTGGTGGAAAGAGGGAAGAAAGAGAGGTTCATGGGTCTTAAGGGCTGTGCAACTTAAGGGAATGCTTGTCTAGGTGTTACTGCAATTATGTTACTTCTCTAATTAAGAAATAATAGCAAAAACAAAAGACAAATATGAAAACACCCCAACTTCACTTTGAACTTGACTGCTCCTGCATTTTCTTTTCTTGTTTTATTCACAGGAAAGGGAGTTTAATGTAAATAATATTTCTAGATAAACAAGCCATCACACTACTTATTCTTTTCTATCCCCACCCCTTTTCAATACATTTAACTTTGGCTACTAAAAAAAAAAAGCAAAAACAAAAATGTAGTACTTGATATTTCTCTTTTTAATATAAGTATGATTAAATATTTTAAAACTATCAACATATAAGTAAATGTCTGAGCATTAAGATACATAGATATCTAGGGATCACTTGTGGGTATAAAGTAGTTAAAATGACCCAAAACTATAGTTCTCTTGCAAACAAAAGTCCTACACAAAAGTCGAAAAGAAAAGTCAAGCAAAGCAGACAGAAATGGAAGTCTTATTTCTTCCAATGGTCAAAGCAAGAAAGACGCTCAAATTTTTATACAGAGATATAAAAAATAAGCACCACTGCAATGCAAATAAGAATTTTTGCAATTTATAAGATGCTGGGTAGGAGAGAGCGTAAAAAGAATCAGAGGAAGAAATAAATGCCAGACAGGATGATTCACATCATGCTCTCCACCTTCCCCATCATCAAATTTCCACTCTCTAAAATAAACAACTTCGTTAAAACTGTTTTTACCAATGGTATAAAACCTTTAATTTATTCCCAGCATGGCTAAACAGAAGCATGGTGTCTTTTTGTTGTTTTTCCTGAGAGCATGTTTCACACCATTCTTTTCTAGGACTTGAGATATAAGATCTTTTATTCTGAGCAAATAGACCTCTTGTTTGTATAAAATCTGAACTTGTGCCATGGTATCCATGAACTTTGAAGGGAAGAGTTACCTCCTAACTACAATAGTGAATCACTTAGTAGCTTTAACAATCCATTGAGTCATCCTTCCAGAATCTTCCTTGAATTTCATCAGTCTTTTCTTTTGTTGCTTAGAGAACTTGGGCTGTGGTTAGATGAATCTCATATAAGACATACTCCTTAATGGTTGAGCATCATGAACTTTCTCAAACAGGCAACTCTCTACATTAACCTAATTGGATTTTCTTGATATGCAAAGCTGTGAGGGTAGTGGGAGAAAAAAAAGCAAACTAAACGACTCCAAACCCAAACTCTAGCACTAATTGTACCCATAAAAACAGATGGCAGCAATTTTGGTAGAGTAGAGACTTACAAGGGAATGGTAAATTAATACATCATGGAAACCCTGCATTCATGTACCCTGTAGTCAGGCTGTAGTAGTTTTACTTACATTTTTATTTCTATATTTTAACTTTTCCACCTAGTATGTCACATTTTATTGACATTGAGGGTTTGTTTTTTTTTTTTTTTTTTTTTTTGCCAGAATAAAGACATATTTAAACTAATTGAAATAATATTGATTCCTCAGTAGGGAAAATGGTGCGGTTTTTTAATTATAGTAATTTCATATCATGAAAGAAGTTGGGGTTATTTCTTCAGGAATAGTCGCCAGTTCTTTAGACTTAAAGGTGTTTAAAAAGTCCCTAAATCACACTGGATCTGTATTTGTTGCCCTGCTGTCTCTTCCCCGTGGCCAAAGGAGGGTAGACCTGGCTGAGCCAGTGGGACTGGTCTCTGCTCTGTGTCAGGTTTTTAATGTCCACAGGCTTGGCAGAAGCTCCTGAGGTGAGAAGTTTATCAGCTCTGGGCTCTTGGAAAAGTTCATCACCAAAGAATGTCCCCCAAGGGAACAGAACACAACCCAGCTCTGTCATCTGTCTTCTGCTTCTTATTAGAGAAGTCCTTTAAACAGTAGTTTTGTTTTCCTAGCACTTGAGCATGCTCAGATACATTGCTTCATTTGCTGACTATTTCACTGATGTGGGGGAGGCGGGAAAGCAAAAAAACCTGCTACAAGAATTTCCTTAGCAACCCTGAAAGTTCATGGGTCTCAGCAAAGCACTTCCCATTTGGAGCACTCTTTCTACCCAGCATTTTCTCTAATAATTTCTCTAATATTTCCAGCATTTCATCTCTGTGGTCTTTTTGGAAAAGTGTAAAAGGGCTGTCCACTCACCAAAAAAAAAAAAGAAAGAAAAGAGGGCTGGGAATGTGGCTCAGTGGTAGTGTGCTTGCCTAGCATGCATGAAACCCTCAGTTCAATGGCTCAGTACCACATACACAGAAAAAGCTGAAAGTAACACTGTGGCTCACGTGGTAGAGCCTTGAACAAAAGATGATCAGGGGCAGTGCCCAGACCCTGAGTTCAAGCCTCAGGACTTGCAAAAAGAAAGAGAAAGAGAGAGAGAGGAGAAAGAGAGACAGAGAGACAGAGGCAGAGGCACATAGAGAGAGAAAGAACAAAAGAAAGAATGAAAGAAAGAAAGAGAGAGAAAGAAAGAAAGAAAGAAAGAAAGAAAGAAAGAAAGAAAGAAAGAAAGAAAGAAAAGAGAAAGAAAGAAAGGTGGGAGAAGGAAGGAGGGAAGGAAAGAAGGAACAAGAAAGGAAGAAAGGAGGGAGAGAGAGGGAGGAGGAAGGGAGGAAGGGAGGGAGGGAGGGAGAAAGAGAGAGAAAGAGGAGGAGGGAGAAAGATCCATTGGAAGAAACACATTTCTAATGATTCCAACAATTTTCTTCCCATTGTCAGCTTATACACAATTAAACAATTCTAATACTTGCATGTGTATGTGGAGTGTCCACACTCTCTCAGGTATCATTTTAAAGGAATAAGCAGCTGGGTGCAGATGGCTCATGCCTGTAATCCTAGCTACTTAGGAGGCTGAGATCTGGGGATCATGATTTACAGCCTCCCTAGGCAGTTAACTCCTTGAGACTCTTATCTCCAATTAACTACTCAAAAAAGTCAGAAATGGCGCTGTGGCTCAAGTGGTAGAGTGATCACCTTGAGCAAAAGAAGCTCAGAAAGTGTCCATTTTGCTTAACATCATCTTATCTGGTTCTATGTACAGAGCTTTTGACCTTTTCCGCTTATCCTACACATGTACTAGTTATTGCAAATAAGGGAAACCATGGGACCTATGTTTCTTTGGGCCTGGCGTAATTCACTTAATATAGGTTTTTCCAAGAGTTTCCATTTCCTAACTTTCTGATTGAGGCATGGAATTCCATTATATATTTATAACACATTTTCTTGATCCATTCATCTACTGAGGGGCATCTGGGTTGGTTCCATATCTTAGCTGCACTAAACATATTTGTGCTGGTAGCATTAGTATGGTCTTGTTTGTGATCATTTGGGTAAATGCCCCAAAGTGGGATTGCTGGGTCATAGGGAAGCTCTATGTGAAGTCTAAGCGAAATGAACCCCAAGATAGGGACACAAGTTTTTTTTTTCTATCTTGCTATTGTTCCTAACGAATTTATAATGTACCATGTGATTTTTTCCCATTTTTTTAATTTTATTGTGAAAACACTGTACAAAGGGGTTACAATTGCATGGGTAAGATAATGAGTACCTTTCTTATCAGCCTCCTCCTTTGTTTCCCCTTCCCATCCCTTCCCATCCTCCCCCCCCCCCCCGCCCCTCCACCCAATCCTCCTCTCTCCCTATCCCCCATGAAAATTGTAAAGTTTTCGACATAACGACTTGTACACCTCATTGTTGCAATGGGTCCACCTGTATCCCTATTTAAACGATTTGTTTTTTCCCTTCCCCTCCACAAATTATACCAACATCAAATACAGTGAAAGCAGGGGTTATACTGTTGGGGAGGGACATACAAAGCAACAAAGAAATAATCTTATAAATGTGTTAGAGACAATCACATGTAAGAAAAATACATTTGAATATATATCTTAGGGTTCATTTCCCTAACATCAACTTATCTGACCTTTTCTGCTTGACTCAGAAATATACTAGTTATTGCAAATAAGGACAGAACGGAACTTTACTTCATTGTTGGTGGGAGTGTTCAACTACTTTGGAAAGCAGTATGGAGGTTCCTCAAAAGACTCTACATAGAGCTCCCCTAAGACCCAGCCATCCCACTTTGGGGCATTTACCCAAATGTTCATAAACAAGACCACACTAAAGTTACCAGCATGCTATGTTTATTATTGCAGCATTATTTACCATAGCTAAGATATAGAACCAACCCAGATGCCCCTCAGTAGATGAATGGATCAAGAAAATGTGGTATATATACACAATGGGATTCTATGCCTCCATCAGCAAGAATGACATTGCCCCATTTGTTAGGAAATGGAAAGACTTGGAAAAAATTATATTAAGTGAAGTAAGCCAGGCCCAAAGAAACATGTGATTTTTCTGTTTTTTTTGTATGTTCCTCCCCCATGGTATAACCCGTTTTCACTGTATTTGACGTCGTTCTCTGCATCTTATATATACACTTCTGTAACTTGGGGAGGGGAAGGGAAAAAGCAAAATTCTTAAGTAGGTATACAGATTGACCCATTGTAACAATGAGATGTACAAGACACTATGTTGAAAAATGAAGTTTACAATTTAAGCGGGGAAGGGGTGAAGGAGAGAGTGTAGTTGGGGAGATGGGGAAGGAAGGGATGGTAGGAGAAAAACAAAGGAGGAGGTAACAATGCTCAATAGGAAATGTACTCATTACCTTGCTTCTGTAACTGTAACCCCTCTGTACAGTATTTTTACAAAAATGTATTTAAAAGAAGGAAAGAAAGAAACAGTGTCCAGACTGAGTTCAAGCCCTAGGACTGGCAAAAAAAGGAAGCAGACTTCTATATGTAATAGCATTCAGGAATAATAATAATAATAATGATAATAATACAGGAAGAATAATATCTTGTTTTGGTTTTGGTTTAGTTTTAGTGCTTTTTGTTTTGGGTTTTCTTTTCATGACAGGGTCTTGCAATGTAGCCCAGACTGCCTTGATCTCTTAATCCTCCTGCATCCAGAGTGCAAGGATTATAGACATGCATTACCAAACTTGCTACTTTTTAAAATAATATAGTATACATAATCTTATTTTAATAATAGTATATATGTATAACCTTTTAACCATTTTAATAATAGTGTATATAACCTTTTAATATAGTGTATATGTATAACATTATTCACATTATGCTTTTTCTTTGGTTTTTGTTGTTGCTGCTATTTTTGAGTGTGCTAGTATTAGTGCCTGTGCACTGTCCCTAAGATAATTTTCCCTCATGTCTGGTGCTCTACCACTTGAGCCACAGCTCCACTTCTGGCTTTTCTGCTGATTGCTAATCAAATAATGGTAAATTGATTAAAAGCCTGTTTCTAAGTTGCAATATTCTAGTTGTATGCATGTATTCAAATGTATTTCTTAAAATTCATGTAATTCTTAGAAACTCTAATATTACATTTTATATTATATATTATTACGTTGCATAAGTTATATTATTAGTTCTTAAAGATTCTAATATTATATACTTCTTTTATTACCACTGATATATCTAATTTGACTTTGTTGTTGTTGTTGGTGGTGGTCTTGGCCCTGAACTCTGGGCCTGGGAGCTGTCCCTCAGCTCTTCAGCTCAAGGCTAGTGCTCTACCATTTGAGCCACAGCTCTACTTCTAGTTTTCTGCTGGTTAATTGAAAATAAGAGTCTCATGGACTTTCCTAACTGAGCTGACTTTGAACCACAAACCTCAGATCTCAGCTTCCTGAGTAGCTGGGATTACAGTTGTGAACCATCAGTTCCTGCCTCGTGTGAGTTTCTGTGGATTTTTCTCTTCCCCAACTCCATTGACTGAATCAGTGCCTTCAAAAGACCCATGACCACATGTCAAGACTCTACCAAGTTCCAGAAGCCAGTGTATGGTACGGAATTTGGTCTCAACTCTGATATAAAGCAGCAAAGCAGGAGGAAGGTAGCTTTGTAGTCAACCTGACTCAGGTTTAAACCCTTGCACTGACACTTAATCTTCTAAATAACCTTGAGCCGGTTATTTTACAGTTCTCTGGCTTCTTGAAATAAAATTAATCACACTGAGTTATTGGTTTTATGGCTTGTTTAAAGATAGTTGACAATGCAAAGTAATGCTTAAGCCTAACCTTGTTCTGCCACTTTTTAATTCCTCAGCCTGAAGCATGAATTATTCTGTATCTAGACTCCTTCATTCTCAACATGAAGACACTCATTGTGATTTCTCATAGAACTTTGGAAAGACTAAAAATGGTGTGTATGTGGGGGTGAGGGGGAGGCCAGTTGAGACTCATGTGTGTCTGTGTGTCTCTGTGTTTCTGTGTACTAGGGCTTGAACTCAGGGCCTAGCCACTGTCTCTTCTTAGCTTTTCCCTCAAGACTGGTGCTCTACCAGTTGAGCCGCACCTCCACTTCTGGGTTTTTGATAGTCTCACAGACTTTCTTGTCTAAGCTGGCTTCAAACCTAAATCCTCACATGTCAACCTCCTGAATAGTTAAGAGATTACAGGTGAGCAATTGCCACCCAGATTGGTAGGATTAAAACTTTGCTTTACAACATTTGGAACATGTTAAATGAACACTTGATGTTTTAGTTATTTATCTTCCACAAAATTGGTCTCAAGTTTCTAGCATTAGTAACTATGCGGCACCTTAGAGACACGGTCCCTTGAATTGTCTTGGGGGTGGGGGTATGCTGTATCTAGCTGTATTCTAACTAAGACTCTGAGACCATAATGATGATGAGAGGGAAAACTGGACAAGTGAGCAAAAGAAATTTATATTTGTACAATATTCTAGAAAATACACTTCATTTTTAACTGTTCTAGGCCTTGTTTATTTAAAAATGTTTCTTATCATTGGAATATCTGATCATTAAAGAATGAATTACAAGGCTGGGTGCTGATGTTCATACCTGTACTACCAGCTACTCAGGAGGCTGAGATTTGAGGAGGGAGGTTCAAAGCCAGCCTGGGCAGGAAAGTCCTTGAGACTCTTATCTCAGATTATCTAGGTGTAGCTCAAGTGGCAGAGCTACATCTTGAATATAAAATCTAAGTGAGAACATGAGGCCCTAAGTTCAAGCCCCAGTACCAGCACTTCCCCCCCCCCACCAAAAAGCTCATAACTCAGTTGCTTTCTGCACCTAAATATCTGTTTATCTTTGACTGAAGGAGTTGGAGCCGAAGTTGGAACTGCTATAAACTCTTAGCAATTGGGTTACTTTGAAAATATTTATTATTTTCATTAAATAGTGTTTATGCTGGGAAAAATATTTTACCACTTTCAGCATGGCTTTTAGAATGATACATATTTATGTTCTAAAGGTATATCCAGATTTGGAACTTTTCTTACATTTAAGATTCAAAAAATGATATTGACATAATTTTTCCTCAAGCATTTGTATAATTCTATGAATAATGATTTTCTTTTCTTAGTTTTCCTTTTTCTTTTTTTTTATTGTGAAAATACCATATAGAGGGGTTACAATTACTTGGGCAAGATAACGAGTACATTTCTTATCAAGCCAATAACTACTTCAATAATCATCCAAAATATTCTGATTGAAAGAAGAGATAAATCTATCATTAAAAGGGGAGAGAAATATGAATATTTAAAGTCATCATTCAGATATATACTAGTTATTGCAAATAAGTCTGAATACATTTTTGAATTTAAATTTAATGCATAAGAGGATACCTCTTATGCATTAAATTTAAATTCAAAATTGTATTCAATACCAACTGGAAAATAGAAATGTTGTACTTATTAAAGCCCAAATCTTTGTTCACTTAGTTTCTCACAGAGTTGTTATGAGCAGTTATGACAGGGTTTTGTCATTGTTGGTTACTGTCATTGCTTCTTTTTACAAAAAGGTCAAATACTCACCTGTCTGTTTTCCTTAGACTACATCAGTATAATGTCAGGTACTCTTTAGACCCATTTGATATGTTTTCTTCCTATTAATTAATTTCTGTGTATTATTTCCAATGTTTAGAAAGTTCTTCATAGCCATTTGGCTATTTCCTATGAACTCTGCCTATTTTTAAACAATATTTGTTTATCTAAGCCTGTGCAGTGTCATGAAGATTCAAGTTGTGACTGAGATGGATGGCCACAGTAGAATTGGAAGTGAACTTGTGACTTTGGGCAATAAATGTGTGCATTTTTGTGCTAGCTTTTTTTGTATAAGATAACTCTTAGAGGTACACATTTATTTATCTGTTGTACATATTTAATTACAATTTTTAATGTTTGAATGATTGCACCCATTTGCTTTTGCTATGTACAAGGTAAGATATATTTTCTGTTCCTAATAAGTGAAAATATAGTAAGTGAAGACTAATTTAAACAGGAAATAAACAATTTGTCTGTGCTTAAAAATTATAAAACCTTACTGTGTCATAATTCTTTTTTTCCTCCTGGCTTCCAAAAGAACAGTGCTCAAGAATCAGCAACCTACTGCTGCCATTTGGGGCCTGAGTTCACACAGTGAACCATGGACTGACAAAGGAGAAAGGCCAGTGTTGGCTCATTTAAGAGGGGTGATCCTGGAAGTCCAGAAAGCAACTACAGCAGAGGAAAGAACTCAATTATACCTTGCAGTGGCAGGAATAGGACCCACACATTCAAGGTGCCATCTGTGCACAGTCCTGCAGTGGAAGCCAAAGTTCAGGAGGACCAAGGCGTGGCATTTGTGTGATCTGAAATGACCCAAGTTCAACCACGGGTATTTCTGACACAAGCAGGTCTTGGAGATTCTGGATCATGTTTCAGGTCACGTCAACTGATGCATGGCTGAAGCACAGAGATTTGTGTCAAAGGCATCCGTGACATGTCTCACTGCCTAATGACCTGACCCTACCTGATACCGCATAGAGTGACAGATTCTGAGGTCACTGCCACCCTGTCCAGCTGCACTTAAGAAACCTGCCCGGCACAAGGATGCTTGGTTTGTCTCAATCCACCACAAGGAAGCCATATTCCAGTGAAGATCCTGCCACCAAGGAGAGTTATTCAGTCACCTCAAGATTCTCAGCAACACAAATAAATCAAGCGAAGTGAAAGGCAAAAGATTTATACGATCTGAAGAGAAACTATAGTACAAAGAAACATAGGCTATGTGGTTACCCTCATTTGTGGGAGCTAGAATGTGCCTATAAATCTATAAATAAACACACTGGATGGTTTTAAAAAAACACAATTCACTAGGACATGATAAATTAGACACGTCTCTAGACAATCACACACAATGAAACCAAAGTAGGATATCTTAGAAGAGGAACACAAAGGCACTATGCCTATGTACCTCTGATCATACAAAATAATATTTATCCAAATGAACTCCAGGAAAATGAAACAAGAGGTTGTTTCTTATTACTGTTTTTGTTTTATTTTTTCTTGTCCACTTATCTGTCTTTTGGAGGGCATGCGGGGACACAGAAATGGAGGGACAAAGGAGAAACAAACGCAGCTGTGGTATTCACTGGACACTGTGGAAAATAAAGTCTACAGCTTGTGGGTGGGGATGGGAGGGAAAAACTGGGAGAGAGTGAGGGAAGGGGGGACATTGTCCAAAAAGAAATGGACTCATTACCTGACTTATGTAACTGTAAGCCCACCTATACATCATCTTTAAAATAACAGTAAAAAATGCATTAAAGTAAAATACCTCAGTGGCTGGTAACTGTGCAGTGGTGGCAAAGGTCATGTGATGGGACTCTGCCAACCACGGAGGTCTGGAAAGCCTTAGGCCAATCGTGAACTCATGGCCTTATGCAAATACCCATGACAATCAGTTGGTCTCAGTCGAATTGTAACTCCTATCCACACTTGTGGTCTGTTGTGAAGTGGTCATGCCCAAGGGTGTTCTCTTCCACCCCAGCTGACACTCGAGCCCCTGCTTTGTCCATTGAGGATGGCACTGATTCTGCTCTGTACTGTCTGTACTTCTGACCGTGTTGTGACTTACAGTGGTCTTTCAGATTGTAGTCTTCCAATACATGTGTTTGTATCTATTAACATACAAACATTATTTGCATATTAAACACTTAGGCATGTTCTTCACTTCTCAAAATCCGTGGTCTTCTCATTTCTCTGTGTTTGTCACTGTGAGAAGAGCTCACGGGAAAATCCTTGCAGGCCTTGGCTAGACAGCTGGTGGGTACAGAAGTGGGGCCTCAGCTGGGGCTTCCCCAGGACCTGGTGCTGTGTGGGTAGCAGGTTGTAGAGGGGGGCCTGAGATATTTGCACCCCAGTCTGGAACCATGGGGGCTTGAAGAGGAGGGAGTTCCATAACAGGGGATTGGCCTGGGGATCTAAGGCTCAAAAATAGTCCAGGAGGAGGTGAGCCAGAGACTGCTGGGGGGAGGGGGTGCTGAGGGTGCCTTGAGGCCTTAGACCCCCACTGTGGTCTGAGGCTCAGACTCTAGGACATAGAGCTGGAGGAGATTATGTGGGGACCTTGCGGCTCAGGACTAGGGGTTCCCCCTGTCTCCTCCCAGTCCTTGAAACTTGAACTCAGGGCCTTGAACTCTTGCTTTCCACTCAAGGCTGGAGCTCTACCCCTTGAACCACACCTCTACTTCTAGTTTTTGGGTGGTTATTTGGAGATAAGAATCTCTGCTAGCCACCTGTCCTGTGATTCTCAGTTCTCAGCATCTTGAGTAGTTCGGATGACAGGCATGACCCTCAGTGCCCAGCTCAACTTTCTTTTTATTTGTCATGTAGAGTTTTCATATTCAGGATTTCAGTTTGATTTTCCAATAATTCCAACTTTAGTAAAATTATTTGTCATATCTTTCTTGTTTCTTGTGCTCTTAATTTGCATCTTCTTTGCATTTATTTATGGGTTTATTTGCTCCTTTTTTTGTCAGTTGTGGGGCTTGAACTCTGGGTCTGGGCGCTGTCCCTCAGATCTTCAGCTCAAAACTAGTGTTCTTCCACTTGAGCCATAGCACCACTTCCAGCTTTTTCTACTTATGTAGTGCTGAGGAATCGAACCCAGGGCCTCATGCATGCTAGGCAAGCACTCTACCACTAAGCCACATTCCCAGCCCCCATTTGTATCCTTTTTTCAGCTCATTTAGTTATTCATTTATATTCCCTTTGGATTCAATTAGGTATTTATTTATCTTCTCTTGGATTTCATTGAAGTGTTTATACATACCTTCTTTTCTCTCATTAAATGTTCTTATCATCATTCTCCTGGTTGATCTCAGTGTGTGAGGTTCCATCCCCTTACTATCATGCAGAGCCTTTGTTATAATATCACTTACTTTTTGATGCCTCTAATTGCCTTTCATTTGTATAATTTGTGTGTTCTTTGTACTGAACTTTGCTCATCTGAAGTTGTTGTCATTTCTGGTTTGGAGTTTCAGTTATCTAACAACTTTCCATGGAATTATTCTGTCTGACTTGGCAGGTGTGGGTTGTGGCACGGTTTATGTGTCATTTCTCACCACTGGCTTGGGTATAACAAAGTCCCCAATTCAATACCAAGTACCAATATTTGCAATGCCAGATACATATCTGACATTGTACATATTCTATATGTACTAGAATACATGATTCGTACGACTGGTCATAACTATGGGAAAGGAACTAGTGTTCCTATTGCTATAGGAAGGGGTTAGACAAACAAAATTTATTTGTGTAAGAGTTAAAAATAAGGAACCATTCTTGTGCAAGAATATAGTTCAATTATTGTGGAGAAGAATGATATCATTAGATATTGCAAGGGACAGAAATGTTTATAATTTTTTAAAAAGAAAGAAGAATGACATAACTAAGTTTATTATGAAAGCTTGAAAAGTGAAATAAAAATTAGAGAAAAAACTGGCACCAGTGGCTAGCAACTGTAATCCTAGCTACTCAGAGGGTTGAGATCTGAGGATCGTGGTTCAAATCCAGCTCAAGCAAGAAAGTCCATAAGATCTTATGTTCAATTAATCACTGAAGTGGCTATCTGGCTCAAAGTGGTAGAGCACTAGCCTTGAGGAAATGAGCTTGGGGCTGTGCCCAGGCCCTGAGTTCAAGCCTCATGACAGGGATAAAGAGAGAGACAGAGACAGAGACAGAGAGACAGAGAGAGACAGAAAGAGCAATATATTAAAAAGATATAGGTAAAAGCAAGCAAGCAAGCAAGAGAGAGGGGAAGGGAGGGAGGGAGGAAGGGGAAGGAAGGAAGGGGAAGGAAGGAAGAAAAGAAGGAAGGAAGGAGGGAAGAAAGAAAGAAAGAAAGAAGGGAAGGAGGAAGGGAGGGAGGGAGGAAAAGGAGGGAGAGAAGGAAGAAAAGGAAGGAGAGGGAAGGAAGGAAGGAAGGAGAAAGAAGAAAGAAGGAAGGAAGGAAGGAAGGAAGGAAGGAAGGAAGGAAGGAAGGAAGGAAGGAAGGAAGGAGGGAAGGAGGGAAGAAAGAAAGAAAGAAAGAAGGGAAGGAGGAAGGGAGGGAGGGAGGAAGAGGAGGGAGAGAAGGAAGAAAAGGAAGGAGAGGGAAGGAAGGAAGGAAGGAGAAAGAAGAAAGAAGGAAGGAAGGAAGGAAGGAAGGAAGGAAAGAAGGAAGGAAGGAAAAGAAAAAGAAAAGAAAACTGCCAAGTTCTCATACTTGTAATACTAACTACTCAGGAGGCTAAGGTCTGAGGACTCTGGTTCAAAGCCAGCCAAGGCTAGAAAGTCTGTGAAATTCCTATCTCCAGTGAACCAGCAAAAAATGAAAAAAGGAAGTAGAGCTGTGGTTCAATTGGTAGAGCATCAGCCTTCAGTGAAAAAGCCAAGCAAGAATAAGAAGCTCTGAATTTGGAGTACAGTATATTTATTTTCTTTTGGTACTTCCTGACTTTGTACTGGTAGCTCTTAGCTTGCTAACTTGCCTTCCTGATTTCCCCCAGATACCTGTGCCCTTATTTCTGGTATGTAGAGACACAGGGGCTCCTCATCCTGGCTTCTTCCTGCTCCAAGGTCTTAATGCTATTTCCAATGACCCCAGGCTCCAACTTAGCAAGAAGACTCACCAGTGATTCAGACTTCTAATTCCAGCTACTCAGCAGGCTGAGATCTGCAGATCAAGGTTCAAAACTAGACCAGGTAGGAAAGTCCATGAGACTTTTATCTCCAATTAATCAGCAAAAATCTGAAAATGGAGCTGTGGCTCAAGTGGCAGAGTGCCAGCCTTGAGCACTATGGCCAAGGGAGAATGCTCAGGCCTGGATTTCAAGCCCCAGTAGTGGCATACACAAAAAATTGTTAAAATTAAACAGATTGATGCAAATGTGTATATTTTCTTCGGTAATATAATTTCATTTTCCTAATTTTATTTTTGTTTCATTTTCTTCTGATTAAGTTGGTGCTCAAAAAACAATTTTGCATATATGTATATATATATATATACGTGTGTGTATATGTATATACTTATGTATATATGAGTGTTTGTCTTTCTTTACTCCATCCCTATTGAAGCTTTTCACACATTGTCTTTTGTTGTTGTTGTTGTTACCAGTACTCAAGCTTGAACTTAGGGCCTCATGCTTTTGCTTGGCTTTTTTGATCCAACTAACGCTCTATCACTTGAGCTACATATACACGTCTGGCTTTTCACTGGTTACTTAGGGATACAGTCTCCTGGCCTTTCCTGCCTGAGCTGGCTTCAAACTAGGTTCCTCACACCTCAGCCTCCTGAGTAGTTAGGATGACAGGTGTGAGCCACCAGTGCCAGCTTCATATTATCTTAGTGAAGATTTTAATTTTGCCTTCACACTGCCACCCACTCTGTTTGATTAAATAATAAGTTGATATGCTCAAATTTCTGTTTACTCTAGCACAGGAATTCCAGCCAAGATAATTATATTCATGGTTTCAGGAACCTGCTTATTATAAAATATTGAAATAGGAAAATTTGTCTTTGTGCTATCCAGCACAGGATTTTATCAATTTTGTTTCCTCTTTCCTCCATTTTTCTTCCTTGAATATAACAACCTGTTTTATTTCTTCCCATCAATTCATGGCTTTAAGTTCTTCCACCCATAGTCTTTGAGTCTAATTTTAAGTATGTACAGAGTTAAAAAATATAATAACATGGTCAAACACCTGTAATCCTGGCTACTTGGAATACTGATATCTGAGGATTGTGGTTAAAATCCAGCCCAGCCTGAAAACTCTGTGAGACTCATCTTCAATAAACCAGCAAAAACAGAATTGGAGCTATGGCACAAGTGGTAGAGTATCAGCCTTGAATGCAAAAGTTAAGAGATAGTGCTCAGGCCATGCGTTCAAGCCCCAGTACTGGCACATGAAAATTAAAAATACTAAAACGAACAATATCCCAATCCTATTATTTTCACTAAAATACTAATAAATATGACAATTGTCTGTTTTTGCTTTTGTTTATCAATATGATATATGTCATCTTTGATTCTAACAGCATATTTTTCTTCTTTACCAAGCTTGTGACATTGTCAGGAATTCAAGACTAAATGAGAATAATATTCTAAAGTAGCATGTCAGCATTTCTTGATAACTTAAGTTAATTTAAATCTGTTGAGAAAAACTACTTACTGTAGGAAAAATCAGCCAAGCAAGAATGCAAAGGCCATAAGTTCAAGCCCCAGTACCCAGCACATACCACACACACACACACACACACACACACACACACACACACACACACACACACACACACACACAGAGTACTTACTAAATCCTAAGTTGTTTAAGGCACACAAGCAAATGCTAGTAAGTTACCAGTACCTATTTTGTCTTCCAATGATAAAACAAAGGTGTAGAAAAACAAGGCCACTTCCAACAAACCAGATTGTTGGTGTTCAAGACCTAACTTGAGTCCACTCCATTTGATGCAATACTGTTCAAAGGAACATTCATTCAGTAAGGAGTAAAACATGGTACATCTGTCAGAGATAGATGTTAACAGATATCCTTGACTTTTAACATTATAGGTGGTATTTGAGCCATATGCTGGTGGCATATACCTGTAATTCTGGCTACTCAGCATTCTAGTTTGAAGTCACCCAGGTCCAGAATGTCTGTGAGACTTTTATCTCCAATTAACCACCAATAACCCCGAAGTAGAGTTGTGATTCAAGTGGTAGAGCAATAGTCTTGGACACAAAAGCTCAGGAACAGCACCCAGGTCCTCAGTTCAAGTGCCAGGGCTAGCAAACACATACCAAAAATGTGGTATTTGCAACCAAAGAATAAATTTTAATTTGATCTCTTTTTAGCCAATTTAATGACTGAGCTCTTGATCTGCAAGCCTCTTGGCCACTCTACTCCTGGAGAATAACAATTATTCAAGTGGAAAAGAAGGATCTAGAATGATTGTCCATTAGAGATGCTGATGTTTGAAAGATTATGCAAAAAAAAAATACTTCAGTCTCTAAAAGAATATAGCACTCACAGTGGAACCTCTGAATTTGTTAATTGATGGTCAGTATTGAGGCTTGAACTCAAACCTGGGCTTTGTCCCTCAAGGCTAGCACTCTACCACTTGAGACACATCTCCACTTCTAGTCTTTTTGGCAGTCAACGGGAGTTAAAGTCCCATGGATTTTCTTATCCGAGCTGGCTTTGAATAACGATCCTCAGATCTCAGCCTCCTGAGTAACTAGGATTACAGGCTTGAGCATGTGATGGCTAATTGAAATTTAATGGTACTACCAGAGATGGTAGTTAAGACATCTACATCCACCAAAAAAGTCCAAGTTAATTTCAGCTTTGGTTTCTCAACACACTTAAGAGAAAGATCAGTAGAGATCTATCATAGTAGAATTCAAATACTCTAGGCTTATTTTATTTTTTTATAATTGTGAGAATACCACACAAAGGAATTACAACTACATGGGCAAGATATTGGTTTATTTTGAGTCCTGCTAACTCCTAGATGTCCAGAGACAAATCCCAAAATACAAGTGTTACGAGGTCAGAGACAGGAGAGTTCCCTGAAATTGCATTAAAATTCATATTGACAATAATATCATTTATTTAACTACCAATCTAACAAGTACACTTAATATAATTTTTTCCAAGCCTTTCCATTTCCTAAAAAATGGAGCAATGTCATTCTTTCTGATGGAGGCATAGAATTCCATTGTGTATATATACTACATTTTCTTGATCCATTCATCTACTGAGAGGCATCTGGGTTGCTTCCATATCTTAGCTATGGTAAATAATGCTGCAATAATAAACATAGTCGTGCTGGTAGCTTTAGTGTGGTCTTGTTTGTGATCATTTGGGTAAATGCCCAAAAGTGGGATTGCTGGGAAATAGGGGAGCTCTTTGTGGAGTCCTTTAAGGAACCTCCATATTGCTTTCCAAAGTGGTTGAACAAGTTTACACTCCCACCAACAATGTAGTAATGTTCACTTCTCTCCGCATCCTCTCAAGCATCTGTTGTTATTAGAGTTCTCGATTATTGCCATTCTAACTGGGGTGAGGTTGTATCTCTATGTTGTTTTGATTTGCATTTCTTTTATGGCTAGAGAGGTTGAGCATTTCTTCATGTGTCTATTGGCCATCCTTCTTTCCTCTTCAGAGAAGTTTCTCTGTAAGTCTTTAGCCCACATATTTATTGAACAGTTGTTTCTTTGGAGATTTGTTATTGGGGGATTTAATTTTTTGAGTTCCAGGTATATTTTAGATATGAGGCCCTTGTCCATTGTATGGCTAGTGAGGATCTTCTGCCACTCTGTGGGCGTTATTGATCGTGCTAGCTATGTGCGTGGCCATGCAGAAGCTCTGCAATTTTGTGCAATCCCATTTGTTCAACCTTTCTTTGATTTGTGGTGTTTCTGGGTCTCTATTAAGAAAATTTCACCCTGTGCCAAGGTGTTTTCAGATTGTCTACTTTGACTCCGAGGTCTTTGATCCATTTGGAGTTTATTCTGGTGCAGAATGATATATAAGAATCTAGCTTTCATTTTCTATAAGTAGTTAACCAATTTTGCCAGCACCATATACTGAAGAGGCTGTCTTTCTTCCATTCTATTTTTTGAGCTCCGTTATCGAAGATTAGTTGGCTATAGGTCTGTGTGTTCATTTCTGGGTTTTCAATTCAGTTCCATTGGTCCTGAGATCTGTTCTTGTGCCAGTACAATGCTGTTTTGATTACTATGGCTTTGTAGTAGAGTTTGAAATTTGGTATTGATATTTCTCCAGCCCAGTTCTTTCTGTTAAGGATTGTTTTTGCTATTCGGGGTCTTTTACTGTACCATATATATTTTTGGATTGCCTCTTCTAATTCCTTGAAGAATGAGGTTGGAATATTGATAGGTATTGCATTGAATTTGGAGATAGGCCTCGGAAGTATGGCCATTTTCACTATCTTGATCTTTCAAATCCAGGAGCATGAGAGTTTTTGCCACTTCCTAAGTTCTGTTTTGATTTTCTTTTTCAGGTTTTCAAAGTTTTCATCATAGATGTCATTCACTTCTTTGGTTAAGTTAATTCCTAGGTATTTTATTTTTTGTGGGGCTAATATGAATGGAGTTGCTTTCCTAATTTCAGCCACACTTTTCTCATTGTAGGCATACAGAAAGGCCATTGATTTTTGGGGGTTAATTTTATACCCTGCTACTTTGCCAAAGTTTTGAATCAGCTTGAGTAATTTGGTAGTGGAGTCTGTGGGATTCTTTAAATGCAAGATCATGTCATCTGCAAAGAGGGAGAGTTTTACTTCTTTCCCTATTTGGATCCCCTTTATGTTTGCATCTAGTCTTATTTGTAGCTAGGCATTCTAATACTAGATTGAAGAGAAGTGGAGAGAGTCGACGTCCTTGTCTTGTTCCTGAGTTAAGAGGAAATAGCTTTAGTTTTTTTTAAATAAAATGCTGGCTGTTGCTTTGTCATATACAGTCTTTGTTGTATTGAGGAATGTTCCATGGATTCCTAATTTTTCCAGAACCTTCATCATAAAGGGGTGTTGGATCTTGTCAAATGCTTTTTCTACATCTATTGAGATAACCATGTGGTTCTTATCCCTGCTCCTGTTGATGTGATGAATTATACTAATTGATTTCCGTATATTGAACCAGCTTTGCATCCCTGAAATGAATCCTGTTTGATCTTGGTGTATGATTTTTTGGATGAATTTTTGAAATCGATTGGCCAAAATTTTGTTGAGAAGTTTTTCATGAATGTTCAACCAAGAAATGGGTCTATGGTTCTTTCTTTGATAAGACCCTGCCTGGTTTTGCGATGAGAGTTATGATGACTTCATAGAATGAGTTCGGTAGTGAACTTTCTCTTTCAATTTCATTGAAGAGTTGGAGGGTTATTAATGTGAGCTCTGCTTTGAAGACCTTGTAGAATTCTGCTGTGAAACCATCTGGATCTGGGCTTTTCTTAGATGGGAGATCTCTTATTACTGTTTATATTTCAATGCTTGATATGAGCCTGTTAAGGTGATTTAACTTATCTTGGTTTAGTTTAGGCATGTCAGTATTTGCTAGGAAAAGGAGGTCCATTTCTGCCAAGTTCTCAATCTTATTAGCATAAAGTATTGAGAAGTATTTCCTTATAATGTTCTGAATCTTGTTTGTTTCTCTGGTGATGTTTCCATTCTCATCTCTGAGTTTATTTATTTGGGTGTGTTTTTTTCTTTTTCTGATAAGATTTGCTAAGGGTCTGTCAAATTTGTTAATTTTTTCGAAGAACCAATGTTTTCTTGATTCTTTCTATAGCTTTTTGTGAATTCTAATTCATTTATTTCGGATTTAATTTTAATTATTTCTTTCTGTCCATTGGGTAGGGGTTTATTCTGCTGTTCTTTTTCAAGGAGGCTCAGATGTCTCATTAAATTGTTGGTATCAGATCTCTCCAATTTGTTGATGTAGGCACTCAGAGCTATAAACTTGCCTCTGACTACTGCCTTTGCTGTGTCCCAGAGGAGCTGGTAATTTGTGTGCTCATTTTTGTTGAATATCATGAACATTTGAATTTCATTTCTAATCTCTTCCATGATGCACTCGTGATTCAGCAGTGTGTTGTTCAGCCTCCATGTGTTATAGGACTTTCTTTAGTGGCTTTTGGTGTTGACTCCTACTTTTAATCCCTTGCGGTCTGAGAGAATGCAAGGTATAACTTCAATATATCTGAATTTGGACAAGTTTGCTTTGTGGCCTAAAATGTGGTCTATTTTGGAAAATATTCCATATGCTGCTGAGAAAAACGTATATTCTGATGCTGCTGGGTGAAATATTCGGTAGATGTCTGTTAAATCTTGTTGATCTATGCAGTTGTTTAGATATGCAGGTTCTTTGTTGAGTTTTTTCCAAGTTGATCTATCTAGTGGGAATAGTGGTGTGTAAAAGTCCCCAACAATTAATGTCTTTGGATCTATGTAGGATTTGAGGGAAAGTTGGGTTTCTTGGATAAATTTGGGTGCTCCGTTGTTTGGTGAATAGATATTTAGAATTGTAATATCCTCCTGAAGGACAGATACATTAATTAGTATGTAGCAACCTTCTTTATCTCTTCTCACTAATTTTAAATTGAAGCCTATTTTATCTGGTATTAGGATTGCAACTCGTGCTTGTTTATGGGGGCCGTTTGCTTGGTAGATTTTGTTCCAGCCTTTCACATTGAAAATGTGTTTGTTTTTATGGGCAAGATGTGACTCCTGAAGGCAGCAAATAGAAGGTTCTTGCTTTTTAATCCAACTAGACAGTCTATGTCTCTTAATTGGAGAGTTAAGTCCTTTAATGTTGAGAGATAGAACTGAGAAGTATTTGGGAGTTCCTGCTATTTTATCCACTTTCTTGGGGGCTGTGGCAATGGGATTCTTTCTATGGTTCTTGGATTCTCAGTTTGGATATGGTTTCTTGGCCTTTTTTGAGGTCTTGTTGGTTTTCTATGTGTAGGACATCTTTAAGAATCTTTTGTAGGGCTGGTTTGGTGGAGATATAATGTTTCAGTTTTTCTTTGCTATGGAAGTTTTTTATTTGACCTTCATTTTTGAAGGAGAGTTTAGCTGTGTACAATTTTTTGATCGATTGTTGTTTGTCTCTACAGCATGGCATACATCATTCCAGGCTCTTCTTGCTTTGATTGTCACTGCTGAGAAATCTGAGGTGATTCTAACTGGTTTCCCTTTATAGGTGATTGATCTTTTCTCCTTGACAGCTTTAAGTTTCTTTTCCTTGTTCTGAATTGTTCCTGTGAGTATTATAATGTGGGTTGTCCTGTTCTGGTCTGGTCTATTTGGAGTTCTAAAAGCTTCTTGTATCTGAATAGGCTTATCCTTCTGCATGTTTGGGAAGTGCTCTGCTAGGATCCTGTTAAACAAATTTCCTAGAACATTAACTTCTGTTTCTAGGTGCTCCTCTACACCCATTATTCTCAGATTAGGCCTTCTGATGGTGTCTTCCAAATGTTGAATAGATCTATCATATTTCTTGGACTTTTCTTGGATGGTTGTATGTTCTTTCTCTATAATATCTAGGCTCTCTAAATGCCTAAAACTTCATAGGAACATAGTAGATATCATTGAATACTAGATACATGGCTCTGGCACCCTTTACTAATATGCCTTTATTGGCATACTACCACCTGCCTATCCATTTATGGCTATTTTGGCCACCTCTGGGGCTTGATCTCAGCGCCTGCCAAGAATTTCATCCTGGAGTAAGAAGCCAAGTGTGACACCTGTTTTCCTTTTCTGGGAGAGTTCTGGGTGTCAGGCATGATGGAGAACAAGTCTACAAATCTTGCTGCTATGTGATAGTATGTAAACAATGTAATACATGTTTAGGTGTCCTCACAGTCAGTAAAATAAAGGATAAATAAATGAACAAAACAACAAATACAATGAATAACCACACCAAACATGATATAGACTGAGCATCTCTATGGAAGTTCAATCCTATCTTTAAAATATATATAAGGTGTATGACTGGGGCATGAATTCAGGCATAGGAAACAGGCCTGAATTTCTGGTCTTCAAGCATAGTGAGCTTCCCCTTTCCCCACAGTGCAACATAGTTACCCAGTCCCTAAGTTCAAATCCCAGGCCTTGCAGACAAAAAATCGCACATTCCAAGCCAAGGAGTTTCATTAGCATTTTTAATATTTTTTTAAAGTTCGCTTTGCCTTTATTTGAAACACTTTGATTTTATAACATGAGAGTTTTTCAAAAAAGAGATTTAAACTTTTACATTTCAGCATAGCACATTGGTGTTTTTGACCATCTGCCATAAAGAGTGAGAATGTAAATGAGGATATCATTTCTCCCTAGAAGGTTGGGACAGTTGATGTTACTTCTTTTTTTTTTTTTTTTTTTTTTGTCGGTCGTGGGGCTTGAACTCTGGGCAAAGTGAACTAAAATTAGTCTAAAATTAGATGCAATGATCCTAGGATGTTGATTGATCTTAATGAATGGTTTATTAAGCATGAAAACAATACTATTCCTTCAATGGAGTCATAATAAATACCTAAGAGTTGGTAGGAATGTAGTTGATGTCATTGAATCCTAGGTAGATGTCTCTGGAATTCTATACAAATACATATTTATTGATATATACCACCTGCCTGTCCACGTATGGCTATTTTGTCCACCCCTGCGGCTCAATCTCAGGGTCTGCGAACTGAATGGAAGCTTCCTTGGCTAGAGGTTGCCATGTTGACACACCCATTCATGAATTGGGTCTGCTAGGCCCTGAGTTCAGATCCCAGCACTGCAAACAATTGGATCATGGAGTAAGAAGCCGAGTGTGACACTTGTTTTCCTTTTCTCTGAGAGTCCTGGGTGTCAGACATGATGGAGAGCACGTCTACAAATTTAGATACTATGTGATGGGATGTCATCAATATAATAAATGGAACATGTGTCATCACAGTCAATAAATGGTAAATAAATGAATAAAACAAAAATATTGTATTTTTGTTTTATTCATTTAGTCCACAATATGGACTAAATATCTATATGTAAGTAGAAATCCTATCTTTATAATGTATATAAACAGTATGTTTATATAGTAATAATGATGGAATGTTATCAATGGCACGGTTGAATGAGCTGATCGTGACTACTACTCATATAAAATTAGACAGCATGATTTCAGTAGACTGATTTTATTTAATATGAAGCATTAAAAGAATACTATTTCTTAGAGAGACACAATAATTTCAGGACACTGATTTACTTAATAGTTTATTAAGGATGAAAACAATAACATTAATTACATGGAGGCATAATAAATACACAAGAATTGGTAGGAATGTAGTCTACATAACTGAATAATGTGTAGACATGTCTGGCACTCTATAAAGATATATATTTATTAGCATACTACCATCTGGGTGTTACTCTGTTCTTATTTTGTCAAACCCTGGGGCTCAATCTAGGAACTGCCTAGGAACTGCCTGTCAGCTCAATTTGCCCCAGGATGGTGTGTTGACATTCACCCATTCATGAATTGGGCCTTGTAGGCCGTTAGTTCAGATGCCAGCACTCCCAAAAAATGAATCGTGGAGTAAGAAGCTGATGGTGACAAACGTTTTCCTTTTTTGTGAAAGTCCTGGGAGTCAGGTATGAAGTTGAACACATATGCAGACCTATATCCTATGGAATCAATGTTCTATGTGCTATAATTGTCAATAAAATAAATGGCCAATACATGAATAAAACAAAAAATAAAAATGAATGCACTGAATGCTATATGGAGTCAACCTATGTATATAAATATAAATCATATATTTAAAATGTACATGAATAAGATGTTTTCTAGTGCTGGGGATCGATTTCAGGTCTAAGGAACAGATTTGAATTTCATGACTTCAAGGAGGGGAGCTTCCCCTTTCCACACAGTGCAAAAGAGTTACCCACACCATGAGTTCCGATTCCAGTCCTGACAGAAAAAATGGCAGCTGTATACTAAGTGAAGTCCAATTCTTAGGTATTTCATTCTGCCTCCATTTAATGAATGTGATTGTTTAAATGCTTCATAAAGTATTAATTAAAATTGAGCAGTGTCCTATAATATAATTGTGTATAATTTTATCCTAGAATAATTCAAGAACTGCCCATTCAATCACATATATCACATGCCATTGATATTCATATGGATAGGATTGAGTTTTTTAGGATCACCTGCCATTTAGAGGTGGCAGGACCAGGATGTGGGCTCCAGCTCTTAAACCTGAGGATAAGGAAATCACTGGTCTGTCCAAGAACATCAGCAAGACCAATGATTAGACAGGCACCAATGGCTCTCAGCAGTCCTCCTTGATACTTACAAGGCTGTGATAGGAGGGTCATGGTCAAAGTCACCCTAGGCAGGAAAGTCCTTGAGACCCCTGTCCAACTTCAATGCCAACAAAGCAGAAGGAGAGCCATGTGGCTTCACTAGTTGAGGGCTAGCCTTGAGCAAAAGCAGCTCAAGGACTGTGTCCAGATCTTGACAAGGTCAGGGACTGGCAACAAACAGACATACACAACAATCTGTGCAGCCATCCAGCTAAAGCAGGTCACCCTCTTGTCCCCAACTGGACTGGACAGAGTTTGATGTGAAAGGGGCTGCTGTCATCTTGACTCTGCCCATTTTGCTTGCATCACAGGATTCCGTCCACACCCCCATTCTTTCATGGTTCTTTCTGAGCAATGGGAAACAGGAATGGTGGCCATGCCCACATTCAATGCTGCCCGGTAGCACGTGGATTCCCTCAGTTGGATGACACCACTACTAGCAGTTGAGGAAGGTAGAGGTGGCTTTGTGGTGAGCAAGATACTTGAGGCCACATTAGAGTAGAGTAAGAAATTGAGGTCCTTGACAGTGAGTGGGTGAATAGAGTATTTCCCAGACCTTGGGAAAGTGGCCAGCCCATCTCTCCTGTCCCAGCGCTCAGATGTCTGAAACAACAGGACTCCATGAGAGAGCTGCGGGCAAGAAATTGCCACAAGAACACTGGCAGAAGAATCCTCCTAACAGATCTGCAACGTTCAAGAAAACTAAGAACATGAAAAAGTGAAGAATCCCCAAGACAAACGCCACTGGGGAGTGTGATTCAAAGGAGAGTCCAGCCAAATGTCATGCTGACCATGGGCCTCCCCTGCCTTTGGATACAGTCACAGCCACTAGGGTCCAGAGTGTCAATGGTCCCGATAACACCAAGGATCTGCAGAGGTGTACTGACATGTGGTGCCCACCCTGGATCCCAGCAAAAGAAGAAAAGAGGTGCTCTGTGCCAAGATCCAACCACTGAAGCAGGAAAAGACAGACCTGCAGGAAGAACAGGAGTAAGAGAGGGAGAAGATAGCCCAACTGCATGCAGCAATGAAAAGGGAGCTAGAGACCCACAAGGCACCCATACAGAGGTTGGTTTGGGCAGAAAGTGATTTACAATGTTCACCAGCCCGCGTGCAGCAGGCGACTGATGACAGAGAAAGGGAGCATGAAGCTCTCACCAGCTGCCTGCAGACGGCAGAGTAGCACATGGCAGAGCTGGAGATGGTGGCTTCTGTGGTCATTGATCACAGAATGAGACCGAAATGTTCTTCGAACAGCTGAATGATGTGACCCTTCAGCTGGAGGAAAGGAACAGAAGCTTCAATGACTTGGAGCAAGTGAACACTGATTTGCAGGAGAAGCTGGAAGCACTCTGGACACAGTGGAGCAACATGAAGAGCAGAATCTGCAAGTTCCAACAAGCGCTGGTGGGGCGTGAGGTACTAAAGGGACTACTGGATAACCTGAGCTGGATGGTGACTGAAGGGACTACTGAATAACCTGAGCTGGATGGTGACTGCAGCGAATCTAGAGAGAGACACCTTCACAGAAGACCTGAGCATTGAGAGGTCCATGCAGAAGGAGGAGGCCCGGCGGCTGACGCAGTGGGTGAACCAACTGACAGAGGAGAAGAATCGAGGGGCAAGGCAGGTGTTTGACCTAGAGAAGGAGCTGGGGAAACTGAGAAGGAAGCTGGCAGAGACATGGCCCCCTTCGGGACCATCTCCGGCCAAGTGGCAGGTGCAAGCCCAGACCTACTGCACACAGATGGAGTTGAAAAACCTGGAGGAACAAATTCACATCCAGGTCCAGGAAAACCAAAGGCTCCGTTTCCAGAACATGGAGCAGCAAAAGCAACTGTGGAGACTGGAGGAGAAGGCCATGTGCAATTGACAGATGGAGGAACAGCTGGCCCTGCTGCGGGACACTCTCATCATGGTGAGCAGTGAGAAGGAGAAGCTAGCCAGCATCTTGGATTCAGAGAAGCAGGTGAAGAAACATCTGTGGGAACAGCTGGACCACACAGAGGAGAAGATAGAAGAATGGTGGCTGAGAGAGAAAGCCAAGCATCTTGGGAGCTGCAGGAGTGGCAAGAGCAGTCCCTGGCCCAGTTGCAGGAACTCAGAGTCACCTATGAGCTGCACATCACCTCCAATGAGAAGCTGAACTCCAAGAGAGGCAGCTGAAGAGGCAGCCTTGGCTGCAGCAGTGGCAGGAGTGATGTTGGCATCGGCGGAAATAGGTCTGGCTGTGCATGAAGCAGGAGCTGAGTTGTCTGCAGCTGAGGGGGATGAGAAGTCGCGCTCACCCTACCATAAGCCCTCAGACCCCGCCCCTCCTTCCCTGACCCTCGCCAAGGTGCCGCATTTCAAAAATGGCACTGCCGACCTAGACCCGGGGAGCCTGTCTCAGTTGCCCGGCTGAGATAACGCACCCCTGGCCAGCTTGTCTCAGTGACCCAGTCCAGGTCCCTGGTCCTCGGACTCGGGGCCTGCCACACCTGGAGCCACTGCCTACAGCTTCTCCCAGCAGCACACGTGAGTGGCCACCCTGCGGGCCCACACCCTGGGACTCCATTGCCCAGCGAACCCCTCGACCCCTCCTCACAGCCTCCCCCATTCTGCAGACCCGGACCCGTGCCTCCCACCTCCCCTCTCCTGTCCCACCTGTGCCTCCCCTGCATCCCACAGTGCTGCAAATGCACCCCAGGGATGGGGGGCGGGGGTGGGTGGCAACCCTAGGATCCCTCTCATGTCCCTAGTGGCCAGTCTCCAAGGAAACGGGGAGATGCAGGGTTGGGTTAAGAGGGGGCGCCAGAGAGCTCCTGGCCTGGAGTAATGGAGCCACACAGCCACCCATCTGCACCCTTCCTCACCTTGGTGGGAACCTGGTGGCTTCAGTCAGAGGTGGGGAGTAGCATCTCCAAACCTGCCTTCTCAGGTCTTTTCCTTTTTTCTGGGGGTGGGGGTGTTGGATGCAGAAGATAGACCCCCTCGCTGTGTGAGCCCTTGTCCTCTATGCTTGATCACCCTTTCACCTGAGGAGGGTCCCAGAAGAGTGCACTAGGGACGTGAGGGCACTGGGGGTCAGATAGAAAATGAATATCTGGGAGGAACACACCCCTTCCCACACACACCCAGCCTATTCTCCCCACCCCAGCTGTCATCAGTTCTTATAGGGTGATCACATTTCCCAGCTCTGCCAGAATCTGCTGGTGCTCCCGGTCCATCTGGTCTCCTCATCCTCCCCAAGAATGCGCCAAGTTGCCCAGAAGCATGTAGGCTGGAAGTAGGAAGTCCATCCATGTACGTAACATTTAGGACCCCATCCATTTCCCCAACACCGCCTCCACCCCAGGTCAGACACCCCTCTGCGGGCACCATAAACCCCTGCTTGTTATCTGTCCTGGCTCTGAGGAGCCACCTGTCTCAGGACTCCTTTATCCAGCATCCTGGCCTAGGGTTTTGATTTATGTGGAGTTAAGGCTTGTTGTTCCCAAGAGGAAGATTCTGGCCCTGGAGAAAGGGAGAGGCAGGGTGGTTCTTTGTTATTAGAGTGGTGCTCCCCTTTGGTGGGATCCCCTGGTTCTGACAAGGGAACCCCATGCCCCAGCTTGTACATTGTGCCAGATGAGGAACTGACAAACTCAGGAGAGGCATTGCTCTGAGTCTGTGTGTGTGTGTATGAGAGAGAGAGAGAGAGAAAGAGAGAGAGAGGGAGGGAGGGAGGGAGGGAGGGAGGGAGATCATCTTTCACCTTGAACAGCATGACTGTGCTCAGGTGAGTGATCAGTTGGCAAATTGCAGGTGCTGCATGGACCAGTCTTCTGTCACAGGTCTGGATTCGTGTGTGTGTGTGTGTGTGTGTGTGTGTGTGTGTGTGTGTGTGTGTTGTGTGTGTGTGTATGTGTGTGTGTGTGTGTGTGTGTGTGTGTGTGTTGGGAGAGCAGGGAGATGAGAACAATGGAAACATATTTAAGTCACCATGTCTAAAAATAGCAAAAGCATTTTATTTGTGTGTATGTGTATTGTTCTTTTGTCATCAATGCCATGTATGATCCCAGCCACAATTTTTGTTTTCTCCTTCACTGTTACATGAATCGTTTGGGAAGGTTTCAGTAGATGTTCCTTCCCACCTCTTTCCACCTCTCTCTTCCCCTTTCCTGTAGCTCACAGAAGCTGCTGGGCCTGTGTGGGTCTCCCCTTGGAGGTCTGTGTGAATCACAGACCAGAGTGGACACCTGTCCTTCTGTCTTCAGGCTGGTGAGGCAAGTGTGACCACAGCCACACTCATACAGCCAGACACCCTGCTCTGGTGTGTAGAGTTGGAGCTAATTCAAGGGTTGGGAATGTGTCTGCCAAACATAATTAGAGAATGAGATGGGGGGAGTAGAGCAGAAGATGTGAAGCTAAGAGGGTCTAGTGGGTGGCGAATGGTGTGATATAGCAGATGGTTCACCACAAACAAAGATGAGAGGGGAACTTTAACCAGGGCTTTGGCGGTGTCCCTGGGCATCTGGGCAGGGGGCTCCAGGCCCCCACTGGTGGCATGGATTCCCTCCTAGGGTAGTGCACTGGTGGGCAGTCCTCCCTGGAGTCCTGTAGACTCCAATCTGTGTCCCGCCTGAGCTGTTTCCAGCTGGGCAGTAGTAGGCAAGTGCGTTCCCCTGCTGAAGCCTGCACGGTATCAGGCCATGGCAGTTAGCTAGTGCTGGCTGAATGCCAGTTTCTGAAACCTGCTGTACGCTGTCTGGAAGGAAAAGGGGACCACTGACTTTGGAAGCCTTTAAGTTCGATTGGGACAACTGAAATGCCAGCTTTTCCAGGAATTTTTCTTTAAGCTGGCAATTACTACTAATGAGTGGGATTCTGGGCCAAATTAGACGGACCATTTTAGCTGCCAAACAATAATGTTCAAAGCAGCACAGGCAGAGTTCCCAAGCCAGATCGTCTCCTGTCATGAACATCCTACTTTAACTGCCTTCCTCCAGCAGCTGCTGATTCTCCTCTGGTTCTCTCTAGGGTGACCACCACAGTCAAGGACATCATGGGGAGCAGAGATAGTGACCTTGCCATCTCCAGCCTGCCAGATGTGAACAGAGATGATTCCCAGCACCTGCACTGGAATCTGGGAGATTCAGAGAACCGGGATGCCTCAAAGATCCTTTCTCTGCAACATGAAACTTGGGGGCCAGATGTGGTGGACCATCCATCCTGTCTGGCCCCAGGGGGAGGAGAGGAGGCCCCTTGAGCCAGGCTTTCACCTCACGTGCCTCATTCACACCTGAGGGCGGAATTGAGTGCCAAACTGTGGATTAGCCTCTGGACAAAGTTTTTTTGAAAAGAGAGGCATCGCAGAGGCCCCAGAATCCAGCGAGTACATCGTGGCTCACATCCTCAGAGCCAAAAGAGTTAAGTGCAGTGGCACCAGGAGGGCAGGATGAGGGAAGAGGGAGAACTGTGGAAGAGCTACTTCAGGCTTTGACACCTTCCCCACCAACCCCTCCACCCCCAGGATGCTTACCTGAGTTGGATGGGAGTTTTCTGTAATATTGTCATAGAGAGATGCTCATTTATTTATCCAACAAACCGTTACAGTGTGTGCCAGGTCCAGGGGGTCATAGACAATGAAAAGTTCCAGTGCTGGTTCCACAGCACATGAAGAAATCTTGGTTTGAGCTGGATGCCGGTGCTTCACACCTGTCATCCTAGCTACTTAGGAGGCTGAGATAAGAAGACTGAGGCTTAAGTCCCAGGAAGAAAAGCCTATAAAACTCTTATCTCCAACAAACTACCAAAAAGTAAACACCAAAAGTGGATGAGTGGCTCAAGCCTTGAGTTGGCCTTGAGTAAAAAGGCTCAAGGACAGCACCCAGGCTCTAAATTCCAGGCCCAGGAGTGACACAAAGAAAGGAAAGAGAAAGAGAGGAGGGAAGGATGGAGGGAGAAAAGGAGGAAAGGAAGGAAGAACGGAACATGCAAGCCTTGGTTTGGAGTCCCTGGATCAAGGGAGCCAACCATTCACAGTCTCTGTGGGGACAGTTTCAGAGCCTAAAGCCAGTATGTAAGACCAATCCACTGACCCCTCAGCAACTTCATGACATCCAGAGCTCTGTGGTTGCCAACTGCAGAGGGAAACAGCCTTGGGTAGACCCTAGGGCTCAGGGTGTGTCACCAAATTTCAGTCTCCCCTGGCCCACCGAGTTTATTTTCTAGTCAGATAAGAAGAAATTGTCCAAGGGATAGGGAAGTATAGGCTGAGTGAGTGTCCAGAGGGGGGTGGCAAGGGATAAGCAGGAAGATGAAGAGGGAGGACAATCGCAGGTCAGGTGTGTCAGGCCATTGGAGCCATGACCTCACTTAACACCTTACACCATCAGTGATTGAAACTTTGACCCAGCCACATGGCTGTTAAAAGTCCTGGCACTTTGGGTTCACCATTGACCAGCTGGCTGTCATCCACTGCTGGATGCCTGTGTGGTACATCCTTGGGGACTGGGACTTTTGTTGGCTCAATCTGAAGATGACACCCCCAGTGTTCATTCCTCGACCAGAGACAGACATAAGCCTGCCACTGGTACAGGACATCCAGAGAATGAGGGGGAAAATCAGACCCATGTTGCCCCAAGACTTCCTCTAGGGGACTGTCGGACCCCATGACTGCCATTCTCAGAGATAGAGGTGGGACCCTTTGCTGGCTCAACCTTTAGTCTAGATGGCAGATCTGGGATTCAGAGAGGGCTGACTGAAGGTGGGGCAGGGCTGGGTAGAGGCTGGTGGGAAAACCAGAGGTACTGAGCTCTGAGCAGGGTTGTTTCATTGAGGATACTCATAACCCAGGAACATTCCTGGGATGGATAGGCCTTTTCTCCTTCCCGAGAGAGGGACCTATAGCCCTCCAGTCTGCATCCCTTGGCCAAGAAATCCTTTCAATCCCATATCTTGTGGCTGGATAACTAGACCTCAACTGACTGCCCAGTGTTGAGGGATTTCAGTCCTTGATGAGGTCATGAGATCCTCAGTATGAGATTGTACTTGAATGTCCTGACTTGGTGCATGGTCAGTCCCATCTAAGACTGCCATAATCTAGGACATAGAATCTAGAGAATGGGGGTCTATTCTGTGAGTCTGGAGTATTATGTGTGAGCTTTGAGCTCCCATGTGCCCACCTGCTTCCCTTTCTTGGGTGGGTTTATGCTAGAAAAAGTTTATAACTAGGGCCTGGGTCCCATCCCTTGTGTTATTCTCAAAGCTAGCACTCTACCATTTGAGCTACAGCTCCACTTCCAACTTTTTTGGGTGTTTAGAGATTAGAGTTCTCATGGATATTGCTGAGAAGGGTGCATCCAACTGCAGTCCTCAGATCTCAGTCTCCTGAGGGGATAGGATGACAGTCTTGGAAAAGTATCTTTGGCCAGGTGCCAGTGTCTCATGGCTATCATCCTAAGTACTCAGGAGTGGAAATCTGAGGATCACGGTTCAACTCAAAGCCAGCTTGGGCAGGAAAGACCCTCATTTCGGTTAGGGGGGTGGGGTGCAGAGGAAAGACCCCAGACCTGACACCTCCGGGGGGACATTTGTTCTTGTGACAGAGCCAAGTCATTGCTGTGGATAAGGAGAAAGCCGCCATCAGACTGACCCAGAACAATGCTCAAAGATAGGTAGGCTGTTGAAGTATCAAACACACTCATGTCTGCTTCCCACTCCCAACAAGGAGGTGCAGTGTGGGTGGCACAGCCCTGGGCCTAAGGGATTATAAATGGATGGTGGCCGTCAGGAGCTTGTGACTCCCACCCATCATCTTGGCTATTCAGGAGTCTGAGGGCTGATGGTCCTGACTCAAAGCCAGCCCGGGCAGAAAATTCCATGAGATTCTTATCTCTCATAAACCACCTCGCCCCCCCCAAACCCACACACAAAAAAGCCAGATGCCGTGGTGTAGCTCAATGGTAGCGCCTCAGCCTTGAACAAAAGAAGCTCAGGGATAACACCTAGGCCCTGAATCCAAGCCCTAGGGTTCACACAATCATAATAAAATGAACAGTGTACACCTTTTATCTGACTACCAAGAAAGATGGATTCAGTCTTCTAGCTGGCTGGTACTTCTAGCCAAAGGTAAGGGGCTTCCCTTGATGTTCCCCTAAACCTCTCCTTCTCTCCATTATCTGTCCAGGCTTTGGTTGCAGGACAGAATTCGGATCATCTCCCTGGATATGACCTTAAGTACCTTCGCCTATCCACCTTCCTTGGGGTCAGGATCCTGATGCACTCCCTGCTGGGAGGATGAGGCACCACAGATATAAGGGTAGGTATCCCTGACACTCACACACACACACACACACACATACACAGACACACACACACACACACACACACACACACACACACAAATACCCCTAGCCAACTCAGACTAATCTTTTCCAAAGACACTTTAGTTCTTTGGATTAACTGACCTAGGAGAGAATTTTGATCCCCAGTAACTGATTATTTTAACTTGGGCTTCCTAGTTGACTGGAGATAAACAGGAGCAAAAAAATAATTTGGTGCCTGTCACCTGGGGCTCAGGCTCATCCCTGTCATACTGGCTACTCAGGAGGCTGAGATCTGAGGATCACTATTTGAACCCAGCCATAATCTGAAAAGCCTGTGAGACTCTACTCTCCATGAACCAACAAAAGCCAGAAGTGGAGCTGTGGATCAAGAGGTAGAGCACCAGCCTTGAGCAATAAAACTCAGAGAGTCTGCTCCCAGATCCTCAGTGCAAGCCCACACAAAGAAATGTCCCTGTCTTATGACCACAGACTGCCTGGGCTTCGAGTGCCCTCACACGGAGTGTGATAAATCACCTGTCCCTGGGTGGTGTATCAGGGCCTTCAGAAATCCAGTAGTGGAACCCAGTCCTGCCCCTTTGTGCACTCTCAACCCACACTGGCCAGAAGGCAGAGTGTGACAAAGCCGACAGACTGCAGAGCAGAGAGGCTCCAGCTCTGCCAAGGTGATCGTAATGGGCTTCTTGGAGGCAGCACTTGAAAAGGGGGTCCTGCTTAAGAAGGAGGATCTGACAGGAAACACAGAGAGCAAAGGTGCTGCAGATGATGGACAGCATAGCAGAGCATGTTCATTTCCAGCCAGGGCTGCAGGTGAGAGACTCGGTACAGTTGTGTGAGTCTTGGTATAGATGCACAAGACTGTCCCAATACAGTTCTCCAAGGGACCTTAGTGACATGTGGATGGCTATGCCCTGAAGCTCTTAGTAGATCCATCCATGCTTTGTGTTTTCTTTGACAGAGGGGAGCTGGACACTCTTCTTCCCTGGGCACCCCTGGACCCAGTTATCAGCAACCCTCCCAATGTCTTCCACCAGGATATGGAGCAGCTGGCCCCAGAAATCCACAGGTACCTGTTGGGTGGGGCGTGGGGATACAGGGCAGGCCCCAGAACTCCTAGTGGGTCTGATCTTCCCTGGACGACCAGTCCATCCAGAGGAGGCAGATGGGAACTTAGAGAGAGCTAGTGATGTGGAGGGGGCCCTTTAAAGCCTATGGCCCTACCCAAATTCTCAGCCTCCCTTTGCTGTCCCTGAGGGACATAGAGGAGTGTCTAGGTGGTAGTGTCTAGAGGTGGACTAGGTGGAAATTCTGAAGGATGAGACACCATAAGCTGTGTGCCAGTGGCTCATGCCTGTCATCCCACACCTATCATCCTGGCCACTCGGGAGGCTGAGATCCAGAGGATCTCATTTCCCAGCCCAGGCAGGAAATTGTCATGAGAGCCTCATCTCCAATCTAACTGGAAGTGGAGCTGTGTCTCAAGTGGTAGAGCACTGGCCTTGAGGAAAAATAGACATCAGAGACAGTACCCAAGCCCTGAGTTCAAATCCCTCAACCCAAAAGAAAAAAGAAAGAAAGAAAGAAAGAAAGAAAGAAAGAAAGAAAGAAAGAAAGAAAGAAAGAAAGAAAGAAAGAAAGAAAGAAAGAAAGAAAGAAAGAAAGAAAGTTTGTAAGAGATGGTGAAGTAGTAGGGGTGCTGTGGTTGGGAGAACAGGTGCTGGCCTCATTGTACAGACATTTCTAAGAACTCCCCAGGTTTGCCCCAGTGTAAAGCCACAGCACAGTAGGCAGTGCCTTACCAAGAACTCCAGAGGTCGTGGCCTGTGGCAGGCAGAGACTGGATGAATGGTAGCAGGTGTGAGATGGTAGAGGCTGAGATCTGAGGATCGCGGTTCAAAGCCAGCTTGGGCAGGAAAATCTGTGAAACTTTATCTCCAATGAACCACCAAAAAGCCAGAAGTGGCACTGTGGCTTCAGTGGTAGAGCACTCACCTTTAGCTGAAGAGCTGAGGGACTGCGTACAGGCCCAGAGTTCAAACCCCATGACTGACAACCAAAAATAAGGTAGCTGAGATTTCTGCATAGTGGTGTGTACATTTAGGAAATGCCAAGCTATGTTATGAGCCATTCCAGACTTGAGAGAGGCCCTGAGTTTTGTCTACACTTTGTGTGAGGATAGTAGTGCCATCTTCTTGGGGGTGGGATGTTCAGTGTGCTCAGGGACTGCTGAGGCCTTGGGCTACCTGTGTGTGTGTGTGTGTGTGTGTGTGTGTGTGTGTGTGTGTGTGTGTGTGTGTGTGTGTGTGTTTCCCTCATCTTCCTCTGTCCCCTTCCTGAGCTGCCCCTTTCTGACCTTAGACGGTGCTCCTCCTCCACACTGACCTTGCCCTTTAGCCCCCTATCACGGTCAACAATGAGTCCTAAATTGCCAGAGGCCTGGATTCCAGCTTTTCTTTGGGGCCCAAGTCCGGCCTGTCCAAATCTTTTGCGCCTCCAGGGGATTCTGGGTCAGCAGGGGTGGCTGGCATAAGTTCTCCCCTGCCTCTGGGGGGGGGGCTTAGTCATGCGATGTCCTGTCCTTTTCCTTAGCTGGGCCTTTGGCTCATGTCCCTCCCTGCATGCTGGCAGTGGCGTGGGGGAAGGAGAGTTTGTGGTGGCTCTGGCCAACTCGAGCTTGATAGCTGACTGAAGACTGCCCAAGCAAGGAGGATCCAGGGTTACATGGGATTTGAGGTCAAGGTGGCTTGGAAGTATCCATCGGTGTCTAGGAAATGTCAATGTACCTTGTTGCAGCAAAGTCTATTTTCCCACCCCAGCTTGGCCTCTCATGTCCTTCTAGACAATTCTGGATGCCCAGAATACAGATGCTCACACTTTAAATTCTAGGTCCAGGAAACTGAGGGGATTAGAGACTAGTATGGCCAATACCTCAATGTTCTGGGACATTAGCCTTGACCTGGCTATGCCCCCCTTGTTGTACGTTCACTTCTTAATCCAGTGCTGGCCACACACCGGCCACTGTGGCGGTGCTGTGAAAGCAGCAAGAGTGGAAGTGAGATCCAAGGTGACCAAAATCTGGATTTATGGCCTGATTGGGGGTGGAGTGGGGGCAAAGGGTGTCTTAAAAAATCTTAGAGCTATGGGGCTGGGAAGGTGGCTCAGTGGTAGAGCGCTTGCCTTGCAAGCCTGAGGCCCTGGGTTTGATTCCTCAGCACCATATAAGCAAAAAGAAAAAAGCCGGAAGTGGCGCTGTGGCTCAAGTGGTAGAGCGCTAGCCTTGAGCTGAAGAGCTGAGGGACAGCGCCCAGGCCCAGAGTTCAGGCCCCACAACCGGACCCAAAAAAAAAAAAAATCTTAGAGCTGGAACTCAGGGCCTAGGCACAGTATCTGAGCTTCCTCTGCTAAAAGCTGACACTCTACCACTTGAACCACAGCCCAACTTTCATCTTTTTTAGTAGTTTAGTGGAGAGAAGAGTCTCACAGATTTTTATTGCCTGGGATGGCTTCAAGCTGCCATCCTCAGCTTGAAGAGCTCAGCTTCTTAAGTAGCTAGGATTGCTGGTATGAGCCATTGGGCCCTGCTAAGGATATTTGTGTGTGTGTTGTGTGTGTGTGTGTGTGTGTGTGTGTGTGTGTGTGTGTGTGCATATTTGCGTGTGTGCATGTGTTTGTGTGAGTTTACCAGCTTGAACTTGGAGCCTAGGTGGTATCCTTTAGTTGGTTTGCACAAGGTTGGTGTTCTACCACTTGAACTACAGTACACATCAGCTCTCTGCAGCCCCTGACTATGTGGAGAATAAAAAGCTCAAACCTGATCCTATTTCTTTGTCCTCAGGGGAGGGTATGATTCCTGTGAAGCCTGGAGGATTAGGGGTGGGGTAGGAGGGGTAACTGTACATGGGTGCTAGGCTGGGAGAGAGGCACTCTGTCTTTAGCCAAGAAGGACAGTGTGGCCAGGTGCTAATAGGTCATACTCTCATATTCCTAGCTACTCAGAAGGCTGAGATCTGAGGATTGCCATTCAGAGGCAGCCCAGCTAGAAAAGTGTGTGAGACTCTCCTCTCCCAATAGCACCCAAAAGCTGAAAGAAAAGCTCTGGCTCAAGTGGTAGAGTGCTAGCCTTGAATGAAAAAACCTGAGGGACAGAGCCTGGGCCCTGAGTTCAAGCCCTAATACCAAGATGCACCCACACACAGAAAGGTGGTAATGATGAGCTGAGCTGGGGGAAGTCCTGAGGCATAGTAGTAGTAAACTCTCAAGCCAGTTCAAGTGGTTTCTCCCTAACTCCTTCTTGGGCTGAGGGGTCTGTGCCATGGCAGCAAGTTCGATGGAACCTACCCCTCCATCCATGCACGGGGCCACAGGGCCAAGGGAAAGGACACTACGGATGCTCCTTAATAGTAGGCCAACAATTGCAGACCTTCATCTGCCCCTGAGCACTGGTAAGGAAAGCAGGGCTCTGAGCCCTGGGACTCCTGGGATAGCAACTGCTACAAGCAGCAGCCAGCTGGCTGTGTATTTGTGAGCCCACAATTCTTTCATGAACCCAACTCAACACCCGCTCGGGGTGTGCCTGACAGATTTGCACTCTTGTGATACTGCATGAGCAGGCATTACCTGCCATGCCATCTTGCAGCTTCTGGCCCTCCTTGCCCCAAACCGTGGTCCAAGAAGTTGATTTACCTCTCAGATCCACACTGCACCCATGACAGTTGCCTTTCTGATGACCTCCGTTCCCCAAGGCTAGACACTTCTCTGATAATGTGGCCCACTCTGTAAGCAAAGGCCTCCAAATGGGCTGCTCTCAAGACTTGTAGGACACCTAGACATTGGGAGAAACTCAGGGGCTCACTGGAAAGTACACTGGCTAGAGCCAAAAAGTGAGTTCCAAGCAGGCCAGGGGAGTTGGTCATGGGACTGGAAGTCTGGGCCTGGGCGCTGTCCCCTCAGCTCTTCAGCTTATTGCTTGAGCTAGAGCATCACTTCCAGTTTTCTGGTGGTTCCTTGGAGATCAGAATCTCCTGGACTTTCTTGCACGGGCTGGCTTTGATCCATGCTCCTCAGATCTCAGCCTCCTGAGGAGCTAGGGGGACAGGCATGAGCCACTGATGCCCAGCTCATCTGGCCATTCACCACAGTGGACAAGGAGCTCCTGAAAGCTTTTTTTAATGCAATTACTGGCCTTGAACTCAGGGTCTGGGCTCCAGTCACTTAAGATTTTCCCTCAAGGCTGGCACTCTACCACTTGAGCCACAGCACCATTTCTGGCTTTTGGTAGTTCACTGGCAAGAAGAGTTTCACTAACTTTCCTTCCCTGAGCTGGCTTTGGTCTGCGGTCTCTGATCCCAGTCTCCTGAGAAGCTAGGATTTAAAGGGGTTGAGCCACTGATGGCATTGGGTTAGAAGCTTTTCTTTTCTTTCTTTTTTTTTGGGGTGGTGGTGGGTCCGGTCATGGGCCTGAACTCTGTGCCTGCGCGCTGTCCCTCAGCTCTTCAGCTCAAGACTAGCGCTCTTACACTTGAGCCACAATACCTCTTCCTGTTTTATTCTTTTTGCATATGTGGTGCTGAGGAATCGAACCCAGAGCCTCATGCATGCAAGGCAAGCACTCTACCACTGAGCTAACTTCCCAGCCCAGAAGCTTTACTTAAGCAAGTATTCGTCCCTGCATTTGCCCTGACTCCTCAATGCAAAGGATGCCTAAGAGTCAGGAGCTGTGAAAAATAGGCTTCCAGCCACAGGAAATGGCGGGGGTCCATGGTGAAAAGAAAAGCTAATCTTCTCTCTGGGCCCCATTCTGGGACTCCACCCTATTTCATACCTGTGACTCAAGTACAAACCTTGACCCAGCCTTGAATGTCCTGCCAGACTTGTCTGAAGCCTCAGAACCTTCATTCCACACACACCACCTGCTCTACACCACACCTCAGGACCTTTGCCCATTCTGTACCTTCTGCCTAAGGTTCTCTGTCTTGTTCCAAACCTTAGAACTCCTGTGGAATTTTGGCACTGGTTATATCACCTCTTGGAGCAAATCTTTCCTTCCTTTCTCTCTCTAGAGGTGGAACTTGTGCAGGCTTACTGGCAAATGCTCTATCTTGGTGTGTGTGTGTGTGTGTGTGTGTGTGTGTGTGTGTGTGTGTGTGTGTGTGTGTGTGTGTGTTCTGGGGTTTGAATTCATGGCCTGGATGCTATCTGTTAGCTTTTCTGCTCAAGGTTATCAGTTTACTACTTGAACCACAGCTCTACTTCTGGTTTTTTAGGTGTTTAATTGGACAAAAGTGTCTCATATAGACTTTCCTGCTTGTAATTGTGATCCTCAGATCTCAGCCTCCTGAATAGCTGAGATTACAGTGGTGAGCCACCAGCAGCTGCCCTCTACCTCTTACCTCTCACCTTGGATCTCCTGAGTCCCAGAAGAATATGTCTCACCAGGCTCACTTTTTTTTTTTTTTGCCAGTCATCAGGCTTGAACTCAAGGTCTGGGCATATTCCTTAGCTTCTTTTGCTCAAGGCTAGCTACAGTGCCACTTTTGGCTTTTTCTGTTTCTGCATTACTGAGGAATCGAACCCAGGGCTTCGTGCAAACTAGGTAATCACTCTACCGCTAATCCACATTCGCAGCCCAAGGCTGACTTGTAACAGGAATTATGAGGGTGGGATTTATTGGCTTACCCCTTTCGGCATAGAAATTGCTATTTCATATCTTTGCCGAAATTTTGGACCAGTCTGTGACTCTGCAATGAGGAATGATGAATGAGTGAGAGCCACCAGGCCCTAGAGGTCTAGGCTCATGTACTACATAGGGATAGATAATATGGATCCAGAACCTTCAACCACTCCTACAGCCTAGGAACTCTGAGGGCTTGTCCCAGCTTGCCCAAGTTGGGTGGGCTGAGCATGGGCAAGCTGCCGAATGCCCATCATCCATACATCATCCATCCATACACAGAGACATGGAGTGATTGCCTCCTTTTGGGGGGAGGGTGGGCAGTTCCGTGTTTGTACTATGAGCCTAGGCCCTGTCCCTGAGCTCCTTTTGCTCAAGGGTAGCACTCTGAAAATTGAGCCACAATCCCACTCATTTTTTTTTTTTTTCTGGTGATCTGTTAGAAATAAGAGTGTCACCGACTTTCCTGCCCTGGCTGAATTCAAAATGGCATTCTCTACATTCTCAGCCTCCTGAGGAGCTAGGATTACAGGCAGGAGCCATTGACACCTGGATTTCTTCTGTTCTTGTTCTTTTTTTAATTGTGACAATCTGAAATCTTCATGGTGTCATTCCAATGATTGGCATTCGAAGTAAACTACCCAGGCTTGGACATCAAATGCTAGGACTGCCATCCACAAATGGAGGGAGATCCTGACAAACTCATTCCTAATCATTTGAATGCTAATGGAATGCTATAAAAGTAATAATTAAATTTGCACTTGATTCATGATTCTATTTTAGAATGCCACACAAATATTATTGGATTTACATCGTCCATTTTAGCACTATTTTATGATTCCCCTAATGGACGGATATTAACTAATTTTTAAAGAATGCTTTTATAAGTATTCAACCATGATACATCATTAAATGGTGGCGTAATGTAATAACTAATAATTGGTAATAATATATATATATAAAATTTAATACCCTCACATTTCCTCTCTCTTTATATATATATTATATATATTATTTATAATATAATATTATATTATATATCTTATATATAACATATATGATATATGATATATAATATTATATATTATATTATATGTTATATATTTTATATATATTATATAATATTATATATAATATATATAATATATAATATATGTTATATATATTATATAGTATTATATATAATATTTAATATTATATTTAATATAATATATAATATATTATGTTATATATATAATATAAATATAATATATATAATATGTAATATAATATTATATATGATATATAATATATCATATGATATATTATATTATATGATATATAACATATCATATAATATATACTATGTGTTATAATATATTATATAATATATAATATATATCATATATCATATAATATTATGTATATATTATATATCATATAATATATATATCATATGATATATTATATATATCATATGATATATGATATATTTTACACAATGATATATATATTATATATATCATATGATATATCATATGATATATTATATATATTATATATAATATTATATGATATATTATATATAATATTATATAAAATATATATATATAAAGAGAGAGAGACACACACACATACACATATACATAGCTATCAATATATATATTGGGCACTACTGTGGCTTGATCAAAGGTCCTCAGAATTTCCTAGCAGCTCAGTTTCCTGTAGGCTGGTGTGTTAAGACTGTGACCCCATTTATGGATTGGGCTTTGTAGGCAGTGAGTTGAAATGCCAGCATGGCCAAAAATTTATTCGTGGAGTAAGAAGCCAATTTTGACACATTTTTTTCCTTCTCTGTGAAAGTCCTGGGTCTAAGTACGATGTATAATCCATATGCAAATATAATCTAGGTGATATGATGTAATGAATGAACTGTTATATGTGTAATAATACTACATAAATAAGGGTAATAAACATCACATGCAGTAAACCCATGTGTGTAAATAGATCTCATATACGAATATTGTTTTTTCCAGTGCTTAGGCTAGAATTCAGGCCCTGGGAACTGGTCTAAATTTCTTGTCTTCAAGGACGGTGAGCTTCCCCTTCACCCACAATGTCACAGAGTTAACCAGGTCCCAAGTTCAAATCCCAGGCCTGCTAGAAAAATGGTGCAAATTTCAAGCCAGGGCCTTATTATTATTATTTATTTATTTTTTGGCCAAGCACGGGGCTTGAACTTAGGTCTTGGCACCTCGGCCACAACCAAACCTGGGATTCTAGGACCCAAGTTCAAATATCGGGGCGGCAAAAAACAAAAAACAAAAAAAACAAGGAGAAGGATAAAACTGAGAAGTTCAAGAAGGTGATATTACTTTTTTTTTCCTTTGTATTGTGACCATCCTGAGTCTAAATGACAAGGCCCAGAAAGTGCATATGACTTTGCATTGCTGATGTTTGGCGGGCTATTAGGGAAGCCATAGCCAAAACCAGCAACTTGGACTTGGAGGTCTAATCCTGGGACTTCCACTAATGAATGGTGGGAGTTTCTGAGAAGCCCATTCTGATGATACATCTGTACAAATGGAATGTTACAAAAGTAACAATTAAATTAGTAGTGTATTATTTTCATATTATAAAATTTTACACAATTATACTACATTGAATAATTTTCAATTAATACTTTATTATGTATTCAATCATGATAATTAAAAAAAAGAAGGACTAATTTAGTTGCCAATAATTAGTAGTAATATGGTATATGCAATTTCATAATATAGACATCTCTCTTAGTTTATACATTTACATCTCTTTATCTACCAATCTACACATTTATCTGTTTATACACTTGTCACTCCTGGGGCTCAGTGGTAGAGTGCTCCCCTAGTACATACAAAGCCCTGGGTTCAATTCCTCGCTACCACATGCACAGAAAAATCCGGCAGTTGTGCTGTCGCTCAAGCAGTGAGCACTAGCTTTGAGCATAAAAGCTTAGGGACTGTGTCTACACCCTTTCTCAAGACCCCAGACTGGCACCAAAAATAAAAGAATGTTCTGACCTCAACCATATAAGGATAGGACTGCAAATATCTCATCACAGAGCAAGCTGGGAGTCTGGTGCTGACAGCTGCTATCTAACCTGACTTAGCCAGAGGTAAACTGCTGCAACCCAGCTCCATGGAGCCAGATGCTGCTGGCTCACTCACCCCTATCATCCAAGATAGTCCAGGGATGAGATCTGACACTGGTGGGTTTAAAACCCAGCCCTGGCAGGAAGTCTGTGAAATTCTGAGCTGTGGCTCAAAGTGTTAGCACTCTAGCCTTGAGCTAAAGGTCTTAGGACAGTAGCCCCAAACTTTGAGTGCAATCCCAATGGCTAACTCCCCCCTAAAACAACACCACCCCTTTAAACCATTAGATGTGAACTTTGTGCAGTTTGTGACGTGTTTCTGAAAAAATGGTGATACTGATGAAAACACCCTAATTATAATGACAGCTTGTGGGATACAGCTATGTGATAAGTCCTTCATGAGGTGATGAGGTGTTGTGTGCTGAGTCCATCACGAGGTGTATTCTTTCATCTGGTCCTTGTAAAAGCTCCACAAGTAAGATGATTGTGCACATGAGAAATCTGAGGCCCCATGTTAGGGCCAAAATTATGTATGTACTGAACTCTAATGAGTTGTCTCCTGCAGACAATTGTTTTGGTTTATTTTTCTTGGTCGTAAATGTTGAACTCAGGGCACTGACCTTTCCCCGTTGGGTTCATGGCTAATGGCCTATCACGTGGAGTCAAGGACCCTAGGCATCTGTAGCTGAGGTCTATCATCCTGCCTACTCAGGAAGCTGAGATCTGACAATCTGGGTTCAAACTATCCCGGACACAAAAGGTCCCATGAGACTATTATCTCCTACTCACCATTTAGCAATTTGAAATGGAAGCCAGGTGCCACAGACTCACGCCTGTCATCCTAGCTGCTCAGGAGGCAGAGAGCTGAGGATCAGGGTCCAAACCAGCCTGGGCAGGAAATTCCTTGAGATGGTTATCTCCAGTGAACCACCAGAAAGCCTGAAAGGGTGCTGTAGCTCAAGTGGTAGAGTGTTAGACTTCAGCTGAAGTGCTCAGAGACAGTACCCAGGCCTAGACTTCAACTCCTCCAACTTACAAGAAAAGAAAACAAGAAACCTGAAGTGCAGTGCTGAGAATGTGTCTTAGGGGTAGAGTGCTTTGCATATATGAAACCCTGGGTTTGAATCCTCAGTACCACATCTCTAGAAAAAAAGCCTTAAGTGTCTCTGTGGCTCAAGTGGGAGAGTGCTATCTTTGTACAGGAGAAACTCAGGTATAGTGCTCAGGTCCTGAGTTCAATCTCCAGGACTGGTGTATGTATACACACACACACACACACACACACACACACACACAGATACCAGAAGTGAAGCTGTGACACCAAATGGTAAAGCAAAGTGCTTCTGCTCTGAGCTCATGATCAGCACCCTGGCCCTGTGTTCAACCGCAAAAGCTAGCCACCCAGGGCGCAGCTAGGAGAGGTCAAAGGTTTCAAAACCTGATGAGCTTCACCAGCCCTAGATGACCAGAAACATTGTGATATTACACATGTACTTAGATTTAGCAAGCTTCTGGAAACCTAGGGATGCACCGTTGCCAATAAAGAATCATTTCATTAGGTTCAGCTCCTTAGTTGTCTGCCAGAAGGACTTTTGAATTAATTGTAGCAATTTGTTTCAACACTGGGACATAGTCTAACAAAGACAGGATAAGTGCAGGGAACTTAGCCTGCCACGGGAGGTGGCACATATGAAGGTTTCCTGTCAAAACAGAGCACTGGGAGAGAAAGAACTTGGGTTACAAAGAGGCCTTTTTCTCCTGGACTTCAGAGCCCTCCCACATTCATCCTCACTAATTGCCCCTGGATGAATTGTTTGTTTCACAGCTGTACAGGAGTGAGGCTTTTTGTCTGCCTGTTCCAACAATGAAACAGACTTCCTCCAGCAGCCTGGGGTATGGAGAAACCCTCGACTACACTGGAAACAGTGAGGAGAGCCTCAGAACATACACTGTCTTGAAAGCACTCTCTGTACTATGAAATCATTCTATTCAAAGCAAATTTCCTAGCTGGGTGCCTTTCTTCATAGAGACTTGGGATGTTCACCAATAGAAATATATGCATACATACACAGACACATGGAGTTACTGGCTCTATTTTTATGTGGCAGATCCTGAGTCTTGAACTGTTAGCCTAGACATTTTCCTTGAACTGATTTTGCTCATGGAAGCATTTTATTGTGTCTTAAACCATGATTACCCTAGGATAGGGTGCAGCTTTTACACCCACAGATGATCCAGGGATCCTAGGGCCTGAGTTCAACTCCCAGCACTAGCAAAAAAACATCAAACCAACACAAATGGAGAAGGAAAAAACTAGGAAGTTTTACACAACCGTTTTACCTTTGTTTCCTTTGCTCTTGACCATCCTGGGTCTCAGTGACTCAGCTTAAAAATCGAAAATTGAACGTGACCTTGCATGGCTGAAGGCTGGTGGGCTGTCAGTGAAGCCCAAGCCCAACCCACAAACCTAGGCCCTGAGTTGGATTCTGGGACTGGCACCTACACACTGCTGAAGATCCTAGGATACTCATTCCTATGTATAGGAACACTAATAGAATGTTTGAAATGTACTAATTGAATTACTAATTAGCTAGTCATTCTAGTATAAGATTGTATGCAATAAATACAGGCCATTGATTAATTTAATACTTTATTAAGTCTTCTACTGTGATTAATTAATGGAGGCATAATTTTAGACCAAATAATTGATAGTAATAGCACATATAAAATAAGATACAGACATCACTCTTTATATAGAGCTATACACTAGAATCTACATAAATACCTCTCTGTCTCTATATACATTTATAGATGCATATGCATATGTAAATACACACACACATTTCAATCTACACATCTATGTGTTTATATATTGGCCTCTCCTAGGGCTTGATCTCAGGTCCTCAAATTAGCCCAACAACTTCACTTGCATCAGACTGGTGGGCTAACATTGACCATTCATGAAGTAGGCCTTCTAGGCCCTGAGTTCAAATCATAGAACTGCCAAAAACTTAATCCTGGTGGAAGAAGCCAATTGTCTCACTTATTTTCCTTATTGGTGAAAATTCTGGGTCTCAGGAATGATGTATAATACATTGGCAAATCTATATCCTATGTAATAAGATATAAAAAATGTTATTATATGTGTAATCATTCTCACTAAAATACATAATAAATAAATAAAACAAAATAAAATGAATAACTACACTAACTGCAATATGCATTAAACATATGTATGTAAATATAAACCATGGATTTAAAATGTATATGAGTGCTAGGACTTGAATTCAGGCTCTGGGAACAGGCCTGACTTTCTTGTCTTCCAGCATGGTGAGCTTCCCCTTCCCCCACTATGCTGCAGATTTACCCAGACCCTGAGTTCAAATCCCTGTTCTGACAGAAAAAAATGGCATGAATTCCAAGCCAAGAGCCTCAAAAAATTTTATATATTTTTAATGTATGTATGTATGTATGTATGTATTTTTATTTTGTCAAGGACAGGGCTTGAACTCAGGTCGCTGCAACTCTGCTTCAGCTTCGATTACTCTAGGCTAGGGTGCAGCCACTGGACCCACAGCTGAACCTGGATCCTGGGCCCCAAAGGCTGACAGGGGAAAAAAAAAAGACATAGGAAAAGAAAAAAGAACAACGGCAACTTGCAGATAGCTGCAGGTTTTACATTTGTTTTCTTTGCAAGGTGACCTTCCAGGGTTTGAATGACATGACTGAAAAGTGTTGGTAACCTGGCATTGCTGAAGGCTGGCGGGCTTCCAGGGAAGCCACAGGCCACCATGGCAACATAGGCCCTGGGTTTGAAGCCGGGTCCTGACCCTTACCAATGGAGGGAGATCCTAAGGGTCTCATTCCTATTCATAGGAATACCATTGGAAGGTTGTGAATGTCAAGGTTGAATTAGTTGTTCCTGAATGATACTACTATAAAATTAGAGTGATTTTAGGAGGCTGATGGATTTTAATGAATATTTTGACACATTAAAAGAATACTATTAATTACATGGACACAATAATTCCAGGAAAGTGATTGATTTAATTAATAATTCATTAATGATGAAAATAATATTACATGGAGGCATAATAAATACCTAAGATTTGGTAGGAATGTAACATATATAACTGAATATTGTATACACATCTCTGGCACTCTATAAAGATCTATATTTATTTGTGTACTACCATCTGCATATCAATCTGTTCTTATTTTGTCAATCCCTGGGGCTCGATCTCAAGTTCTGGGAACTACTTGTCAGCTCAATGTGCACCAGGCTGGCGTGCTGACAATCACCCATTCATGTATTGAGCCTTGTAGGCTGTGAGTTCAGATGCCAGCACTCACAAAAATTGAATCGTGGAGTAAGAAGCCCATGGTGACACATTTTCCTTTCTTGTGAAAGTCCTGGGTATCAGGTGTGAAGTTTCATACATAGGCAAATATATATCCTGTGTAATAAATGTAATAAATATTCCATGTGTAATAACAGTCAATAAAATAAATGGTAAATAGATGAATAAAACAAAAAATTAAATGAATAACTACATTAAGTGCAATATGGAATCAACATATGGGGCTCGATCTCAGGGCCTGGGAACTGCCTAGGAGCTGAATTGGCTAGAGGCTGCTGCACTGAAAATCACCCATTCATGAAATTCTAGGCCCTGAGTTTAGATCCCAGCACTGCCAAAAATGTAATCTTGGAGTGAGAAGCTGAGCATGACACGTTTTCTTTCTCTTTGAAAGTGCTCGGTGACAGGTAGGATGTATAATTTGGGTGCAAATCTATATGCTATGTAATAGAATATCATAGGTGGAATAATTGTCACTACAATAAATGATGAAGGGTTGAATTAGTGTATCATTGTAAATAAAATTAGATGCAATAATTATAGGATGTATATTAAGTTTTATTAATATTTTATTAAGCATTAACAGAATAAAAATTGCATGGAGTCATAATTAAATACCTATTATTTGGTAGTGACACATGATGCATAATTTAATTATATATAGACATCGGTCTCATTCTATAAAATATGTAAATATATGTATGTATATATGTACACATATGATAATAATAGGATATTGAGTAATTTTAATTAATCCTTTATTAATTGTTCAACTGGGACACATCATTAAGTGGAGACATAATTTAATATTTAGTAACTGGCAGTAATATCTATAAGTTAATAATATAGAGATCTCTCTCTTTTTGTGTACATAGTATTTATATACAGCAATCTGTATATATTTATACCTTGTTCACTCCTGGAGCTCGGTGGTTGAGTGCTTCCCTAGTAAGCAGGAAGCCCTGGGTTCAATTCCTCAGTGCCACATAAACAGAAAATCCAGAAGTTCTGCTGTCATTCAATCAATTGAGTGCTAGCCTGGAGCACAAATATTTAGGGATAGTGTCTAAGCCCTTACTCAAGGCCCAGGACTGCTGCTAAAAAAAGGTAGAATGTTCTAACTGCAAGTATATAAGGCCAGGACTTCACATGCATCACCACAGAGCAAGCTAGTGAAAGATTAAAAATTAGAATTACATTTTACAATTGCTAACTGCTGATTTTGCTTTTGTAAAATTGCTTGCCCTAGCACTAACCCCCCTCCCTTCTGGAAATAAGGAATTGAGTAAAGAGTCTTGGAGCCCAGATGCCGGCTCCGGGACAAGGTCTGTGGTCATAAATAAAGAACAAACAAGTAAATTCCCCAAGTGGTCAAATGGGACCCAAGATAAGGACCCAAGATAAGGACCCAAGATAAGGACCACCTGGCAAGTCCAGCAAACTAGGCCAAATGTTAATCAATCACAAGCCTGTTACTATGTGAACTCCCCTAACTCTTACCTCCTAGAGTGACTACCTCCTTTAAATCACCCGCACCAATCGTTTTTACAAAGAGTGTTATAAACTTCCCCGCATAGTAAAAATGATTGCTGGAGTACATAGTGACTTTTAAATGGGCCAATCCCGGGGACACCTGGTGTTATATGCTAATCTTGTGGATTTTGCCTTTAAGAATGCCTGTAACCGCTGCTCAGGGCTCTCCCCCTTGCCAGGGCAGAGAGACTGTTTGCGCAAACGCTGAATAAACTCCTCTTGCTTGTTGCATCTACTGGTTTGGAGTCTTGGTTTCTGGGGCGCCCTCCCATTGATGGAAGTATCCCAGGAGTCTGGGTTCTTTCACTAGGAGTCTGGTGCTGACAACTGCCACCTAAACTGACTTGATGTAAACCGCTGCAACCCAGATCCTGGGTTTACCGCCATCATCCTGGCTGCTAGGGGGCTTTAAAACCCAGCCCTGTCAGGAAGTCTGTGAGACTCCTGGAATCCTGGAAATGTGGCTCAAAGTGGTAGATCTCTAGCTTTGAACAAATGGTATTAGAACAGTATCCCCATGCATTGAGTACAAGCCCCATTGGTAATTCCCCCCAAAAAACTACCCCACTAAAACATTAGATTTGGACTTGTATGGTTTATGAAATGTTCCTCAAAGAATGGTGATACTGATTAAAGCACCCTAATTCTAATGACAGCTTGTTTAATAGAGCTATGTGCTGAGTCCTTCATAGGGTGCAGTGTGCTGAGTCATGCATTGGGTGTTGTGTGCTGAGTCTATCACATGATGCTGTGTGCTGAGTCCTTCAAAGAGTGCCATGTGCTGTGTCCTTCACAGGGTGCATTCTTTCATCTGGTCAGTGTAAGAGCTCTACAATTGAGATGATTATACAGACAAAAATACTGAGGCTCAGATATGTCCCTGCTATGGGGACATTACTAAAGAGTGGGTGAGTTGTCTCCTGCAGACAATTGTTTCATTTTGTTTTTCTCAGACATGAACCTTGAAATTGCAGCCTCAGCACTGACCCTTACCTCTTGGGCTCATGGATAACACTCCACCACGTGGAGCCAAGGACCCCCTTGCAGCAGAGTGCCATGGCCTAGGGGTGGATAGCTGAGGTCTGTCATCCTGCCTTCTCAGGAAGCTGAGATCTGAGGATCAGGGTTCCAAACACAAAAGGTCCCATGAGATTATATCTCCAATTCACAACTAAGAAGACTGAAGTGGAAGCTGGGTGCTTGTGGCTCATGCTTGTTATCCTAGCTACCCAGGAGGATGAGATCTGAAGATCATGGTTCAAAGCTAGCCTGGGCAAGAAAGTCCTTGAGACATTTAGCTCCAATAAACCACCAGAAAACCTTAAGTGGCCTCTGGCTCAAGACTTTAGCTGAAGAACTCAGGGACAGCACCCAGGCCCAGACTTCAACTCCTACAACCAACAACAACAACAACAACAAAAAGACAAACACAAACTAACAAACCTGAAGTAGAGCACTGGGAATGTGCCTTAGGGATAGAGGGCTTTGCATATATGACACCCTGGGCTTGATTTCTCAGTACCACATTACCAGGAAAAAGCCTGTACTGGCTCTGTGGCTCAAGTGGGAAAGGACTATCCTTATACAAGAGAAACTAGGTACAGTGCTCAAGTCTTGATTTCAAGCTCCAGAACTAGTGTATTCACACACACACACACACACACACACACACACACACACACACACACACACACACACAAAGCAGAAGTGAAGCTGTAACACAAAATGGTAAAGCACTAGTTTTCTGCTCTGATCTCATGGTCAGCACCCAGGCCCCTAGCCATCCACGGCTTAACTAGGAGATGTCAAAGGTTTCAAAACCAGATGAACTTCACCAGCCCCATATGACAGGAAGTATTGTGATATCTGACATGTGCTTGGATTTCCCAAGCTTCTGGAAACCTAGGAGAGGCATCATAGGCTCATCATCATCTGCAATGAAACATTTCCTTAGGTTCAGTGCCCTCGTTGTGTTCCTGAAGGACTCCTGAATTACATTTAGCACTGTATATGAACACCAGAATATAGCTTCACAAAGGCAGAATAAGTGTAGAGGACTTGGCCTGCCACAGGAGGTGGCACAGATGAAGGCTTCCTGTCAAATCAGAGCACTGGGGAGAGAGAGAAATTGGGGTACAAAGAGGCCTTTTTCTCCTTACCTTCAGAGCCTGCCCACACTCATCCTCACTAATTGGCCCGGATGGAGTTGTTTGGTACATAGCTGTACAGGAGTGAGGCCTTTAGTCTGCCTGTTCAGACAATGTGAGAGACTTCTTCCAGCAGGCCTGGGGTGCAGAGAAACCCTCAAGCTACACTGGGCCCAGTGAGGGGAGCCCCAGAACATACATTGTCATTAAAGCCACCTCTGTACTATGAAATCATTTTATTGAAAACAAATTTCCTAGCTTGGTGCCATTCACAAAAGCTGCTCTGGAGTTTCACCTATAGGAATGCATCCATACATACACAAAGACATGGAGGTACAGGCTCTTTTGGTGGGGCAGGTCCTGGGGTTGAACTATGAGCCTAGGGGTTGTCCCTGAGCTCCTTTTGCTCCAGGGTAGCTCATTACCCTTGAATCACAGTCCCACTTCTGGGTTTTTCTGTGATTTCTTACAAATAAGCATGTCAAGGACTCTCCTAACTGGGCTGGATTCAAACTGATAATCTCTACATCTCATCGTCTGAGGAGCTGGGATTATAGTCAGCAGACACTGGCACCTACCTTTCTTTTCTTCTTCATTTTTTAATCTGGACAATCTGACTTCTTCACAGGGTCATTCCAATGGTTTGAATTTATAAGTAAACTGCCCAATGTTCTTTATTGCTGCTTTCTCTGAGAAGGATTCACTATCCTCATCTTCCACTCTGCTAACAGGTTAGAAGCCAAAAGTGAAAAATGAGTGTCATAGGATTTGGGAGCTAAGATTCACAGTTCATGCCAGCTTTGTCACTTAGCTTTGAGCTGCAGTGAATTTACTGTCTCCGGATAAGAGGACCAAAAGCTGAAGTGATCCTTACACTGTCTTCATTGGTCTTTTTGCCTATAAAATGATGTAATAGTTATGAGTGTTATGTGTCTCCAACCTTAAATATCTAGAACACACTAGAAACATCTTCATGTTTCTGTTTTTCTCTAGTTCCTCCCGAGATTTAGACTAAAGTTTTGTGTGGAGTGGCTCCTTGGCAAACCCTTGAGGAAAGCCACTTGAAGCCTCCTCAGGAGATCGCCATCCAAAGCCAGCCCAAGCAGAAAAGTCTGTGAGATTCTTATCTCCAATAAACCACCAGAAACCAGAAGTGGAGCAGTGGCCCAGACAGTAGAGCTCCAGCTTTGAGAGAGCCGAGCAGGAAATACAGGCCCGACCAGGCAAGCCTGGGTGGTCCTTATATCCAATTAATGACCAGATGGCTGGAAGTGGAGCTGTAGCGGTGGTATAGCCTCAGCCTTGAGCAAAATATCTGAGGAATACATGAGGCCCTGACTTTAGGCCCTGGGATGGCCATAAAAATTCAAAAGAGAAGGTCATGTTATGTATTAGTGCTCTACCTACTTATGTGTGTATATTACCTCCCTGAGGGCAAACAGATCATATGCAATGCTTCTGCTTTTATTTACTGATTCATTTTTCAGATATGCTTGTTGCACATACCACATCATTCTCTTCATTTCAGGCCCATCGCTTTTCTCTTCTAGGGTTCCAGGCTTGTGTCCTTATATGATGTACTTAAAATCTCAGCAGCCTTTATTTATATTTTATTATGAGGCCAAGGACGATACTGTCACAAATCAGGTAGGGGAAAAGGTTAGGTTTCGTATAAATAACCGGTATTCAGAAAATTAAACTTGGAGATGTAAGATGGTAGCATACTTATGTAAAAACTTCCACTAAGAAAAAGAGGAGGGGGCTGGGAATATGGATTAGTGAGAGAGTGCTTGCCTAGCATGCAAGAAGCCCTGGGTTTGATTTCTCAGTAGCACACACACAAAAAACACCAGAATTCACGCTGTGACTCATGTAGCAGAGTGCTAGAGACAGTGCCTAGGCCTTGAGTTCAACCCAAGAACTGGCAAAGAGATAGCTAGTTGGGTAGGTAGGTATGTAGGTAGAGAGATGGATGGATAGATAGATAGATAGATAGATAGATAGATAGATAGATAGATAGATAGATAGATAGATAGATAGATAGATAGATAGATAGATAGATAGATAGATAGATAGATAGATAGATAGATAGATAGACAGAAAGATGATAGATGAATATAGTCTTGGACTTCAGGAGGAAAGAAGGGAACAATTCCCAGTCATGAGGTCTTTTGCAGTGTGCCAGGACTCCAGCATCACCTTCACACAAACACAGAGCAGGAAGACTGTCTGTCCCACTTCTCAGGTAGCCGAAGACACCAAAGCCAAGAGGGCAGAGCCAGGTTCTAACTCAGGTGCTTGGAGTCAGTAGAGAAAGGGCCCTGCCTCTCCTTGGACTGGGTATTTGCATTAAGTATGTGGAGAATGAAGGAAGGAGAATGGACTGGCAGAGTCGAAGAAGGGCCTTCAAATCTGACAGATAGAGAATCAAAAACCCACTCGCTAAGATCAGAGAGCAGGGTTTTTGTATTCTGTTCCTCCCCTCTCCCCCAATAAATTGGCTCTCTATTGTTAACCTAAAGATAGCCTGAGGCTCCCTTCACCTGAGGGAGGAAGGCTAATTAGTCATTGTTTGAAGAGGCCGAGGAAAGCCTGACCCTGGTGTAACTCTAACAAATGTTTCAGGTTTCCCCTCATTGCTGGCGTGCCTGGAATGAATGAAGTGGTTTTGCAGCTCACTTCCCTGTTGAGTGTGTACAATCTGCCTCCTAATCCTGAGGCCTGGGTCTCTTCACCCAGCCTGGCTTTTTAAACTGTTTCCTGTCCTTCAAATACAGTGTTACACTGGAGTTCTTCCTGCTAACAGGGCTAAGGCTTGGATCCTGAGAATTTCATTTGAACCCAGGATGGGTAAATAATGTTTCTTTCCTGCTTCTATAGCTCAAGAAGTCTAAGAACATTTAGAGTACAAGTAACTTATCACCAAGGAAAACCCAGGAAACTCTTGAACGTCTGACCTTTCAGCAGTGGATGAGTGTCATAGACTTTCCCTCCCTGGTTGGCTTCACCCTGTTATCCTCAGACCTCAGCCTCCTGAGCTAGGGTGACACTCATGAGCTATTGGTTCTCTGCTAGGTTCAGAACTGTAATGACATTGACAATACAAGGCAAATGCTTATCACAAAGGGCTTGTGGAGCATATTAAGCCTTTTAACATTGGACCTTTCAGAACCCTGTAGGACACAAGGTTATAATGCTAGAGCCTGAAAGTCTGTTCATATGGATGAGCTACACTTGAACCTTGAGCTCTGACTCAAATTCTGGTGTATATCAGGATTCATTTTCCAGAGAATGTTCTCCTAATTATCAATAGGAAAAGTACTTTGATTAACCCTCAATTTTTCCAGTTGTGTGTCTTGAACTCAAGCCTGCGCACTGTCCCTGAGCACTTCAGCTCAAGGCGAACACTCTACCACTTGAGCCACAGCACCACATGGGGTCTTTTGGTGGTTCATTGAAGGTAAGAGGCTAACAGGCTTTCCTTGCCTAGGTTGTTTTTGAACTGTGGTCTTCAGATCTCAGCCTGCTGAGAAGCTAGTGTTCCAGTTGTGAGCCACTGGCATCTGGCCGATAGTTTCTGACAGGTCTGGGACTTTATCTTAGGGCCTTGGTACTGTCTCTGAGCTTCTTTTTCTCAAGACTAGCACTCTACCAGTTGAGCCACTCCACAGCTTCTGGCTTTTTCTTTGTATGTGGCACTGCGGATTCAAACCCTGGCATTCATGCATGCTGAGCAAGTTCTCTACCACTAAGCCACATTTCAAGCCCCATCCTTACAATTTTATCCCTTAACTTGCCTATCCTCAAGAAAAAGCTTCTGAGTATAAATCATTTAAAGAAATCTCTATAGGAAGATGTTCAAAGACACAGAAGACAAAGCTCATACTTAGGAGAGACTCTAAACATGTGAAGATTGTTAGGTTTGTAAAAAGAGGTAGCCGAGTAAGAACAGCACCAGCATGCACGTGGTATTCAGGTGAGGGGTAGGTTTATTCAATAGACCTGCTGGGACTAGGCAAGGTTGGCACTCCACGTGGCTGGGAAAGAGAGGAAAGAGAAGAAAGAGCAGGAGAGAGAGGGAAGAGGGGAGAGAGAGAGAAGACAGCGCAGAGAGAGAGCAGTGAGCAGAGAGAGCAGGGAGAGCTAGAAAAGAACAGAGAGAAAATCTGGGCCTGGGCTAGCCCTTATCTAGGGTATGGGCGGAGAAAGGTGTGGCCACATCAAATTCAGATGTGACCTCAGCGGATGCAGATGTGACCTCTTCCAGGTGTCCCAGTTGCCTAGGTAACGCAGGTACTGGGTGGAGACTTTGCTGCGAGGAGGGTGGAGTCTGCTGGCCATCCAGGAGTGGACCTTACACTAACAAATGGGGCAATGTCATTCTTTCTGATGGAGGCATAGAATTACATTGTGCATATGTACCACATTTTCTTGATCCATTCATCTACTGAGGGGCATCTGGGCTGATTCCATATCATAGCTATAGTAAATAATGCAGCAATAAACATAGTTGTGCTGGTAGCTTTATTGTGGTCTTGTTTTGAACAATTGAGTAAATGCCCCAAAGTGGGATTGCTGGGTCATAGGTGAGTTCTATGTGTCTTTTGAGGAAACTCAATACTGCTTTCGAAAGAGGTTGAACAAGTTCACAATCCCACCAACAATGCAGTAAGATTCCCTTCTGTCCACATCCCCTCCAGCATCTGTTGTTATTAGAGTTCTTGATTATTGCCATTCTAACTGGGGTAAGGTGGTATCTCTATGTTATTTTGATTTGTATTTCTTTAATGGCTAGGGAGGTTGAGCATTTCTTCATGTGTCTATTGGCCATCCTTCTTTCCTCTTCAGAGAAGTTTCTCTTTAAGTCTTTCGCCCACTTATTTATTGGGCAGTTGTTTTTTTCAAGATTTGTTGTTGGGGGATATAATTTTTTGAGTTCCAGGTACATTTTAGATATGAGACCCTTGTCTGTTGTATGGCTAGTGAAGATCTTCTCCCAATCCGTGGGCTTCCTATTAATCTTGCTTGCTATGTTCTTTGCCATGCAGAAGCTCTGCAATTTCATGCGACCCCATTTGTTCAAACTTTCTTTGATTTGCGATGGTTCTGGGTCTTTATTAAGAAAATTTCGCCCTGTGCCAAGGAGACCTAAGGTTTCGACCTATTCCATCCTGTAATGTTTTCAGAGTGTCTGCTTTGACTCTGAAGTCTATTATTTATTCGGAGTTGATTCTGGTGCAGGGTGATATATAAGGATCTGGCTTTAGTTTTCTACAAGTAGTTAACCAATTTTGCCAGCACCATTTACTGAAGAGGATGTCTTTCTTCCATTCTATTTTTTGAGCTCCTTTATCGAAGATTAGATGGCTATAGGTCTATGCATTCATTCTGGGTTATCAATTCTATTCCATTGGTCTTGAGGTCTCTCCTTGTGCCAGTACCAAGCTGTTTTGATTACTATGGCTTTGTAGTAGAGTTTGAAATTTGGTATTGATATTCCTCCAGCACTGTTCTTTCTGTTGAGAACTGTTTTTGCCATTTGGGGTCTTTAATTATTCCATATGAAATTTTGGTTGTGTCTTCTATTTCCTTGAAGAATGAAGTTGGAATATTGATAGGTATCGCATTGAATTTGTAGATAGCCTTGGGAAGTATTGCCATTTTCACGATGTTGATCTTCCCAATCCAGGAGCATGGGAGTTTTTGCTTTCTAAATTCTGTTTTGATTTCCTTTTTGAGGTTTTTAAATTTTTCATCATAGAGGTCCTTCACTTCTTTGGTTAAATTAGTTCCTAAGTATTTTATTTTTTGAGTGGCTATTATGAATGGAGTTGCTTTCTTAATTTCAGCCACACTTTTCTCATTGTTGGCATACAGAAAAGCCATTGATTTTTGAGGGTTAGTTTTGAATCAGCTTGAGTAATTTGGGAGTGGAGTCTGTGGGATTCTTTAAATACAAGATCATGTCATCTGCAACGAAGTAGAGTTTTACTTCTTCTTTCCCTATTTGGATCCACTTTATGTTTGCATCTTGTCATATTGCTGTAGTTAGTCATTCTAATACTAGATTGAAGAGAAGTGGAGAGAGTGGACATCCTTGTCACATTCCTGAGCTAAGAGAAAATGGCTTTAGTTTTTCACCATTAAGTATAATGCTGGCTGTAGGTTTGTCATATACAGCCTTTATTGTATTGAGGAATGTTCTATGAATTCCTAATTTTTCCAGAACTTTCATCATAAAGGGGTGTTGAATCTTGTCAAATGCTTTTTCTGCTTCTATTGAAATAACCATGTGGTTCTTATCCATGCTCCTGTTGATGTGATGAATTATACTAATTGATTTCCGTATATTGAACCAGCTTTGCATCCCTGAAATGAATCCTGTTTGATCTTGGTTTATGATTTTTTTGGATAAATTGTTGAAGTCGATTGGCCAAAATTTTGTTGAGAAGTTTTTCATGAATGTTCATCCAAGAAATGGGTCTATGGTTCTCTTTCTTTGATGAGTCCCTGCCTGGTTTTGGATGAGGGTTATGATAGCTTCATAGAATGAGTTCGGTAGTGAACTTTCTCTTTCAATTTCATTAAAGAGTTGGAGGCGTATTGGTGTGAGCTCTGCTTTTAATGCCTTGTAGAATTCTGCTGTTAATCCATCTGGTCCTGGGCTTTTCTTAGATGGGAGATGTCTTATTTCGGTTTCTATTTCAATGCTTGATATGGGCTTGTTAAAATGGTTTAACTCATCTTGATTTAGGTTCAGCATGTCAGTATTTGCTAGGAAAAGCTCCATTTCTGCCAAGTTCTCAAAATTATTAGCATAAAGTTTTGAGAAGTATTTCGTTATAATGTTTTGAATCTTGGTTGTTCTGTGGTGATGTTTCCATTCTCATCTCTGAGTTTATTTATTTGGGTGTGTTCTCCTCTTTTTCTGGTAAGATTTGCTAAGGGTCTGTCAATTTTGTTAGTTTTTTCGAAGAACCAACTCGGTTTTTTTTAATGCTTTCTATGGTTTATTTGGATTCTAATTCATTTAATTCTGATTTAAATTCAATGATTTCTTTTCATCAACTAGATTGCGGTTTTTCTTGCTGCTCTTTTTCAAGGAGGCTCAGATATCTCATTAAATTGTTGGTTTCAGATCTCTCCAATTTGTTGATGTAGGAACTTAAAGCTATAAACTTGCCTCTGAGTACTGCCTTTGATGTGTCTCAGAGGAGCTGGTAATTTGTGTGTTCATTTTTGTTGAATATCATGAACTTTTGCATTTCCTTTCTAATCTCTTCTATGACCGACTCGTGATTCAGTAGTGTGTTGTTCAGCCTCTATGTGTTACAGGACTTTCTTTGATGGCTTTTGGTGTTGAGTTCTAATTTTATTCCCTTGTGGTCTGAGAGAATGCAAGGAATAACTTCAATGTTTCTGAATTTGGACAAGGTTGCTTTGTGGCCTAAAATGTGGTCTGTTTTGGAAAATGTTCCATGTGCTGCTGAGAAAAACGTGTATTCTGATGCTGCTGGGTGAAATATTCGGTAGATGTCTATTAAATCTATTTGATCTATGCAGGTATTTAAATCTGCGGTTTCTCTGTTGAGTTTTTGCCAAGTTGATCTATCTAGTGCGGAAAGTGGTGTGTTAAAGTCCCCAACAATTAATGTCTTTGGATCTATGTGGGATTTGATTGAAAGTAGTGTTTCTTGGATAAATTTTTATGTTTCATTATTAGGGGAATTGTAATATCCTCCTGAAGGAGAGATCCCTTAATAAGTATGTAGCGACCTTCTTTATCTCTTCTCACTAATTTTAATTTGAAGTCTATTTTATCTGATATTAGGATTGCAACTCCCGCCTGTTTATGGGGGCTGTTTGCTTTGTAGATTTTGTTCCAGCCTTTCACATTGAAAATGTATTTGATTTTTTGGGCAAAATGTGACTCCTGAAGGCAGCAGATAGAAAGATCTTGCTTTTCAATCCAACTAGACAGTCTATGTCGCTTAATTGGAGAGTTAAGTCCGTCAATATTGAGAGAGAGAACTGAGAAGTATTTGGGAGTTCCTGCTATTTTATCCACCTTCTTGGGGGTTGTGGCAACTGGGTTCTTTCTATGGTTCTTGGATTCTCAGTTTGGCTGTGGTTTCTTTGCCTTTTTGTGGTCTTGTTGGTTTTGTATGTGTAAGACATCTTTAAGAATCATTTGTAGGGCTGGTTTGGTGGAGATAAATTGTTTCAATTTTTCTTTGCTATTGAAAGTTTTTATTTGACCTTCGGTTATGAAGGAGAGTTTAGCTGTGTACAATTTTTTGATCGATTGTTGTTTGTCTCTACAGCATGGCATACATCATTCCAGGTTCTTGTTGCTTTATCCGTCTCTGCTGAGAAATCTGAAGTGATTCTAATTGGTTTCCCTTTATAAGTGATTGATCTTTCTCCTTGAGAGCTTTAAGGATGTTTTCCTTGGTCTGAATTGATCCTATGAGGATTATAATGTGATGCTGGGTTCTCCTGTTCTGTTCTGGTCTATTTGGAGTTCTAAAAGCTTCTATTTGAATAGACCTATCTTTTTTCATGTTTGGGAAGTTCTCTGCTGGGATCTTGTTAAATTTCCCAGACCGTTAATTTCTGTCTCTAGGTGTTCCTCTACACTAATTATCCTCAGATTAGGCCTTCTGATGGTGTCTTCCAAATGTTGAATAGATCTATCCTATTTCTTGGATTTGTCTTAGATGGTTGTGTGTTCTTTCTCTATAATATCTAGGTTCTCTTCAATCCCTGAGATTTGATCTTCTTCATGGTCTAACCTACTATCAAGACTTTCTACTTTGTTTTTATTTCTTTTCCTTCTAGTTGGCTGGCTTTGATTGCTTCAAATTCTTTGTTGGAGCTTTGTTTTAGATCTTGTATGAACTGCTTTACTTCCTTAATTTGGTTTTCAGTGTTTATTTTCAAATCACTTAGTTGATTGGTTATGGTTTCCTTGGACTGCCATTCCTTCTGTTGGGTTCCATTCAGCATTCCTTTTGTGGTCTCCCTGACTTCTTTCAACTTTCTGTTTATGGATTCCATGAATGTCTTTAGCGATCTTTGTATATTCTCATCCTTCTCTCTCAATTCCTGTATTACTCTTTGATTAGCTTTCTCACGTTCACACAATTCCTGTAATTCTCTTTGAGTGTTCTTAGCTCTGCCCATTTGGGATGAAATTAACAGGTTTTGTGCTAGAACACTATCTTAAGGCAAGCATCAACCAGTCTGTAGTTGCACAGTCAAAATCTGTAGCTACAAAAAAATCTAGTTCAATAGATATATCTATTCAACATCCAACAACTATGTATTAATGGGTTATGAACTGCAAAGAAGAATTTGGCAAACCAGAAATTATTAGGTTTAGGGAGAGATGTGGGTAAAAATAGGAATAGAGGGATGTGGGCAGGCAGAGGAAAGGTTAACTTAAATAAGTACTAATCTCAAAGTGGGAAATATGTTGAATAGAATGATAGCAGAGAGAGGAAAAAAAAGAAGAATGAGAAAGAGAAAAAAAGAGACAAGAAAAAATAGAAAAACAAAATTAAAAGTTGCAGGGAGCTGGGACAAACGCCATTACAAGATGGCGCCCAACTCCTTTCAGCTTAGAGGTAAACAACTCCACATTAGGCAGTGCTTGGCGGGACTGCGGGTCCCTAGCTTTGCGCATGCGCCACCATCGTAAATCCTGAGCCAATCCCGTGGCACCTGGTGACGGCAAAAGGCAGACAGCCAATCCTGAAGCGACCCGTGTTCCAAACCCTATAGCGGCTGTATTTCCTTGCTCGCTCTCTTGCGCTCAAGCTCTCCCTTCAACTAAAAGGCTCTCCAATAAAGTGTGATCTGAGAAGACTCCTGGTGTGGTGGTCGTTCTTCCTCGCTGGCCGAGAAGGCGTTCGCCGCAAAAAGTTAAAAAGTGAAACACTTAAAAACAAAAATTATGCAAATTTAAAAACATAATATTCAGAGAAGAACATGCATAGGATAAGAGAAGGGTAGGGATAGAAAGGAGATGTGAAAAACTTAAAAATTAAAATGCTTATATTATATAAGTATAAAGAGGTAGTACTGCTATTAAGGAATTTAAGTCTAAGAGGTTTTGAATTGAGTAATAAATTTCTGGATTAAATGTGTACACAATAGGGGATAAGGTCTAATAATCAACTATGGGTATATCTGAGGATGAGCAGAACATCAATTAAGTCACGCAAAGAAGAATGAAAGAGAAGAAAAGGTGAAAAGAATGAGAAGGAAAGAAAAAAAACGGATCAAAAGGTCAATAAAGCTAAACAAAAAAAAAAAATTTTAAAAAAGAAAAAGAAAAAAAAAAGCACACACATATATACCCCTAAAATAAAAATTTTAAGAGGAAGAAAAAAGTTAATAGGAAACAAATTTTTTAAGTTAAAAATTAAAAATTAAAAAGTTTTAGAAAAAATTTCTTTATAAACGGTACAAAAAAAGAGTTCTTTGAGTTTTTTGGATGAAATGGGAAGATCCTGTATCTCCCTTGTGTCCATAACCAGTCTCTAGTTGGAGTCTCTCGTCTGCTCTGTGATGTTTGATTTTCCTGTGGCTTGGTTGGTGTCTTAAGTCAGTTTGTTTGAGCAAGCAGAAAAATGCTCTGCTTTACCCAGGATTTTGTGATCCTCCTCCCAGGCTAGTTCAATGGGAGGGAGTTCTGCTTTGAGTATCACAGAAGAGGGAGACGGTTGTTTTCTCTAGTCTGGAGATGCTGTAATGAGTCTATGTTCTGGGTAGAGTTGAGGCCTTTCAGCAAACATTAGCTTTTCCCTGAGGGGCTAGCTTCTGAGCCTGCCTGGAGCCATTCTCAGGGTTTATGTTTAATGAATTTCAATTGATTGTCAAGGCTGCTGTAGAGAGGGGAAGCCTCTGTCTCTGTTTACCCAGTGAAGAAAGACACTCCTGGGGCTGGCGGCCCAGGCTGGGTGACTTTTCCCTGGGTTGAGCTGAGCCTGGCAGGTCAGGTTAGGTTCCTGTGCTCCTTGTCAGTTCTTGCTGGTGTTGAGTAGAATCCACTCACTGACCCCATCTGGCGCCTTTGTCCTGGACTCTCTGTGTTGCAGGTATGGCGTCTATGGCTGCCGCCAACACTGCTGCCACTGCCACTGCCACCACCACCACAGCCACAGCTGTTGGCAAGTGCTCAGATCTGTCTCCTTGCCTGGATTTTCCCTCTCTAGCCTAACACTCTTTACTGTGATGGCACACTTTGTGTGATTCTCTGGCTTAGGACTGTTCATTGGAGCACTAAAACTGCTTTCTATGGGAGAGCTTGTTTAGTCCCAGCTTCTCCTACACCATCTTCCCGGAACTCAGTCCTATATTATTGTGTATAATTTTATAATAGATGTACAACATATATTAACTATTATGTTGAAAGACCCAAGACTCACTGGGATGCTTTCTTCAATGGGAGGGCACCCCAAGAACCAAGACTCCAAGCCAGCAGCTGCAATAAGCAAGAGGAGTTTATTTGGCGTTTGGGCAAATAGGTTCCCAGTCCATGGCAGACAGGCAGCCCTGAGCAGCGGTTACAGGCACTTTTAAAGACAAAAGCCACAGGATTAGCATAAGACCCCAGGTTCCCTAGGATTGGCTCAGTTTACTACACCGGGAAGTTTATGACACTCTTTGTAATAAAACAATTGGCGTGGATGATCAAATGGAGATAGTCACTCTGGGAGATAAGGGTTAGGGAGTTTACGGAGTTACAGACTTGTGATTAATTAACATTTGGCCTAATTTGTTGGGCTCACCAGATGGTCCTTATCTTGGGCCCTCTAAACCGAGAATTTTTACACAGGAATGCAGAGGAACATACTCTTTGTTCCTTATCTTGGGTCCCATTTGGCCACCTGGGGAATTTACTTGTTAGTTCTTTATTTATGACTACAGAGCTTGTCCCAGGGCGGACATCTAGACTCCGAAGCTTTTTATTTATCTCCAGCGAGGGGAAGGGTCAGTGCTAGCACAAGCAAGTTTACAGAAGCAAAACCAGCAGTTAGCAATTGTAAAATGTAACTCTAATTTTTAATCTTTCAATGTGTATAAAAATACTAAATAGGGGCTGGGAAGGTGGCTCACTGGTAGAGCGTTTGCCTTGCATGCATGAGGTCCTAGGTTCAATTCCTCAGCACCATATAAGCAGAAAAAAAAGCCAGAAGCGGAACTGTGGATCAAGTGGTAGAGTGCTAGCCTTGAGCTGAAGATCTGAGGGACAGCTCCCAGGCCCAGAGTTCAGGCCCACGACTGGACTCCTCCCCCCCAAAAATACTAAATACAATAGACAATAAGTAAGTAAATGAATCTGAGAAGCATGGTATATATATATGTATTGAAAGACCCCGGACACTTAACCCGAAGCCCCCTATTGAGCCCCTTTAAGAAAAACTGCTACCCCTTCCCCTGCATACCTAAGAAAGCAAGCAGGACACAGGCAAGCTATTAAACACTGAATCACCGCCTGCAGACCTCAGCGTGACTGTGATACATGCCTTAAAGCCAGACATTCCTAGAGAATAGCCGACCCACCCGTCCCTTCCTGTAAAACTTAACCCTAATAGCGGGGTAGGGCAGGATGTAGTAAATCACTTGTCAAAATTAGGGAACGAACAGTTTCGGTGCATAACGACCCGCACAGACTTGTCCGGGCAAGTACCGACACGTCAGCCTTCCCCCAACCCCACCTACCCCATCTGGCTAGCTTAACCTGACCAATCCCCACCCTGAACATAATTTAAAAATAACCAATCATTACCCTGTAACCAAGCATCTCGCTTCTGTAACCTCGCTTCTGCTGCCCATAAAAATAGGGTGCTTCCAGCATCTGTTGTTGTTAGAGTTCTTGATTTTTGCTGTTCTAACTGGAGTGAGGTGATATCTCAATGTTGCTTTGATTTGCATTTCTTTTATGGCTAGGGATGTTGAACATTTCTTCATGTGTCTATTGGCTATCCTTCTTTCTTCTTCAGAGAAGCTTCTCTTTAAGTCTTTCGCCCACTTACTTATTGGGCAGTTGTTTCTTTGAGGATTTGTTGTTGGGTGGTTTAATTTTTTGAGTTCCAAGTATATTTTAGATATGAGACCCTTGTCCGTTGTATGGCTAGTAAAGATCTTCTCCCAGTCCGTGGGCTTTCTATTGATCTTGCTAGCTATGTCATTTGCCCTGCAGAAGCTCTGCAACCTCATACAATCCCATTTGTCCAGCCTTTCTTTGATTTGTTGTGTTTCCGGGTCTTTATTCAGAAAATTTCGGCCTGTGCCAAGGAGACCCAGGGTTTCTAATGTTTTTGTTTCTTTCATGCATGTGTTTCTAACGCATTTATAATATTATCTCTTTGTTGCTTTGTATGTCCCTCCCCCACAGTGTAACCCCCGCTTTCACTATATTTGATGTCAGTATAACATGTGGAGGAGATGGGGACAAACAAATCGTTTAAGGATTCAGGTGGACCTGTTGCAACAATGAGAAGTACAAAATGTCATGTCAAAACCAGCTTTACAATGTCGGGGGGGGGGGGAGGGGGGGTATGATTGGGTGGGAGGGAGGGGGGAGGCTGGGAAGGGAGGTGAAGGGTAAACAAAGGAGGAGGCTGCAATGCTTGGTAAGAAATGTATGCATTATCCTGCCCATGTAATTGTAACCCCTCTGTACAGTATGTTCTCAAATAAAATAAAATTAAATTAAAAAAAAAAAAATAGGGTGCTTTCAGGCACTCGGCGCGCAAGTCTTCCGACAGACTTTGTCGCCCCGGGTACCCGTGTAACCGGTTCTCAGACACTTGACCCGAACCTTGTGGATCTCGTGGTTGAGTGCACCTGGGAGCCGAGGCATGCCTGAATAAACCTCTTGCTGATTGCATCCGCACAAGTGGTCTCGTTGTTCCTTGGGGAAGGGTCTCTTCTGATTGAAGGACACCCCAAGTCTTCGGGGGTCTTTCAGTATATATATATATATTACCAGATAGACCTGTATTTGCCATTTTGTATTAGACCTGCTTGAAGAATGCAGCTGCTATTCTACTGGCCCTCGAGCCCCAGACACTCCAGGATCTGGAGCTGAAGTTAACACATTCCAGACCCCCCACCCGGGCCTGGGATCAGGGACAGTGGCTATCTGGTAACCACTCCCACCCAGGCCCGGGATCAGAGATAGTGGCCATTTGGCTTAGTCTGCTAGCCCAACCAATTATCAGCCCCAGCCCTTTTCTCGCTTTGTATTGCGCCAATCATCTGCTAGAATTATGATTTAAATTTCCTGCGTGGTGTATTGATTCGTTGCCAATAAATACTGAGGCCTTACCCCTACCAAAGGACATATAAAAAGTGCTGTAATCTTGTGCTGGGGGCTTCTCTCTGCACTCAGACATCAGTGCACAGAGGGGTTCGTGCTCGAGCTTGTCAATAAATGACTCATTTCTGCTTGCATCTTTGGTCCCTGGTGGTCTTTTCGGGCGCTCCAAATCTCTGGGCATTACAAATCAAGTAAAAACTAAAATAAATGAATCAAGTAAAAACTAAAATAAATGCAAAATCAATAATAAAAATCATAATATGTTATAAACATACATAAGAAAATATATATCATATATTACACATATATAGAAATATTTTTCCATTGCAGGGCCTTCATTCAGACCCTGGTAACTCTAACCTGAATTTCTTTTCCTCAAGGACAGTGAGCTTTGCTTTCACCCACAGTGCAAAAGAGTTATCTGGATGGTGAGATCAAATCCCAACACTAACGGAAATACTGGCCCCATTTCCAAGACAGTGACTTAATTCTTTTTAATGGAAGCAGCTATGTTTATTCAGTTCCATACTGAACATTAAAATAAAATTAGTGTGGAATTTTGTACATCTATTCAGACCTCTTTCCCTTACCCCCAAACTGCTTCTCTGAGCACGACTTTTTTCATTTTTTATTGTAAAAATGTTGTACAGAGAGGTTATAGTTAAATGAGCAAGGTAATGATTATATTTCCAATTGAGGATTTTAGCTTCCTCCTTTGTGTTCCACCTACCATCCCCCCCTCCCATCTCCACATCTACTCCCCCTGCCGAGCTCAGTGACTTAATTTTTATTATTGGCTTTGCACCGGGTTTGAATTCAAGAAGTGGCAACTCTGCCCTTTCGTGCACACTGCTACAGAGTTACTGAGACCTGAGTTCAAATCCCAGGCTAGGAAACAAAACTGGCAGAAATCCAAGCCAGGGAGCTTTCTTTCTTTTTTAATTTAGTTAAATAATTAATTTTTAATTTATTCTTTATTTTGCCAACAGGAGGCTTGAACTCAGGTCGTGGCAACTCTGCCTCAGCTTCGATCACCCTAGGCTGGAGTGTAGCCTCTGGACCCATAGCCGATCCTGGGATCCTAGACCCACAGGGCTTGCAGGAAGAAAAAAAAAGTAGCATAGAAAAAAAGTGGTGAGCTGCAGAGGGGCTGGGGGTTTTACATTTTTTTCTTTGCACAGTGACTATCCTGGGTCTGAATGACACAGTTGCAAAGTGGACCTGACCTGCCATTGCTGAGGCTGGTGGGCTATCAGGGAAGCCATAGGCCTACCTGTCAACATAGGCCCTGGGTTCAAATCCCAGTCCTGACACCTACCAATGGCAGGAGATCACAAGAGACTCATTCCTATGCATAGGAATACCAATTGAAAGAGTAGTTCATGCTTCGGTCTAGTCTAAAATTGGACGCAATAATCCTAAGAAGTTGATTGATCCTAATTAATAGTTTATAAAGCATGAAAAGAATAATATTCCTTCAATGGTGGTATAATACATGCCTAAGAGTTGGTAGGAACGTACTAGGTGTCATTCAATCATAGATAGACAGCTCTAGTGCTCTTTACCAATATAAATTTATTTGTATAGCACCATCTGCCTATCCATGTATCACTGTTTTGGCCAAACCTGGGGCTGGATCTCAGCACCTGGGAACCACCTGACAGCTTCATTGGCTAGAGGCTGCCATGCTCACACTCATCCATTCATGAATTGGGCCTGCTAGGCCCTAGCACTGCCAAAAATTTAATCTTGGAGTAAGAAGCCGAGTGTGACACATGATTTCTTTTTCTGGGAGAGTCCTGGGTATCAGATATGGTGGAGAACATATCTACAAATCTAGATGCTATGTGATAGAATGTAAACAATGTAATAAATGGTAGAGGTGTCATCCGAGTCAATAAAATAATTGGTAAATAAATGAATAAAACAAGACATAAAATGAATAACCACACCAAACACAATATGGACTGAATATCTGTATGGAAATATAAATTCTGTCTTTAAAATGGATATAAGGAGTATGTTTTTCAGTCTTGAGGCTTGAATTCAGGCCTAGGGAACAGGCCTGACTTTCTTGTCTTCAAGCATGGTCAGATTCCCATCCCTCACAGTGCTGCATATTTACCCAGAGCTTGAATACAAATCCTTGGCCTGGCAGAAAAAATGGCACGAATTGCGAACCAGGAAGCTAAATATTTTTTTTTTAATGTGGGCGTTTGAAGAAGCCATAGTCCCTCACAGCAACATAGGCCTACATTTCGAATCCCAGTCATGCCACTTCTGGATGGTGGGAGATCTTAAGAGACTCGTTCCCATTCACAGGAATAATGATGGAATGTTATCAATGTCACGGTTGAATAAGTTGCTCATGAATGATACTTGAATAAAATGAGACTTCATGATTTCAGTCAGCTGATTGATTTTATTTAATTATCTTATGAAGCATTAAAAGAATACTATTTCTCACAGGGATGCAATAATTTCAGGACACTGATTTACTTAATAGTTTATTAAGGATTAAAATAATAACATTAATTACATGGAGGCATAATAAATACCTAAGAATTGGTAGGAATGTAGTCTTTATAACTGAATAATGGGTAGACATCCTGACACTGTATAAAGATATATATTTATTAGCATACTACCATCTAGGTGTCACTCTGTTCTTATTTTTTCAAAACCTGGGGCTCGAGTTAAGATCCTAGGAACTGCCTGTCAGTTCAATTTGCCCCAGGATGGTGTGTTGACACTCACCCATTCATGAATTGGGCCTTGTAGGCTGTGAGTTCAGATGCCAGCACTCCCACAAAATGAATCATGGAGTAAGAAGCTGATGGTGACACATGTTTTCCTTTCCTGTGAAAGTCCTGGGTGTCAGGTATAATTGTAATACATATGCAGACCTATATCCTATGTAATCAATGTAATCAATGTTCTATGTGCCATAATAATCAATAAAATAAACAGTCACTACATGAATGAAAGAAAACATAAAATGAATAACTACACTGAAAGCAATATGGAGTCAACATATGTATGTAAATATAAATCACATATTTAAAATGTACATGAATAGGATGTTTTCTAGTGGTGGGGATCGATCTCAGACCTGAGGTGTACACATGAATTTCTTGACTTCAAGGAGGCCAGCTTCCCCATTCCACACAGTGCAACAGAGTTAGCTAGACTAAGAGTTCCAATCTCAGTCCTGGCAGAAAAAAATGGCACCTTTATACTATGTGAGGCCTAATTCTTAGGTATTTCATTATGCCTCCATTTAATGAATGTGATTGTTTAAATGATTCATAAAGTATTGAATAAATGATCAGTGTCCTATAATAAAATTGTGTATAATTTTATCCTAGAATCATTCAAGAACTGCCCATTCAGTCATAACATACATCACATTCCATTGGTATTCGTATAGATAGGAATGAATTTCTAAGGCTCTCCTGCCATTTGGAATTGGAAGGAGCAGGATTCAAACTGTGGGCTCCAGCTCCCACCACTTAAACCCTAGGATAGGGAACTCACTGGTCTGTCCAAGAACAGCAAGATCAATGATTAAGCAGGAACCAGTGGTTCTCAGCAGTCCTCCTTGATATTTACAAGGCTGTGATAGGAGGATCATGGTCAAATTCACCCTAGGCAGGAAAGTCCTTGAGACCCCATCAGAGACAGTACCCAAGCCCTGAGTTCAAGGCCCTCAACCAAAAAACCCGGAAAGACACCCCTTGCCTGCAAGAGATGGTGAAGGAGTGGAGGTGCTGTGGTTGGGAGACCAGGTGCTGGCCTCAATGTACAGAAATTTCTAAGATCTCCCCAGGTTTGCCCGAGCATGAAATTACAGCAGGGTGGGCGTTGCCTTAACAAGAACTCCAGAGGTTGTGGCCTGTCTTAGTCAGGGAGTGGGGTGAATGTGAGCAAGGGTAGGAGGGTAGTGTCAATTTTATTCTCTCCATCCATGGAAGTATGGTTTTGGATGCTGGTGTCAAAGTCTGAAGTGAAGGATTGCATGTGATTTGTAGCCTGACAAGTTGGGTTTCCCCTGGGTATAAGAAGGTAACTGAAGCCGGGTGCTGCCAGTGGCTCACAATTGTAATCCTAGCTACTCAGGAGACTGAGATCTGAGGATCACGGATCAAAGCCAGCTTAGGCTGGCTTTGAACCACCAGATAACCGGAAGTGGTACTATGGCTCCAGTGGTAGAGCGCGCACGTTCAGCTGAAGAGCTAAAGGATTGTGTGAAGGCCCAAAGTTCAAACCCCATGACCAACAACCAAAAATAAGGTAGCTGAATTTCCTGCATAGCAGTGTGTACAGTAGGAAATGCCATGCTGTGTTTTTAGCCATTCCAGACGTGTGAGAGGCTCTGAGTTTTGTCTACAGTTGTTCTGAGGACGGTCGTGCTATCTTCTCGGGGGTTGGGATGTTCAGGTGCTCAGGGACTGCTGAGGCCTTGGGCTTACCCCTGTGTGTGTGTGTGTGTGTGTGTATTTTTTCCCTCATCTTTCTCTGTCCCCTTCCTGGGCGCCTGTCTGCCTCTTCCTGACTTCAGAGGAAGCCCCTCCTCCATGGCACCCTGCCTTTAGCCCCCATCTGGGTCTACAATGAGTCCTAAATTGCCAGAAACCTGTATATTCTAGCTTTTTGTTGGGGCCCAAGTCTGTCTGTCCATAACTTTGGCCACCTCCAGAGGATTCTGGGTCAGCAGGGCCAGCTGGCCCTCCCCTCCCAGCAGGTTCTCCCCTGCCCCTGGAGGGGAGGGGCTCAGTCATGCCACGTCCTTTCCTTTTCCTCAGCTGGGCATCTGGATGCATGTCCATCCTAGCAGGCTGGCAGTGGAGTGGGGGGAAAGGTGGTTGCCAATGGTTCTGGCCAACTTCAGCCTGATAGCTGACTGAAGGCTGCCCAAACAAGGAGGATCTGGGGCTACATGGAAGGTGAGACCAACTTGTCTTGGAAGTATCCATTGGAGTGGGCCTCTCAGATCCTTCTAAACAATTCCGGATAACCATAATACAGAGGCACAGACTAGATTCCAGGGTCAGGGTAGAGGGGGTGAGAGACTGGTATGGCCAGTACCTCAATGTTCTGGGGCATTAGCCTTGACCTGGTTGTGTCCCCTTGTGTAAGTTCAATTCTTAACCCAGTGCTAGCCACACACTGGCTACTTGTGGCAGTGCTGTGGAAGTGGCAGGAATGGAAGTGAGATCTAGGATGACCAAAGTCTGAATTTATGGCCTGTGGGGTTGGGGATGGCAAAGGGTGTTTATTTAAAAAAAAATCTCAGAGGGTTGGGAAGGTGGCTCAGTGGTAGAGCGCTTGCCTTGCATGCCTGCGGCCCTGGGTTCGATTCCTCAGCACCACATAAGCAAAAAGGAAAAAGTCGGAAGTGACGCTGTGGCTCAAGTGGTAAAGTGCTAGCCTTGAGCTGAAGAGCTGAAGGATGGTGCCCAGGCCCAGAGTTCAGGCCCCACAACCGGACCACCACCCCTCCCAAAAAATATCTCAGAGCTGGAATTCAGGGCCTAAGCACTGTCCCTGAGCTAACACTCTACCACTTGAATCACAGCTCACCTTTCATCTTTTTTAGTAGTTTAGTGGAGAGAAGAGTCTCACGGACTTTCTTGCCTGCGCTGGCTTCAAGCTGCCATCCTAAGAGTTCAGCCTATTGAGTACTGGATTGCTGGTATGAGACATTGGCACCTGCTAAAGATGTTAGTGTGTGTGTCTGCGTGTGTTTGTGTTTACCGGGGCTTGAATTCAGAGCCTAGGTGCTATCTTTTAGCTTGTTTGCACAAGGTTGGTGCTGTACCATGTGAACTAGGGTAGCTCCGCTTCCCAGATTTTTGATGATTCATTGGAGATAAGAGTCTACCCAGGCTAGCTTTGAATCTTGATTGATCCTCAGGTGTCAGCCTTGAGTAGCTAGGATTACAGGCATGAGCCACTGGCACCCAGCTGCAAGGATGTCTTTTCATAAGCTCTTCTGTTCTAACAGCTATCTACTTGCCCTGGCCTAGATCTCTAACCTCTACATCAGCTCCTAGCAGCCCCTGACTGTGTGGAGAACATAAAGCTCAAACCTGATCCCATTTCTTTGTCCTCAGGGGAGGGTATGTTTTGTCTGAAGCCTGGGTTGGAGGGGTAGCTGTACATGGGTGCTTGGCTGGGATAGAGAGGTACTCTGTTTTAACCAAGAAAGAAAGTGTGGCCAGTTAGATACTAATAGCTTATTCTCTCATATCCTTATCTCCTCAGAGGCTGAGATCTGAGGATTGCCATTCAGTGGCAGCCCAGCTAAAAAGCCTGTGAGACTCTCTTCTGCAAATAACCACAGAAAGCTCGAAGAAAAGCTGTGGCTCAAGTGGTAGAGTGCTAGCCCTCAATGAAAAAACTCAGGATTATTCATCACATCAACAGGAGCAAGAATAAGAACCACATGGTTATCTCAATAGATGCAGAAAAAGCATTCGACAAGATCCAACACCCCTTTATGATGAAGGTTTTGGAAAAATTAGGAATCCATGGAACATTCCTCAATACAATAAAGGCTGTATATGACAAACCTACAGCCAGCATTATATGAAATGGTGAAAAACTAAAGCCATTTCCTCTTAACTCAGGAACAAGACAAGGATGCCCACTCTCTCCACTTCTCTTCAATCTAGTATTAGAATGCCTAGCTACAGCAATAAGACAAGATGCAGACATAAAGGGGATCCAAATAGGGAAAGAATAAAACTCTCCCTCTTTGCAGATGACATGATCTTATATTTAAAGAATCCCATAGACTCCACTCCCAAATTACTCAAGCTGATTCAAAACTTTGGCAAAGTAGCAGGGTATAAAATTAACCCCCCAAAATCAATGGTTTTCTGTATGCCTACAATGAGAAAAGTGTGGCTGAAATTAGGAAAGCAACTCCATTTGTAATAGCCCCACAAAAAATAAAATACCTAGGAATTAACTTAACCAAAGAAGTGAAGGACCTCTATGATGAAAACTTTAAAATCTTGAAAAAGGAAATCAACACAGAACTTAAAAAATGGCAAAGCCTCCCATGCTCCTGGATGGGAAAGATTAACATCGTGAAAATGACAATACTTCCCAAGGCTATCTACAAATTCAACACGATACCTATCAAAATTCCAAGCTCATTCTTCAAGGAAATAGAAGAGGCAATCCAAAAATTCATATGGAACAATAAAAGACCCCGAATAGCAAAAACGCTCCTCAACGGAAAGAACACTACTTGAGGAATATCAATACCAAATTTCAAACTCTACTATAAAGCCATAGTAATCAAAACAGCTTGGTATTGGCATAAGAACAGACCTCAGGACCAATGGAATAGAATTGAAAACCCAGAAATGAACCTACAGACCTATAGCCATCTAATCTTCGATAAGGGAGCTAAAACAATAGAATGGAACAAAGACAGCCTTTTCAGTAAATGGTGCTGGCAAAACTGGTTAACTACTTGTAGAAAACTAAAGCTAGATCCTTATATTTCACCCTGGACCAGAATCAACTCCAAATGGATCAAAGACCTCGAAGTCAAAGCAGACACTCTGAAAACATTACAGGATGGAATAGGAGAAAACCTGGGTCTCCTTGGCTCAGGCCGAAATTTTCTGAATAGAGACCCGGAAACACAACAAATCAAAGAAAGGTTGGACAAATGGGATTGCATAAAGTTGCAGAGCTTCTGCATGGCAAATGACATAGCTAGCAAGATCAATAGAAAGCCCACGGATTGGGAAAAGATCTTTACTAGCCATACAACGGACAAGGGTCTCATATCTAAAATATACTTGGAACTCAAAAAATTAAACCCCCCAACAACAAATCCTCAAAGAAACCACTGCCCAATAAACAAGTGGGCGAAAGACTTAAAGAGAAACTTCTCTGAAGAAGAAAGAAGGATGGCCAATAGACACATGAAGAAATGCTCAACCTCCCTAGCCATAAAAGAAATGCAAATCAAAACAACAATGAGATACCACCTCACTCCAGTTAGAATGGCAAAAATCAAGAACTCTAACAACAACAGATGCTGGAGGGTATGTGGACAGAAGGGAACCTTACTTCATTGTTGGTGGGAGTGTAAACTTGTTCAACCACTTTGGAAAGCAGTATGGAGGTTCCTCAAAAGACTCCACATAGAACTCTCCTATGACCCAGCAATCCCACTTTTGGGCATTTACCCAAATGTTTACAAACAAGACCACACTAAAGCTACCAGCACAACAATGTTTATTGCAGCATTATTCACCATAGCTAAGATCTGGAATCAACCCAGATGTCCCTCAGTAGATGAATGGATCAAGAAAATGTGGTATATATACACAATGGAATTCTATGCCTCCATCAGAAAGAATGACATTGCCCCATTTGTTAGGAAATGGAAAGACTTGGAAAAAATTATATTAAGCGAAGTAAGCCAGGCCCAAAGAAACATAGGCCCCACAGTTTCCCTTATTTGTAATATCTAGTATATGTATGAGTCAAGCGGAAAAGGTCAGATAATGTGATGTTAGGAAAATGAACACTTAGATATGTATTTCAATGTTTTTTTCTTTCATGCATGTGTTTCTAATGCATTTATAAGATTATTTCTTTGTTGCTTTGTATGTCCCTCCCCCACAGTATAACCCCTGCTTTCACTATATTTGATGTCAGTATAACTTGTGGAGGAGATGGGGAAAAACAAGTCGTTTAAGGATACAGGTGGACCTGTTGCAACAATGAGAAGTACAAGTTGTCATGTCCATAACGAGCTTTACAATGTCTGTGGGGGGGGGGAGAAGGATTGGGACTGGGGGGGGGAGGGGGGGGCTGGGAAGGGATGTGAAGGATAAACAAAGGAGGAGGCTGCAATGCTTGGTAGAAATGTACGCATTATCCTGCCCATGTAATTGTAACCCCTCTGTACAGTATGTTCACAAATAAAATAAATTAAATTAAAAAAAAAAAAAAACTCAGGGACAGAGCCCAGGCCCTGAGTTCAAACCCCTGTACAAATATGTTCATGCACACAGGCATGCACACACACACACACACACCCACACACACACACACACAGAAGTGTTAATGATGAGCTGAGGTAGAACTGTGGGCAGTTCTGAGGCATAATCAGAGTAAACTCTCAAGGAAGATCAAGTTGTTTATCCCTAAGTCCTTCTTGGGCTGAGGGGTCTGGGTCATGGCAGTAAGTTCCATGGAACCTGCCCCTCCATCCATGCACGGGGCCACAGGACCAATGCTCCTTTGTAGTTGGCCCACAATTGCAGACCTTCATCTGCCCGGAGTACTGGTGAGGAAAGCAGGGCTCCAAGCCCTGGGACTCCAGGGGTAGTGACTGCTACAAGCAGCAGCCAGCCATCTGTGGATTCCTGAGCCTACAAGTCTTCCATGAGCCCAACTCAACACTCGTCAAAGGTGTGCCTGACAGATTTGCACTTTTGTGATACTTGCGTGAGTGGGCATTACCTGCTGTGCCATCTTGCAGCTCATGCCCCTCCTGGCCCAGAACCCTGGTATGAGACATCGATTTACTGCTCAGATCCATACTGCACCCATGAGAGATGCCATTCTGATGACTCAACCAATGACCTCCGTGCCCTAAGGCTTGACCTTACTCTGGTAGCCTACTCTGTAGGAAAAGACCTCCAAAGAGGCTGCTCTGAAGACTGGTGGGACACCTAGACACTGGGAGACCCTTAGGGGCCCACTGGAAAGTACTCTGCCATAGAGTGAGGTCCAAGCAGGCCAGGTGTTGGTCATGGGGCTTGAACTCTGGGCCTGGGCGCTGTCTCCCAGCGCTACAGCTTACACTTCAGCCACAGTGCCACTTCCAGTTTTCTGAAGGTTCCTTGGAGATCAAAGTCTCTCAGACTTTCTGGCCTGGGCTGGCTTTGAACCGCGATCCTCAGGTCTTAGCCTCCTGAGGAGCTAGGAGGACAGATGTGATCCACGGGTGCTGGCCTGATCTGGAGTTTCACTACAGTGGACTAGGAGCTCCTGAAAGCTTTTCTTTACTTTTTTAGGTGCCAGTACTGGGGCTTGAATTCAGGGGTCTGGGCTTTGGTCTCTTAACTTTTTCCCTCAATTCTGGCACTCTATCACTTGAGCCACAGCTCCATTTCTGGCTTTTGGTAGTTCTTCGGCAAGAAGAGTCTCAGTCATTTCCTCCCTCTGATCTCAGTTTCCTGAGTAGCTAGGATTTACAGGGGTTGAGCCACTAGTGGCAATAGTCTAGATGCTTTTCTTTTTTTGGGGGGAGGGGGTCCAGTCATGGGGCCTGAACTCTGGGCCTGGGCGCTGTCCCTCAGCTCTTCAGCTCAAGGCTAGTGCTCTACCACTTGAGCCACAGCGCCACTTCCAGCTTTTTTCTTTTTTGCTTATGTGGTGCTGAGGAATCAAACCCAGAGCCTCAAGCATGCAAGTCAAGCACTCTACCAATGAGCCACCTTCCCAGCCCCTAGAAGCTTTTCTTAAGCAAGTGTTCTTCCCTGCATTTGCCCTGACTCCTCCATGCAAAGGAGGCCTGAGGGTCAGGAGCTATGAAAAATAGGCTTCCAGCCACAGGAAATGGCTGGGGACCATGGTGAAAAGACAAGCTAATCTTCCCCCTGGGCCCCATTCTGGGACCCCAACCTCTGCCCTCCCTGTGACTCAAGTACAAACCTTGACACAGCCTTGAATGTCCTGCCAGACTTGTCTGAAGCCACAGAACCTTCACACCACACCACCTGCTCTAAACCACACCTCAGGACCATTGCCCATGCTGGACCTTCTGCCTGAGGCTCTCTGCCCTCTTTCACATCTTAGAACTCCTGTGGAATTTTGGCACTGGTTATATCACCTCGTGGAGCAAGTCTTTCCTTCCAATCTCCCTCTTTTTTTTTTTTTTTTAGTATTAAGTTTTTCTAGAGATGGAACTTGTGCAGACTGACTGGCAAATGCTCTATCTTGATGTGTGTGTGTGTGTATATGTGTGTGAGATTGTATGTGTGTGTGTGTGTGTGTGTGTGTGTATGTGTGTGTGTGCGCGTGTGTGTGCCATTCCTGGGGTTTGAATTCATGGCCTGGGTACTATTCTATCCCTGAGCCTTTGTGCTCAAGGCTAGCACTCTACTACTTGAACCACAGCTCTACTTCTGGCTTTTTGGGTGTTTAATTGGAGAAAAGTGTCATCCTTGCAATTGTCATCCTCAGATCTCAGCCTCCTATGTATCTAAGATTACAGGGGTGAGCCACCAGCACCTGCCCTCTACCCTACCTCTTACCTATAACCTCCGCCCTCCTCTGAGTCCCAGAACAATATATATCATCAGGCTGACTTTTTTTTTTGCCAGTCTTGGGGCTTGAACTCAGGGTCTGGGCATGTTCCTGAGCTTCTTTTGCTCAAGGCTAGCACTCTACCACTTAAGCTCCAGTGCCACTTTTGGCTTTTTCTGTTTCTGTGGTACTGAGGAATAGAACCCAAGCCTTCGTGCATGCGTGCTATGTAAGCACTCTACCACTAAGCCACATACACAACCCAAGGCTCACTACTAATGGGAGTTATGAGGGTGGGGTTTATTAGCTTACCCCTTTCATTGTAGAAATCAGTGACTATTTCATATCTTTGCCAATATTTGGGACCAGCTTGTGACTTGGCAATGAGGAATGATAAATGAGTGATAGCCACCAGGCCCCGGAGGTCTAGGCTCACATCATACAGAGGGATAGAGAATATGAAGCCAGAACCTTCGACAACTCCTATAGCCTAGAACTGTGGTCTCCGTGGAGGCAGTGTCTGGCTTCTAGGTGTCCCAATGGGACACCTCAGCCAGAACATAATGCTTCAGTTCTTTAAATGGCAGAAAAGGATGCTTTGTTCAAGTTGCCGGCTCAGACTTAGTACTCTCTGAGGGCTTGTCCCAGCTTGCCCATGTTGGGTGTCTGGGCATGGGCAACCTGCTGAATGCTCATCATCCATACAAAGATACAAGGAGTTATTGCCTCCTCTTTTTTTTTGGCCGGTCTGTGGTTGTACTATGAGACTAGGCTCTGTCCCTGAGCTCCTTTTGCTCAAGTGTAGCACTCTGCCCTTGAGCCACAGACCCATTCATGATTTTCCTTTTTCATGTGACCTCTTAGAAAGAAGGGTATCATGGACTTTTCCGCCCCGGCTGAATTCAAATTGGCATTCTTTACATCTCAGCCTCCTAAGGAGCTAGGATTACAGGCAGGAGCCACTGACACCTTGCTTTCTTTTCTTCTTGTTCTTTTTTCTGAATCATAACAATCTGAAATCTTCACGGTGTCATTCCAATGGTTTGCATTCAAATTAAACTACTCAGGCTTGGAGTTTGAATGTAGGTCTGCCACCCACAAATGGAGGGAGATCCTGACAAACTCCTTCCTGTTCATGTGAATGCTAATGGAATGTTATAAAAGTAAAAATTAAATGTGCAGTTGCTTCATGATTCTATTTTAGAATGCCACAGAATAATTATTGTATTTATATCTTCCATTCTAGCATCATGGTATGATTAAGGATATTGACTAATTTTTAATTAATGCTTTCATAAGTATTCAACCAGGATACTTCATTAAATGGAAGCATAATTTAATAACTAATAATTGGTAATAATATATATATAATTTAATATCCTTACAGTCCCTCTCTCTATATTTGTATATATATTTACATATATATACATATATATCTCAATCTACACATCTATCAACATATATATGTATATTTGTATATATATATACATATATCATCATACCTATGATCAAGCCACACTAGTCCCATATATATATATGTAGTCCCATATATATATATATATATATATGGGACTAGTGTGGTTTGATTATAGGTCCTCAGAACTTCCTGGCAGCTCAGTTTCCAGAGGATGTTCTGCTAAGACTATGACCCCACTTATGGATTGGGCATTGTAGGCCATGAGTTGAAATCCCAGGATGGCCAAAAATTTATTCTTTGTAGGAAGAAGCCAATTTTGACACATTGTTTTCCTTCTCTGCGAAAGTCCTTGGTATCAGTATGATGTATAAAATATATCCTATGTGATATGATATAATAAAAAGAATGTTATATGTGTAATAATACTAAATAAATAAGGGTAATAAATGTCAACGCAATAAACTCATGTATGTAAATAGATCTCATATATGAACATTATTTTTTCCAGTGCTGAGGCTTCAATTCAGGCCCTAGGAACTGGTCTGAATTTCTTGTCTTCAAGGACAGTGAGCCATTCCCCTTCACCCCCAGTGTCACAGAGTTACCCAGACCCTGAGTTCAAATCCCATGCCTGCCAGAAAAATTGGGCAAATTCAAGCCAGGATCTTATTATTATTAATGTTATTATTATTATTATTATTGCCAAGTACGGGGCTTGAAGTTAGGTCTTGGCATCTCTGCCACTGCCAGCACTGGGATCCTAGGACCTGAATTCCAATCTTGGGACAGGCAAAAAATATAAAAAATAAAAAGGAGGAGCATAATACTGAGAAGTTCAAGAAGGTAGTTTTACCTTTTTATTTCATTTGTATTGTAACCATCCTGGGTCTAAATGCCAAGGCCCAGAAAGTGTACATGACCTTGCATTGCTGATGTTTGGCAGCTATTAAGGAAGCCATAGCCAAAACCAGCAAATTAGGTCTGGAGGTCGAATCCCAGGACTGCCACTAATGAATGGCTGGAGATTCTAAGAAACCCATTCCCATATGCATCCATAGGAATGGAATGTTATAAAAGTAACAATTAAATTAGCAGTTAGTGTACGATTATATTATAAAATTATACACAACAATTATACTACATTGACTAATTTTCAATTAATATTTTATTATGTATTCAATCATGATACTTTAAAAAGGAAGGAATTTAATTGCCAATAATCGGTAGTAATTTTCTATATGCAGTTACATAGTATAGACATCTCTTTCTTGTTGTATAAATATACATCCATTTATCTGTCAACCAATCTACACATTTATCTGTTCATATTCTTGTCACTCCCGGGGCTCAGTGGTAGGTTGCTTGCCTAGTACGTACAAAGCCTTGGGTTCGACTCCTCACTACCGCGTGCACAGAAAAATATGGAAGTCATGCTGTTGATCAAGCAGTCGAGCACTAGCTTTGAGCATTAAAGCTTAGGGACTGTGTCTAGACCCTTACTCAATACCCAGGTCTGGCACCAAAAAACAGAAAATAGAATGTTCTAACTGGAACAACGTAAGGATAGGACTGCAAATACCTCATCACAGAGCAAACCAGGAGTCTGGTGCTGACAGCTGACATCTAACCTGACTTAGCCAGAAATAAACCACTGCAACCCAGCCCCACAGAGCCAGATGCTGCTGGCTCACTGAGCCCTGTCATCCAAGATACTCAGGGGCTGAGATCTGACACTGGTGGGCTTAAAACCCAGCCCTTGCAGGATGTCTGTAAAACTCTGAGCTGTGGCTCACAGTGGTAGAACTCTAGCCTTGAGCAAAAGATCTTAGAACAGTACCCCCAACCTTCTAGTGCATTCCCTGTGGCTGACTCCCAGCCCTCCCAAAAAAAACCCCATCCCTCTAAGTCATTAGATGTGAATTTTGTGTGGTTTGTGACATGTTTCTGAAAGAATGGTGATACTGATGAAAACACTCTAATTCTAATGACTGCGTGTGGGATACAGCTATGTGATGAGTCCTTCATGAGGTGTGTGCTGAGTCCTTCATGGGGTTCATTCTTTCATCTGGTCCTTGTAAGAGCTCTACAAGTAAGATGATGGTGCAGATGAGAAACTTGAAGCTCACCAAAATTATGTGTGTACTGAAATCTAGTGAGTTGTCTCCTGCAGACAATTGTTTATTTTTCTCAGTCGTGAACCTTGAACTCAGGGCCTAGGCACTGACCCTTCCCTGTTGGCTCATGGCTAATGCCCTACCACGTGGAGCCAAGGACCCTCTTGCAACAGAGTGTTATGATCAAGGTGTCTGTAGCTGAGGTCTGTCACCCTGCCTACTCAAGAAGTTGAGATCTGAGGATCTGGGTTCCAAACTATCCCAGACACAAAGCGTCCCATGAGAATATAATCTCCTATTCACCACTTAGAAACTTGAAGTGGAAGCTGGGCACCACTACCTCATGCCTGTCCTCCTAGCTACTCCAGAGCCTGAGAGCTGAGGATCAGGGTCCAACCTGGGCAGGAAATTCTTGAGATGGACACTACTCTCCAGTGACCCAACAAAAACCTGAAGAAATGCTGTAGCTCAAGTGGTAGCGCACTTGGCTTTAGCTGAAGAACTCAAGGACAGCGCCCAGGCCTAGACTTCAACTCCTCCAACATACAAGAAGAGAAAGAAAGAAACCTGAAGAGGAGGGGTTAGATTGCTTTGCATGTATGAGTCCCTCGGTTTTGATTCCTCAGTACCACATCACTAAAAAAAAGCCTGAAGTGGCCCTGTGGCTCAAGTGGTAGAGTGCTATTCTTGTACAGGAGAAACTCAGGTACAGTGCTCAGGTCCTGAATTCAAGTTCCAGGACAAGTGTATGCACACACACACACACACACACACACACACAGATATCAGAAGTGAAGCTGTGACACCAAATTTTGGTAAAGCACTGAGCTTCGGTTCTGAGCTCATGGTCAGCACCCAGGTCCTGTGTTCAACCCCAAAAGCTAGCCATGCAGGGCTCAACTAGGAGAGGTCAAAGGTTTCAAAATGATGAGCTTCACTAGCCCTAGATGACAGGAAGCATTGTGATATTACCCATGTGCTTAGATTCAGCGAGCTTCTGGAAACCTAAGGAGGCAACTTTGCCAATTAGGAATCTTTTAACTCAGTTCAGCTCTCTAGTTGTCTGCCAGAAGTACCCTTGAATTAATTATAGCAGTTTGTTTCAAAACTAGGACATAGTCTAACAAAGACAGGATAAGTACAAGGAACTTGACCTGCCACAGGAGGTGGCACAAATGAAGGCTTCCTGTCCAAACAGAGCACTGGGGAAAGAGATAGCTTTGGATACAAAGAGGCCTTTTTCTCCTGGCCTTCAGAGCCTGCCCACACTCATCCTCACTAATTGGCCCAGATGGAGTTGTTTGTTACACAGCTGTACAGGAGTGAGGCCTTTTCTCTGCCTGTTCCAACAATGAGGCAGACTTCCTCCAGCAGCCTGAGGTGCGCAGAAACCCTCAGGCTACACTGGGAACAGTGAGGGAAACCCCGGAATATGCACTGTCTTGAAAGCGCTCTCTGTGCTATGAAACCATTTTATTCAAAGCAAATTTCCTAGCTGAGTGCCTTTCAACATAGGGACTCTGGATCTTCACCGATAGAAATACATGCATACATACATGGGTAGACATGGAGTTACTGTTTTTTGTTTTTTTGTTTTTGGCAAGTCTGGGGGTTATACTATGAGCCTAGGCACTGTCCCTGAGCTCCTTTTGCTCAAGGGTAGTGCTATGCAATTGAGCCACAACCCTAGTCATGTTTTTTTTTTTTTATTTCCTGTGATCCCTTAGAAATAAGATTGTCCTGGGCTTTCCTGTCCCGACTGAATTCAAATTGTCATTCTCTACCTCAGACTCCTGAAGAGCTAGGATTACAGGCAGGATCCACTGACACTTGGCTTTCTTTTCTTCTTGTTCTATTTTTCCTCATGACAATCTGAAATCTTCACAGTGTCATTCTAATGATTTGCATTTCTGAGTAAACTACTCAGGCCTGGAGTTAGAATGCCAGGACCGCCACATACAAATGGAGGGAGATCTTGAGAAAAATCATTCCTATCCATGGGAATGCTTAATGGAATTTATAAAAGTTACAATTAAATTGACAGTTAGTTCATGATTCTCTTATAGAATGCCACACAAAAATTATTGGATTATGTCTTTCATTCTAACACCCTGGTTTGGTTCTCCTAATTAAAGAATACTGACTTCTTTTACATTAATACTTTAGTAGGTATTCAACCATGATACTGCATTAAATGGAGACCTAATTTAATAACTAATAATTCATAATATATAATTTAATATCCTCACATTGTCTCTCTCATATATATAGCAAACTACACATCTATCTATCTATTTATCTATCTTTCTATATCTATATCTATGCCTATATCTAACAATCTATTTATATATATATCCCACTACTATGGCTTAATCGCAGGTCCTCAGAACTGGCTGGGAGCTCAGTTTGCCAAAGGCTTTTGTTTTACAACTGACCCATTCATAAATTATGCATTGTGGGTTATGAGTTCAAATCCCAGCATTGCCAAAAGTTTATCTGTGCAGTAAGAAGCCAATTTTGACACATTTTTTCCTTCTCTGTAAAGGTCCTAGGTCTCAGTATGATGTATAATCCATATGCAAATATATCCATGTGATAAGATATAATAAATGAAAAAAGTTATATATGTAATAATGCTAAATAAAATACACAATGAATAAAGAAGGGTAATAAATGTCATATGGAGTAAACCCCTGTATGTAAAAAGATCTCATATATGAGTATTATTTTTCCAGTGATGGGGCTTGAATTCAGGCCCTTGAAACTGGTCTGAAATTCTTGTCTTCAAAGACGGTGAGCTTCCCCTCCCCCACAGTGCCACAGAGTTCCCCAGACCCTGAGTTCAAATCCCAGGCCTGCCAGAAAAATGGAGCAAATTCCAAGCCAGGGCCTTAATTTTTTTGGCCAGGCCCGGGTCTTGAACTCAGCTTGTGGCAACACTGCCTTAGCCTTGATCACTCTAAGCTGGGGTGCAGCCTCTGGACCCACAGCCCATCCTGAGATCCTAGGACCTGAGTTCAAATCTTTGGAGTGGCAAAAAAAAGGTGAAGTGTTGGGAAGGTGGCTCAGTAGTAGAGTGCTTGCCTTGCATGCATAAGGTCCTGAGTTCGATTCCTCAGCACCACATAAGCAGAAAAATGCCAGAAGTGTTGCTATGGCTCAAGTGGTAGAATGATAGCCTTGAGCTGAAGAGTTGAGGGACAATGCACAGACAGAGACTTCTGCCTGACAACCGATAAAAAAAAGAGGGTGAAGGAAGGAGAAGGATAAAACTGGGAAGTTCCAGAAGGTGGTTTTACATAGTTTTTTTTCTTTGAATTGTGACCATCTTGGGTCTAAATGACAGGGCCCGGAAAGTGTAGGTGGCCTTGCCCTGCTGAAGTTTGCTGGGCTATCAGGGAAGCCATAGCCAAAACCAGCAAACTAGGTTCGGGGTTCAAATCTCTACCATCTACGAATGTCAGGAGATCCTAAAAAATGCATTCCAATAGACAACCATATGAATGGAATGTTGTAAAAGTAACAATTACATTACTACTTAGTGTATGTTTATATTATAAAATTATGCACAATAATCATAGTACATTGCCTAATTTTCAATTAATACTTTATTATGAATTCAAACATGATACCTAAATAAAGGAAGAAATAATTTAATTATTGATAATTGGTAGTAAAATAGTATATATAACTTAATAATGTACAGACATCTCTCTCTTGTTTTATATGTATAAATATATATATATATATATGTATATATAAAACAAACCATATCTATTTCTACACTTGTCACTACTGAGGCTCAGTGGTAGAGTGTTTGCTTAGTATGTATGAAGCTCTGGGCTCATTTCCACACTATCACATGCAAAGAAAAAGCCAGAAGTGGTGCTGTCACTGAAGCACCAAAAACAAGTTAGAAAGTTATGACCGCAACTATAGAATGCCAGGACTTCAAATACCTCATGACAGAGCAAGCCGGGAGTCTGAAGCTGATGGTTGCCATCTAACTTGACTTAGCCAGAGGTCAACAGCTGCAAACCAACTCCATCAAACCAGACGCTGCTGGCTCACCCCTAGCTGCTCTGGGATGAGTTCTGAAACTGGTGGTTTGAATACTCAGCCCTGGCAGGAAGTCTGTGAGACCCATAGCTGAGGCGCAAAGTGGTAGAGTTCTAGCCTTGAGGAAAAGTTCTTAGGAGAGTACCCTCAACCTATGAGTGCAATCCCCAAGGCTGAGGACCCTGCCTCCCATTAACCACCCCTCTAAACCATTAGATGTGAACTTTTGTGGTTTGTGATGTTTTCCTGAAAGAATGGTGATACTGACGAAAGCACCCGAATTCTAATGACTGCTTGTGGGATAGAGCTATGTGATGAGTCCCTCCTGGGGTGCTGGGTGCTGAGTCCTTCACAGGGTGCTATGCGCTGAGTCCTTCATGGGGTGTATTCTTTCATCTGTCCTTGTTAGAGCTCCACAAGTAAGATGATTGTGCAGATGAGAAAGTTGAGGCTCAGATATGCCCCCAAGGCAGGGCCAAATTTATGTATGTACTGAACTCCAGTGACTTATCTCCTGCTGGCAATTGGTTTGGTTTAGTTTTCTCCATCATGAACCTTCAACCTAAAGCCTAGGCGCTGACTTTCCTCTTGGGCTCATGGCTAGCACTCTACCACGTGGAGCCAAAGACCCCCTTGCAGCAAAGCATCACGGCTTAGGTGTTTTTAGCTGAGGTCTATCAATCCTGCCTGCTCAGGAAGCTGAGGATTTGGGGTCCAAACTATCTCAGAAACAAAAGGTCCCATGAGATTATTATCTCCTATTCACCACTTAGAAACTTAAAGTGGAAGCTGGGCACCAGTGACTTGCACCTCTCATCCTAGCTATTCAGGAGCCTGAGAGCTGAGGATCACGGTCCAAAGCCAGCCTGGGCAGGAGATTCCTTGAGATGGTTATCTCCAAAGAAACACCAGAAAGCCTGAAGGGGTGCTGTAGCTCAAGTGGTAGAGTGCTAGACTTGAGCTGAAGAGCTCAGAGACAGCACCCAGGCCCAGGCTTCAACTCCTCCAACTTACAAGAAAAGAAATCAAGAAACCTGAAGTGGAGTGCTGGGAATGTGTCTTAGGGGTAGAGTGCTTTGCATGTATGAAATCCTGGGTTTGAATCCTCAGTACCACATCCCTAGAAAAAAAGCCTGAATTGGCTGTGTGGCTCAAGTGGTAGAGTGCTGTCCTTGTACAGGAGAAACTAAGCTACAGTGCTCAGGTCCTAAATAAAAGCTCCAGGGCTGGTGTATGCACACGCACACACACACACACACACACACACACACACACACACACACACACACACACACAAAGATACAAGAAATGAAGCAGTGACACCAAATGGTAAAGCAAAGAGCTTCTCTTCTGAGCTCACGTTCAGCACCCTGGCCCTGTGTTTAACCTGAAATCTACCTACCCAGGGCCCAACTCAGAGAGGGCAAAGGTTTCAATACATGATGAGCTTAGTCCTAGATGACAGAAAGCACTGTGATTTTGCACAAGTGCTTAGATTTAACAAGCTCCCGGAAACCTAGGGAGGCACCTTTGCCAATTAGGAATCTTATTAGGTTCAGCTCCCTAGTTGTCTGCCAGAAGGACTCTTGAATTAATTGTAGTAGTTATTTTCAACAGTGGAACATGGTCTAACAAAGACAGGATGAGTGCAGGAAACTTGGCCTGCCATGGGAAGTGGCACAAATGAAGGCTTCCTGTCAAAACAGAGCACGGGGGAGAGAGAGAGCTAGGGGTACAAAGAGGCCTTTTTCTCCTGGCCTTCAGAGCCTGCCCACACTCATCCTCACTAATTGCCCCGCATGAATTGTTTGTTACACAGCTGTACAGAAGTAAGGCTTTTTTTTCTGCCTGTTCCAACAATGAAGCAGACTTCCTCCAACAGCCTGGGCTGTGCAGAAACCCTCAGGCTACACTGGAAACAGTGAAGGGATCCCAGGAACATGCACTGTCTTGAAAGCACTCTCTATGCTATGAAATCATTCTATTCAAAACAAATTTCCTAGCTGTGTGCCTTTCTTCATAACGACACTGGATGTTCACCGATAGAAATACATGCATACATACAGACACATAGACTTAATGGCTCTTTTTTTGTGTGGCCACTCCTGAGGCTTGAACTGTGAGCCTAGACATTGTCCCTGAGATCCTTTTGCTGAAGAAAGTACTTTATTGTGTCTTAAACCATGATTACCCTAGGCTGGGGTGCAGCATTTACATACATCCACAGATGATCCAGGGATCCTAAGACCCGAGTTCAACTCCTAGCACTGGCAAAAAACCATCAAAGCAACAAAAATGGAGGAGAAAAAAAACAGGAAGTTTTACACAACCATTTTACCTTTGTTTCCTTTGCACTGTGACCATCCTGGGTCTCAATGGCTCAACTTGAAAATTGTACATGACCTTGCATGGCCGAAGGCTGGGGGCTGTCAGTGAAGCCTGAGTCCAACCCAGACACCTAGGCCCTGAGTTTGATCCTGGGACTGCCACCTACACATGGCTGAAGATGCTAGGAAACTCATTCTTATCTATTCCTATCTATAGGAAGACTAATAGAATGTTTGGCATGTACTAATTGAATTACTAATTAGCTAGTCAATCTAGTATAAGATTGTACACAATAAATATAGGCCATTGATTAATTGAATTAATAATTTATTAAGTCTTCTACCGTGATTAATTAATAGACACATAATTTTAGACCAAATAATTGGTAGCAATAGAATATATAAAAATAAGATATAGACATCACTTTATATATAGAGTTATGCAATAGAATCTACACAAATGTCTATCTGTCTCGGAATACATTTATTTATAGATGCATATACATATGTAAACACACACACACTGCAATCTACACATTTATCTGTTTATATATTGGCCACTCCTAGGGCTTGATCTCAGGTCCTCAAATTTGCCCGCCAACTTCACTTGCATCAGACTGGTGTGCTAACATTGACCCATTTCTGAAGTGGGTCTTGTAGGCCCAGAGTTCAAATCACAGAACTGCCAAAAACTTAATCCTGGTGGAAGAAGCTAATTGTCCCACTTGTTTTCCTTATAGGCAAAAGTCCTGGGTCACAGAAATGATGGATAATACATAGGCAAATCTATGTTCTATGTAATAGGATGTAAAAAATATTATATGTGTAATAATACTCACTAAAATACATAAGAAATAAGTAAAACACAAAATAAAATCAATAACTACATGAACCACAATATGCAATAAACCTGTAAATATAAATCATGTATTTAAAATATATACAAATATTATTTTTTTTCAAGTGCTAGGACTTGAAATCAGGCCCTGGAAACAGGCTTGATTTTCTTGTCTTCCAGCATGGTGAGCTTCCCCTTCCCCCACAATGCTGCAGATTTCCCAGACCCTGAGTTCAAATCCCAGGCCTGGCAGAAAAAATGGCATCAATTCCAAGCCTCGGGGCCTCATAATTTTTTAAATATTTTAAATGTATTTATTTATTAATTTTTGTTTTGTCAAGCACAGGGCTTGAACTCAGATCATGGCAACTCTGTCTTAGCTTTGATCACTCCAGGCTGGGCTGAAGCCACTGGACTCAGAGCCGAACCTGGGTTCCTGGGCCCCAAAGACTGACAGGAATAAAAATAAATAAAACGACACAGATAAGGTTTCCCTTATTTGCAATAACTAGTATATGTCTCAGTCAAGCAGAAAAGCTCAGATAAGTTAATGTTAGGGAAATGAACCCCAAGATAAGTATTCAAAAGGTTTTTTATTTCATTCAATTGTTTCTAACATACTTATGTTGCTTTGTATGTCCCTTTCCCACAGTATAACCTGTGCTTTCACTGTATTTGATAGTGGTATAATTTGTGGAGGGGAAGGGAAAAAACAAATCGTTTAAATAGGGATGCAGGTGGACCTGTTGCAACAATGAGATGTACAAGTCATTATGTCGAAAAACGAACTTTACAACATTGGTGGGGGGGAGGATCTGGTAGGGGGTCAGGGAAGGTATGGGAAGAGATGGAAAGGGTAAACATAGGAGGAGGCAACAATGTTTGATAAGAAATGTACTCATTATCTTGTCCATGTAATTGTAACCCCTCTGAATGGTATTTTTACAAAAACAAAAACAAGAACAAAAAAACAAAAAAAAAAAACAAATCGGCAACTTGCAGATGGCTGCTGGTTTTACATTTGTTTTCTTTGCAAAGTGACCATACTTGGTCTGAATAATATGGCTGAAAAGTGTTTCTAACCTGGCATTGCTGAAGGCTGGCAGGCTACCAAGGAAGCCATAGGACAACACGGCAACATAGGCCCTGTGTTCGAAGCCCGGTCCTGACCCCTACCAATGTAGGGAGATGCTGAGTCTGGTTCCTATACATAGGAATACCGATGGAAGGTTAGGAATATCAAGGTTGAATTAGTTGTTCCTGAATGATACTACTATAAAATTAAAAAGTGATTTTAAGAGGCCCATGGATTTTAATGAATATTTTTTAACACATTAAAAGAATACTATTAATTACATGGACGCAATAGTTTCAGGACAGTAGTTGATTTAATTAATATTTCATTAAGGATGAAAATGAAAATATTAATTACATGGAGGCATAATAAATACCCAAGAATTGCTACGAATATAGTTTATATAAATGAAGAATATATAGACATCTCTGGCACTCTTTAAAGATCTATATTTATTTGTGTACTACCATCTGCATGTCAATCTGTTCTTATTTTGTCAACCCCTGGGGCTCGATCTCAGGTGCTGGGAACTTCTTGTAAGCTCTATATGCCCCAGGCTGGTGTGCTGAAACTCACCCATTCATGAATTGGGCCATGTAGGCTATGAGTTCAGATGCCAGCCCTCACAAAAATTGAATGGTGGAGTAAGAAGCCTATGGTGACACATGTTTTCCTTTTCTGTGAAAGTCCTGGGTGTCAGGTGTGAAGTTTCATACATAGGCAAATCTATATCCTTTGTAATAAATGTAGTAAATGTTTCATGTGTAATAACAGTCAATAAAATAAATGGTAAATAAATGAATAAAACAAAAAATAAAATGAATAACTACACTAAGTGCAATATGGAGTCAATATACAGGGCTCGATCTCATGGCCTGGGAACTGCCTGACAGCTGCATTGGCTAGAGGCTGCTGTGCTGGCAGTCACCCATTCATGAACTGAGCCTTCTAGGCCCTGAGTTTAGATCCCAGCACTGCCAAAAATGTAATCATGGAGTGAGAAACCGAGTGTGACACATTTTCCTCTTCTTTGAAAGTGCTCGGTGACAGGTAGGATGTATAAATTGTATGCAAATCTGTATGCTATGCAATAGGATGTCATAAAGGTAAGAAATGACATAGGTGGAAGAAAAACAGATTGAATTAGTAGTGAATCATTCTGGGATAAAATTAGATGCAATAATTATAGGACTTGGATTAAGTTTAATTAATATTTTATTGAGCATTAAGAGAATAAAAATTACATGGAGACATAATTAAATACCTAATAATGGGTAGTAACACACGATGCATAATTTAATTTGTCTCATTTATAAAATATGTGATTATATGTATGGATGTATGTACATATATGATAAATAATAACAAGATATTGAGTAATTATTAATGCTTTATTAATTGTTCAACTGGGACATATCATTAAATGGAGACATAATTTAAAACCTAATAATTGGTAGTAATATTATCTATAATTCAATAATATACAGACATCTATCTTTTTGTGTATATAATACTTATATACAGGAAGCTCTACCTATTTATACCTCGTTCACTCCTAGGGCTTGGTGGTTGAATGCTCGCCTAGTAAGCAAGAAGCCCTGGGTTGGATTTCTCAGTGCCACATAAACAGAAAATCCAGAAGTTCTGCTGTTTTTCAATCAATTGAATGCTAGCCTGGAGCTCCAACCCTTAGGGACATTTTCTAAGCCCTTACTCAAGCCCCAGGACTGCCGCCAAGAAAAGGTAGAATGTTCTACCTGCAATGATATAAGGACAGGACTTCAAATACGTCATCACAGAGCAAGCTAGGAGTCTGGCGCTGACAGCTGCCACCTAACCTGACTTAGCCATATGTAAACCGCTGCAACCCAGCTGCACGGAACCAGACGCTGATGGCTGGCTTAACCCCATCATCCTAGCTGTTTGGGGGCTTTAAAACCCAGCCCTGGCAGGAAGTCTGTTAGACTCTTTAAAATGTGGCTCCTAGTGGCAGAGCTCTAGCCCTGAGCAAATGTTATTAGAACAGTATCCACATGCTTTGAGTTCAAGCCCCATGGTTAACCCCCCACAAAAAAAAACACCCCTCTAAACCATTAGATGTGATCTTGTGTAGTTTGTGAAATGTTCCTCAAAGAAGGGTAATACTGATGAAACCACCCTAATTCTAATGACAATTTGTGGAATAGAGCTATGTGCTGAGCCTTCATAGGGTGCTCTGTGCTGAGTCTTGCACAGGGTGCTATGTGCTGAGTCCTTTACAGGTTGCAGTGTGCTGAGTCCTGCATTGGGTGCTGTGTGTTCAGTCATGCAAAGAGTGTCACATGCTGTGTCCTTCACAGGGCGCATTCATTCATCTGGTCCTTGTAAGAGCCTCACAACTGAGATGATTTTGCAGACAAAAAATGTGAGATATATCTATATCTATATATATCACATTCTATGCCTCCATAAGAAAAAATGACATTGCCACATTTGTTAGGAAATGGAAAGACTTGGAAAAAATTATATTAAGTGAAGTAAGACAGGCCCAAAGAAACATAGGTCCCATGGTTTTCCTCATTTGCAATAACTAGTATATGCCTGAGACAAGCAGAAAATGTCAGATATGTTGCTCTTAGGCGAAATGAACCACACCATAAGGATTCAAATGTTTTTTCTTTCATGCGGTTGTTTCTAACGTATTAATAAAATGATTTATTTGTTGCTTTGTAGATCTCTCGCCCACAGTATAACCCCTGTTTTCACTGTATTTGATGTTGGTATAATTTGTGGAGGGGAAAGGAAAAAGCAAATCGTTTAAATAGGGATACAGGTGGACCCATTGCCACAATGAGATGTACAATTCATTATGTCTAAAAACGAACTTTACAACTTGGGGGGTGGTGAGTGAGGGGGAAGGGATAGGAAGGGGAAACAAAGGAGGAGGCAACAATGCTTACTAAGAATTGTGTTCAATAATTTGCTGATGTAATTTTAACCCCTCTGGACGGTATTTTCACAATAAAGAAAAAAGGAGTTTGATTAAAAAAAGAATATTGTGGCTCAGATGTGTCCCCATGGCATGGACAAAATTATGTATTACTGAAGGTTAGTGAGTTGTCTCATGCAGACAATTGTTTTGTTCTGTATTTTTCTCAGTCATGAACCTTGAACTTGGGGCCTAGGCACTGACCCTTACCTCTGGCCTCATGGATAGCCCTCCACCACGTGGAGCCAAGGACCCCCTTGCAGCAGAGTGCCACTGCCTAGGGGTCTATAGCTGAGGTCTATCATCCTACCATCTCAGGAAGCTGAGATCTGAGGATCTGAGTTCCAAACTATCTCAGACACAAAAGGTCCCATGAGACTATTATCTCCATTGACCACTAAGAAACCTGAAGTGGAGTTTGGTGTTTGTGGCTCATGCCTGTCATCCTAGCTACTCAGGAGGATGAGATCTGAGGATCATGGTTCAAAGCTAGTCTGGGCAGGAAAGTCCTTGAGACACTTAACTCCAACGAACCACAAGGAAACTTGAAGTGGTGCTGTGGCTCAAGTGGTAGAGCACAAGACTTGAGCTAAAGAACTCAGGGAAAGCACCCAGGTCCAGACTTTAACTGCTACAACAGACAACAACAACAACAAGAAAAAGACAGAAACAAATTAACAAACCTGAAGCAGAGGGCTGGGAATAGGCCTTAGGAGTAGAGTGCTTTGCATATATGAAACCCTGGGCTTGATTTCTCAGGACCACTTCACTAGAAAAAGCCTGAAGTGTCTCTGTGGCTCAAGTGGGCGAGAGGTATCCTTGTACAAGAGAAACTAGGTACACTGCTTAGGTCCTAAGTTCAATCTCCAGGACTGGTGTATGCACACATGCACACGGACACACACACACACACACACACACACACACACACACACACACAGAGTGAAGCTGTGACACCAAATGGTAGAGCACTGGGCTTCTGCACTGAGCTCATGTTCAGCACCCAAGCCCTGTGTTCAACCCCAAAACCTAGCCACCCAGAGCTCAACTAGGAGAGGTCAAATGTTTGAAAACCTGATGAGCTTCACCAGCCCTAGATGACAAGAAGCTTTGTGATATCCGACATGTGCTTGGATTTCCCAAGGTTCCAGAAACTTAGGAGAGGCATCATAGGCCCATCATCACCTGCAACTAAACATTTCATTAGGTTCAGTGCCCTAGTTGTCTGCCAGAGGGACTCCTGAATTATATTGAACAATGTATCTGAACACCGGAATATAGTCTCACAAAGGCAAGATAAGTGCAGGAAACTTGGCCTGCCAAGGGTGGTGGCATAAATGAAGGCTTCCTGTCAAAACATAGCACTGGTGAGAGAGATAGCTTGGGGTACAAAGAGGCCCTTTTCTCCTGACCTTCAGAGCCCATCCACACTCATCCTCACTAATTGGCCCAGATGGAGTTGTTTGTTACACAGCTGTACAGGAGTGAGGCTTTTTGTCTGCCTGTCCAGACAATGAGAGACTTTTTCCAACAGGCCTAGGATGCAGAGAAACCCTCAGGCTACACTGGGAACAGTGGGGAGCTCCAGAACATGCAATGTCTTGAAAGCCCTGTTTGTGCTATAAAATCATTGTATTGAAAACAAATTTCCTAGTTCAGTGCCATTCATCATAGCTAATCTGGAGATTCACCTATAGGGATACATCCATCCATATACAAATACATGGAGCTACATGGTCTTTTTTTTTTTTTTGGTGGGGGGCAGGTCCTGGGGTTGAACATTAACTCTAGCCGTTGTCCCTGAACTCCTTTTGCTCAGAGGTAGCACATTAAAATTGAGTCACAGCCCCATTTCTGGGTTTTTCTCTGATCTCATAGATATAATAGTGTAAAATTTCCTACACTGGCTGGATTCAAACTAAGGTTCTCTACATCTTAGCCTCCTGAGGAGCTGGGATTACAGTCAGCAGCCACTGGCACCTGCCTTTCTTTTCTTCTTCATTTTTTACTCTGGACATCTGACTTCTTAACAGGGTCATTCCAATGGTTTGAATTTTTAAGTAAACTACCCAATGTTCTTTATAGCTGCCTTCTCTGAGAAGGATTTTCTCTCCTCATCTTCCCCTCTGGCTACAGGTTTGAAGCCAAAAATGAGAAATGAATGTCCCAGGATTTTGGAGCAAATGTCCACAGGATATGCCAGTTTGGTCACTTAGCATTGAGCTGCAGTGAATTTACTGTCTCAGGACGAGAGGACTGAAAACTTGAGCGATTTTCATACTGTCTGCATTGCTCCTTTTGTCTATAAAATGACCTAATAATTATGAATGCTTTTTTTTGTCTACACCCTTAAGTATCTAGAACACACTAGAAGCATCTTCCTGTTTCCATTTTTCTCTAGAACCTCTCGAGATTTAGACTAAAGGTTTGTGTGGAGCAGCTTCTCAGTGAATCCCTAAGGAAAGCTGCTTAATCCTCCTCAGGAGATCACCATTCAAAGCCAGCCTGAGCAGGAAAGTCTGTGAGCCTCTTATCTCCAATAAACTACCAGAAAACCAGAAGTGGAGCAGTGGCCCAGAGGGTAGAGCTTCAGCTTTGAGAGAGAAAGCCAAGCAGGAGATACTGTCCAGAGCAGGCAGTAAAGCCTGGGAGGCTCTTATGTCCAATTATCGACCAGATGGCTGGAAGTGGAGCTGTGGTGGTGGTAGAGCCTCAGTCTTGAGCAAAACAGCTCAGGAATGCATTGGGCCCTGTGTTTAAGCCCTGGGATGCCCACAAAAAAATTCAAAAAGAGAAGGCCAAGTTATGTATCAGTGTCCTCCTACCAACTTACGTGTGTATATTACTTTCCTGAGTGCAAACAGACCCTATGTAATGCTTCTGCTTTTACTTACTGATTTATTTTTCAGATATGCTCATTGTGCATACTGCAGCATTCTCTTCATTTCAGGCCCATCGCTTTTCTCTTCCAGGGCTCCATGCCTGCATCCTTATATGATGCACACTTAAGCTTTCAGCAGCCTTTATTTACATTTTATTATGAGGCCAACGCAGGAACAGTCACAAATCAGGCAGGGGAAGAGAAGATCAGGGTTCATAGTTATAACAGGTATTCAGAAAAACTAACTTGGGACAAAAAATGGTAGCGTACTTATGTAAAAACTACCATTAAGAAAAAGATGAGGGGGCTGGGAATGTGGATTAGTGAGAGAGTGTTTGCCTAGCATGCAAGAAGCCCTGGGTTTGATTCCTCAGTAGCACATACACAGAAAAAGCCAGAATTGGTGCTGTGACTCAAGTAGCAGAGTGCTCTAGAGACAGTGCCCAGGCCTTGAGTTCGGCCCAAGAACTGCCAAAGAGATACCAGGTAGGTAGGTAGATAGATAGATAGATAGATAGATAGATAGATAGATAGATAGATAGATAGATAGATAGATACATAGATACATAGATACATAGATACATAGATACATAGATACATAGATACATAGATACATAGATACATAGATACATAGAAAGAGGATAGGTGAATCTGATCTTGGATGTCAGTAGGAAAGAAGGGAACACTTCCCATCTATGAGGCCTTCTGCAGTGTGCCAGGACACCAGCATCACCTTCACATACCACAGAGCAGGAGAGCTGTCTCTATCCCACTTCTCAGGCAGTGGAGGGCCCCAGAGTCAAGAGGGCAGAGCCAAGTTCTAACTCAGGTGCTTGGAGGCAGAAGAGAAAGGGCCCTGCCTTTCCTTGGACTGCAGATTTACATTAATGATGTGGAGAATGAAGGAAGGAGAATGGACTGGCAGAGGTAGAAGAAGGGCCTTCAAATCTGACAGATGGAGAGTCAAGAACCCACTCCCTAAGACCAAAAAGCAGGATTTTTCTAATCTGTTCCTCCCCTCTCCCCCACTAAACTGGCTCTCTATTGATAACCTAAAGATAGCTTGGGGCTCCCTTCACCTGAGGGAGGAAGGATAATTAGTCATTGTTTGAAGAGGCTGAGAAAAGCCTGACCCTGGTGTGACTCTAACAAATATTTCAGGTTTCCCCTAATTGCTGCCTGTGCCTGGAATGAATGAAGTGGTTTTGCGGCTCACTTCCCTGTTGAGTGTGTACATTCTGCCTCCTAATCCTGCAGGCCTACGTCTCTGCACCTAGCCTGTTTTTTTGAAACTGTTTCCTGTCCTTCAAATACAGAGTTACATTGGAGTTCTTCCTGCTAACAGGGCTAGGTCTTGGATCCTGAGAACTTCATTTATACCCAGGATGGGTCAATGATGTTTCTTTCCTGCTTCTATAGCTTGAGAACTCTAAGAATATTTAGAGTGCAAGTAACTTCTCATCACCAAGGGAAACCCAGGAATTCTTGAACATGTGACCTTTTGGAAGCCCACTGGAGGACACAAGATGATTACAATCTTCACATGAGTTGCTGGGCAGATGGATCTGCTACACTTGAACCTTGAACTCAGCCTGCTCTCCTAGTTCATGTCCTTCTTTGGTGCTTGTCCTGCTAGCTCCTCAGGAGCTTCCAAGATAGAAATAGATTGATCAAACCCAAAGGGAGTTACTGGCTTTTTCCCTCTTTTTCTGTCCTTTGCTTTAGATGTTTTGCAGGTCTTTGGGCTTGAATTGTGGATCTAGGCTCTGTCCCTGGGCTCCTTTGACTCAAGGCTAGCACTCTGCCACATGAGTCCCTTTCGGCTTTGTCTGTGGTGAAGTGGAAGTCAAAGCCTCATAGATATTCCTGCCCTGGCTGTCTTCACCCTGTGATCCTCAGACCTCAGACTCCTAAGTAAGGGTGACAAACATGAGCTTCTGTTGCTCTGCTAAGTTCAGAACTGTAATGACATTGAAAATACAAGTCAACTGCTCATCATAAAGGGCTTAGGGAACACATTAACCCTTTCAACATTGGACCTTTCAGAACCCTGTAGCACACAAGGTTATAATGAGAGAGCCTGAGCATATGGATCTGCTATACTTGAACATTGGGCTCTGACTCCAATTCTGGTGTACACCAGCATTCATTTTCCAGAAAATGTTCTCATAATTAACAAATAGGAAAAGTACTTTGATTAACCCTCACTTTTTTTCCAGGTATGTGTCTCAAACTCAAGCCTGGGCACTATCGCTAAGCCCTTCAGCTCAAGGTGAACACTCTACCACGTGAGTCACAGCTCCACGTGGGGTCTTTTGGTGGTTCATTGGAGGTAAGAGTCTAACAGGCTTTCCTTGCCTACACTGTCTTTGAACTGTGGTCTTGAGGTCTCAGCTTCCTGATTAGCTAGGGTTGTAGGTGTGAGTCACCGGTATCTGGCCTATTGTTTTTGCCAGTTCTGGGGCTTGAACGTAGGTCCCGGGTACTGTCTCTGAGCTTCTTTTTCTCAAGGTTAGCACTCTACCACTTGAGCCATTCCACAGCTTCTGGCTTTTTCTGAGTATGTGGCACTGAGGATTTAAACCCTGGCATTCATGCATGCTGAGCAAGCTCTCTACCTATAAGCCACATTCCCAGCTTCACTCTTACTATTTTATCCCTCAACTTGCCTATCCTCAAGAAAAAGCCTCTGAGTATAAATCATCTAAAGAAATCCCTGTTGGAAGCTGTCCAAAGATGAATAAGACAAAGCTCATACTTGGGATAGACTCTAAACATGTGATGACTGTGACAAATGCCTCCATTTAATTATGTATCATGTTTCAACACTTAATAAACTATTAATGAAAAATCACTCAATGTCCTAAATTATTGTGTATAATTTTATAATAGATGTACAAAATGTAATAAATATTATGTATGTAATAATACTAAATACATTAAACAATGAATAAATGAATAAAATAAAAATAAAATAAATAAAAAACAATGATAATAATCATAATATATAATAAACATACATATGTAAGTATATATCATAAATATTTTTCCATTGCAGGGCCTTACTGCAGGCCTTGGGAACTCTAGCCTGATTTTGTTTTCCTCAAGGACAGTAAACTTTGCCTTTACCCATGGTGCAAAAGAGCTACCTGGAATGTGAGATCAAATCCCAGCAATGGCAGAAATACTGGCCCCATTTCCAATACTGACAATTTTTTTTGATGAAAGCAGTTATGTTTATTCAGTTCAATACTGAACATTTTTAAAAATGCAGTGGAGAATTTTGTACAGCTATTCAGACATATTTCCCTTACCCACAAAGTGCTTCTCTGAGCACTACATTGTTTATTTTTGTATGATGTTTATTGTAAAAATGATGTACAGGGGGCAAAGTAATGAGTACATTTCTTATTGAGCATTGTTGTCTCTTCCTTTGTTTTCTCCCTACTACCCTTCCCTCCCATCTCCACAACTACTTCCCCCTGCCAAGATCAGTGACTTAATTTTTTAAATTTTGGCTTGGCACGGGGTTTGAACTAAAGTAGTGTCAACTCTGCACCTTCCCTCACATTGGTATGGATTTACCAAGACCCTGAGTTCAAATCCCAGGATAGGAAATAAAACTAGCAGAAATTCCAAATCAGGGAGCTTTATTTTTTTAATTTAGTTAAATAAATAAATAAATAATTTATTTATTTGTTTGTTTGTTTGTTCTTTTTTTGCCAACCACGGGTCTTGAACTCAGATCATGGCAACACCGCCTAAGCTTTGATATCCCTAGGCTGGGCTGCAGCCTATGGACCCATAGCCAATCCTGGGATTCCAAGCCAAGAGGGCTTGCAGGAAGAAAAAAAAATTGGAACAGCACCAAAAGTAGTGAGCTGCAGAGGGTTGGGGGGGTTATAATTTTTTTCTTTGCGGGTGACCCAACTGGTTCTGAATGACACAGCTGCAAAGTGGACCTGACCTGCCATTGCTGAAGGCTGGCGGGCTATCAGGGAAGCCATAGGCCCACCTGTCAACATAGGCCCCAGGTTCAAATCCCTGTCCTGACACCTACCAGTGGCGGAGATCCCAAGAGACTCGTTCCTATGTATAGGAATACTGATTGAAAGAGTAGTTCGTGCATTGGTTTAGTCTAAAATTGGATGCAAGAATCCTAAGATTCTGATTAATCTTAATTAATAGTTATTAAGCATGAAAAGAATAATGTTCCTTCAATGGAAGTATAGTAAATACCTAAGAGATGGTAGGAAAGTAGTAGATGTCATTCAATAATACATAGTCGGCTCTGGCACTTTTTACCAATATATACTTATTTGTATATCACTGTCTGTCTCTCCATGTATCATTGTTTTGGCCAAACCTGGGGCTCAATCTCAGCACCTGGGAACCACCTGACAGCTTCAATGGCTAGAGGCTGCCAGGCTCACAATCACCCATTCATGAATTGGGCCTGCTAGGCCCTGAATTCATATCCTAGCACTGTGAAAATTTAATCTTGAATTAAGAAGCCGAGTGTGACACATGTTTTCTTTTTCTGGGAGAGCCCTGAGTTTCAGGCATGATGAAGAACACATCTAAAAATCTAGATGCTATGTGATACGATATAAACAATATAATAAATGGTATAGGTGTCATCAGAGTCAATAAAATAAATGGTAAATAAATGAATAATACAAGAAATAAAGTGAATAATCACACAAAACATGGTATGGGTTCATTTTCCTAACATCACATTATCTGACCTTTTCTGCTTGACTCATACATATACTAGATATTGCAAATAAGGGAAACCATGGGACCTGTGTTTCTTTGGGCTTGGCTTATTTCTTTGTTGCTTTGTATGTCCCTTCCCCACAGTATAACCCCTGCTTTCACTATATTTGATGTCGGTATAATTTGTGGAGGAGATGGGGAAAAACATGTCATTTAAGGATACAGGTGGACCCATTGCAACAATGAGAAGTATAAGTTTTCATGTCGAAAACGAACTTTACAACTTTGGTGTGGGGGTGGGGGTTGGCGGGGAGAATTAGGTGGGGGGACGGAGGGAGGCTGGAAAGAGATGTGAAGGGTAAACAAAGGAGGAGGCTGCAATGCTTGATAAGAAATGTACTCATTATCTTGCCCATGTAATTGTAACCCCTCTGTACAGTATGTTCACAAAAAAATATATATATATATATAAAAACACGGTATGGACTGAACATCTGTATGGAAGTATAAGTGCTATCTTTAAAATGTATATAAGGAGTATGTTTTCCAGGCCTGAGGCTTGAATTCAGCCACCATACTAAGATGGTATGGAGGGAGATCCCGAGATATTAGTTTATGGAACTAGGAAGAGTCATGGAATGCCATTGATGTCATCTTTGAGTCAGTAGTTCATGCGTGATGGAAGTAGGAAATGATAGGCAAGAATCATGGGGTATTGTTTATTTGCAATGAAGATTTGATGAAGCATGACAATAATCATCAGTTTTGAAACGGAGGCATCAGGAAAGATCCAAGAATCCGTAGTCATACAGTAGATTTGATTCCATCACAGGTGGCCATCTCTCCTACTCTATACAAATATGTACTTATTTGCTTATGAATGGATGACTGTTGTGCACCCTTCCGCTACTCCCCCACCTGGAGGCTCAATCTCAGGTCCTGAGAACGGCCTAGCTCCTTAGTGGCTCACAGGCTGGTATGCTCACGTGGACCCATTCACCTCTTGGGTCTGCTAAGCCCTGAGTTCAGACCCCAGCACTGCCAAAAGAATCATCCTGATGTCAGAAGCCAATCGTTGCACCTGTTTTCCTTTCCTGTGCAAGTTCTGGGTCTCAGCTAGGATGGAGAATGCATGGGTCACCCTGTGGCCATGGGAATTGGTTGTCATCCATGTCAGCGCAGTTATACCTGTCATCATATACTCAAGAAAATACACACTACATCCATGAATAGCATATAAAATAGAGAGAATAACTACACTAAGTGATCGATGCAGTCCACACACAGATATGAATATACATTCCATGTTTCAATGATGCATTGATGTCTATTGTGGCCTCCCTGGGGCTCGATTTCAGTTCCTGGGAATGGCCCAGCTCCTTCATGGCTCACAGGCTGGAGTACGCACATGGACCCATTGGCTAGTTGGGCCTCCTAGGCCCCAAGTTCAAATCCCAGCACTGCCAAAAATTCATCCTGATGTGAGAAGCCAGTCTTTGCACCTTTTTTTTTTTCTGTGCTGTGCATGTTCTGGGTCTCAGCTAGGATGGAGAATGCATAGGCAACTCTCTACTTATGTGAATAGGTTGTCATCCAGGTCAACACAGTTACATTTGTCATTCTATACTCAAGAAAATACACAGCACATCACTGAATAAGGCAAAATAATGAGAATGACTACTCAGAACGCAAGGTACTGCCCACCCATGTATGGAAATAGAGTCCTCTGTCTAAATTGGGAATTTATAACTATATTGGCCCTCACCCTGGGGGGCTCAATCTCAGGTCCTGGAAACGGCCAAGCTCCTTAGTGGCTCACAGGCTGGTGTGCTCACCATGTCCCATTCACCAATTGGGCCTGCTAAGCCTTGAGTTCAAATCCCAGCACTGCCAAAAGCTTCACCCTGATGTGAGAAGCCAATTGATCCATCTGTTTTCCTGTTCTGTGAAAGTCCTGGGTCTCAGCACAGATGGAGAATACTATATAGGCAACTCTATAGCCATGGGAATAGGTTGACATCTATATCAGCACAGTTATATCTGTCATAATACTCAATAAAACATACAATACATCCATGAATAAGACACAAAATAAAAAGAATAACTACACTGAATGCAAGTTGCATAACACATCTGTAGGTAAAGATAAATCCTATGTTTAAAAAAGATGGGCTTGTTATTTTGTCCAGTGCTGGGGCTTCAAATCAGGCCTGGGACCTGGCCTGACATTCTAGTCTTCAAGGATGGTGAACTTCCCCTTCCACCACAGTTCAACAGAGCTACCCAGACCTGAATTCACATCCCAGCACTGACAAAAGTTTCATCCTGATGTCAGAAGTCATTCGTTGCAAATGTTTTCCTCTCCTGTGAAAGTCCTGGGTCTCAACTAGGATGGAGAATGAATGCATAGACAACCCTATAACCATGGGAACAGGCTGTCATCCATGTCAGCACAGTTATACCTGTCACCAATAAAATACACAATACCTCCATGAATTAGGAACAAAATAAGGAGAAGAAGTGCACTGAATGCAAGATGCTGCCCACACATGTATGTAAATATAGATCCTATGTTTAAATTATGAATTTATGACTATCTGGCCCTCTCTGGCACTTGATGTCAGGTCCTGGGTATGGCCTATCTCCTTCATTGCTCACAGACCTGTGTCCTCACCTTGACCCTTTCCTCAATTGGGCCTGCTAGGCTCTGAGTTCAAATCCCAACACAGCCAAAATATGAATCCTGACATGAGAAGCCAATCGATTCACCTATTTTCCTGTCTTGCGAATGTCCTGGGTCTCAACTAGGATGGAGAACGCATAAGAAACCCTATAGACATGGTAATAGGTTGTCATCACATGTAAACACTGTTATATCTGTTACCATACTCAGTAAAATACACAATAACTCCATGGATAAGACACAAAATAAGAAGTACACCGAACACAAGATGCTGTCCACACATATATGTAAATATAGATCCTATGTTTACACAATGAATTTATAAATATTGTGGCCCTCCCCTGGGATCAATGTCATATCCTGGGAATGGCCTTCCTCCTTAGTTGCTCACAGGATGGTGTGTTCACATTGACCTATTTGCCAATTTGCTAGGCCCTGAGTTCAGATTCCAACACTACCAACAATTGGATCATGGAGTAAGAAGCTGAGTGTGAAACTTGTTTTCCTTTTCTCTGAGAGTCCTGGTTGTCAGGCATGATGGAGAGCATGTCTACAAATCTAGATGCTATGTGACAGGATGTCATTAATGTAATAAACGGAATGGGTGTCATCATAGACAGTAAAATCAATGGTAAATAAATGAATACAACAATAAATACAAGGAACAACCACACCAAACTTGTATGAACTGAACATCTATAGGTAAGTACAAAGCCTATCTTTATATAAATAGCATGTTTTCAAAGGCTGGGGCTTGAATTCAGGCCTAGTGAACAGGCCTGAAGTTCTTATCTTCAAGTACGGTGAGCTTCCCCTTCATCCACTGCAGATTTACCCAGACCCTGAGTTCAAATCCAAAACCTGGCAGAATAAATGATGGGAATTGCAAGCCAAGGAGCTAAATTTATTTTATTTTATTTTTTCCCAGAGCGGGGCTTGAACTCGGGTCATAGCAACTCTGCTTCAGCTTCGATCACCTTAGGCTGAGGTGCAGCCACTGGACCCACAGCTGAACCTGGGATCCTAGATCCCTAGGCCTTGAAGGGAAAAAAAAAATCACAGGAAAAATGTGGCAAGATGGTCTTTTTATGTTTTCTTCCTTTGTGAGGTGACCTTCCTGGGTTCGAATGATACTGTTGCAAAGGGTATTTTACCTTGCATTGCTGAAGGCTGGTGGACTATTGGGGAAGTCATAGGACCACGTGGCAACATAGGCCCTGATTTCAAATCCCCGACCTGACACCTACCAATGGCAGGAGATACTAAGAGACTCGTTCCCATCCATAGGAATGTTATCAATGTCACAGTTGAATGAGTTGATCGTGAATGATTCTCCTATAAAATTAGACAAGATGATTTCAGGAAGCTGATTGATTTTATTTAATATTTATGAAGCATTAAAAGAATACTATTACAGGAACTCAATAATTTCAGGACACTGATTTCATTAATAGTTTATTAAGGATGAAAACAATAACATTAATTACATGGAGGCATAATAAATACCTAAGAATTGGTAGGAATGTAGTCTATATAACTGAATAATGGATAGACATCTCTGGCACTCTATAAACATATATTTATTAGTGTACTGTTATCCGTATGTCAATCTGTTCATATTTTGTCAACCCCTAGGGCTGGATCTCAGGTCCTGGGAACTGCCTGTCAGCTCAATTTGCCCCAGGATGGCATATTGACACTCACCCATTCATGAATTTGGCCTTGTAGGCCATGAGTTCAGATGCCAGCACTCCCAAACAATTAATCGTGGAGTAAGAAGCTGATGGTGACACATTTTTTTTTCCTTTTCTGTGAAAGTCCTGGGTGTCAGGTATAAAGTGGAATACATATGCAGACCTATAATCCTATGTAATCAATGTTCTATGTGTCATAATAGTCAATAAAATAAACGGTCAATACAAGAAAATAAAAACAAGAAAGAATAACTATACTGAGTGTAATATGGAGTGAACATATGTATATGAATATAAATCATATATTTAAAATGTACATGAATAGGATGTTTTGTAGTGCTGGGGATCCAATTCAGGCCAAAGGAACAGACTTGAATTTCCTGACTTCAAGGAGGCAAGCTTCCCCTTCCCACACAGTGCAACAGAGTTACCCAGACAATGAGTTCAAATCCCAATCCTGGGAGAAAAAAATTGCCCCTTTATACTATGTGAGGTCCAATTCTTAGATATTTCATTCTGTCTCTATTTAATGAATGTGATTGTTTAAATGCTTAATGAAGTACTAACTAAAATCGATCAGTGTCCTAGGATATAATTGTGTATAATTTGATCCTAGAATCATTCAAGAACTACTCATTCAATCTTGACATTGATCACATTCCATTGGTAATCTTATGGATAAGAATGAGTTTCTTAGGATCTTCTGCCATTTGGAGGTGGCAGGACCAGGATTCCAACTGTGGGCTCCAGCTCCCACCACTTCAACTCGAGGATAGGGAACTCCCAGGTCTGTGCCAGAACATCAGCAAGACCAATGATTAGGCAGGCACCAGTGGCTCTCAGCAGTCCTCCTTGATACTTACAAGGCTGTGATAGGAGGATCATGGTCAAAGTCACCCTAGGCAGGAAAGTCCTTGAGATCCCTGTCCAACTTCAATGCCAACAAAGTCAGAAGTAGAGCTGTATGGGCTCCAGTGGTAGAGGGCTAGTCTTGAGCAAAAGTAGCTTACAGACTGTGCCCAGATCCTGAGTTTAAGGTCCAGGACTGGCAACAAACAGACATACACAACAATCTAAAGCTGATCACCCTCTTGTCCCCAACTGAATTGGACAGAGTTCCCTGGGAAAGGGGCTGTGGGAGCCAATGTCTTCACTCTGCCCATTCTGCCTGCATCACAGGATTCCAGCCACACCATTCTTTCATGGTTCTTTCTGACCAATGGGATATAATAATGGTGGTCACACCCACATTCCATGCTGCCTGATAGAACTGGGATTCCTCTGTTGGTTGACACCACTATCAACAGTTGAGGAAGGTAGAGGTGGCTGAGTGGTGATCAAGAGACTCAAGCCATAGGAGGAGAGGCCTGGCTCAGCCCTGCCACTCACCTGCCCATGCCCCGGTCCCCTTCAGCATTCCACGTGGCATTGCATTTCAAACCTAGCACTGCTTGCTTGGACCCATGGCACCTCTTGGAGTCCTCAGGTGATGGCACGCCACAGGCAGGCTTGTGGCCCCGACCTGGTCCAGGACCCCTGTCTCTGCTCCAGGCCTGAGTATTTGCCATGCTACTGCCTTCGCTGCTGGAACCTAGTAGGAGCTGCCTCCAACAGCTTCTCCCAGCAGAACATGTGAGTGGCCTCTTCCTGAGCCCATACCCTGTGACCCCCACACCACGTGACCTCCCCTCCTGACTGGACCTCCAGCTCCCCCATGCCCTACAGTCTGGCCAGGTCTCTGCCACAAATGTGCCCCAGGGGTGGGGGTGGGAGTGAGTGTTGACCATGGGATCCCACCCCCATCCTTATCTGCCAGTGTCCCAGGAAACAGGGAGATGCAGGGATGGGTGAGGAGGGGGCAACACAGAGCCCCTGGCCTGGAGCAGTGGGAGCCACACAGCCACGCACCTGCACCCTTCCTCTTCCTGGTGGGAACCTGGTGGCTTTAGTCAGAGGTGGGGAGCAGCACCTCCACACCTGCCTTCTTGGGTCTTTTCCTTTTTTCTGGGGGCTGGGGGTGTTGGATACAGAAGATAGGTCTCTCTTGCTCTGTGGGCCTTGTCCTCTGTGCCCCATCACCCTTTCACCTGAAGAGAGGGTCCCAGAAAAGCCTAGTAGGGAAGTGAGAGTGCTGGGGGTCAGAGCAGAATGTGAATATCTGGGAGGAACACCCCTCCCCAAACACACATACACATACACCCAGCCTGTCCCCTCCCCCCAACTGTCAACAGTTCTCACAGAGTGATCACATTTCCCAGCTCTGCCAGCTTCTGCTGGTGCTCCCAGTTCATCTGGTCTCTTTGTCCTTCCCAAGAATCTGCCATGAGGCCCAGAAGCATGTAGGCTGGAAGTAGGGAGTAAGTCCATGCATGTAGCCTTTAGGACCCCATCCATTTCCCCAACACAGCCCCCACCTCAGGTCAGACACCCCTCTGGGGTCACCATGACCCCCTGCTTGTTTCCTTTCCTGGCTCTGAGGAACCACTTGTCTCGGGACTCCTTCACCTAGTGTCCTGGCCTAGGGTTTTGGTGAATGGGGAGTCAAAGGTCTGGCCCTGGAGAAAGGGATAGGCAGGGTGGTGCTGCATCATTAGAGTGGTGCTCCCCTTGGGTGAGAGCTCCTGATTTCTCCAAGGGAACCCCCATGCTCTAGCTTGTACATTGTCCCAGATGAGGAACCAACAAACTCTGGAGAGGCACTGCTCTGAGTCTGTGTGTATGTGTGTGTGTGTGTGTGTGTGTGTGTGTGTGTGTGTGTAGTGCTGCATCATTAGAGTGGTGCTCCACTTGGGTGAGAGCCCCTGATTCCTCTAAGGGAGCCCCTGTGCTCCAGCTTGTACTTTGTTCCAGATGAGGAACCAACAAACTCTGGAGAGGCACTGTTCTGAGACTCTGTGTGTGTGTGTGTGTGTGTGTGTGTGTGTGTGTGTGTGTGTGTGTCTGTCTGTCTGTCTGTCTGTCTGTCTGTCTGTGTGTCTGTGTGTCTGTGTCTGTGTGTGTGCATGAAAGAGAGAGGGAGAGAGAGAGAGAGAGATATCATCTTCCTCCTTGTATAACCTGACTATGCTCAGGTGAGTGATCATTTGGAAAATTGCAGGTGCTGCATGGACGAGTCTTCTGTCACTGGTCTGGATTTGTGTGTGTGTGTGTGTGTGTGTGTGTGTGTGTGTGTGTGTGTAGAAGTGGGTTGCAATAAGGAGTCTGGGTCCTTTGGTAACTTGTGCCTGATACATTTGGGGGATGCATGGGCTTTGTGGCTGAGGTCTGGGGGCCTGGAAGTGTGAGACACTTGAAGGGGACTCAGCAACATTAAATTATAAGACCAAGGGACCTCTGTGCCTTTGAGCTGTCTACGCCTTTGGGCCTGGTTGGTGGCAGCTGGCGCTTGGGAGGACCTGGGTATGGGGCCCACAGGGGTTGGCTTCCCAGGGGGACAGAGAGCATGGCCAGCACTTAGTGTAAGGAGGTGAGCCCTGCTGGTATGGAGTGCACCAGCATATGTCAGACTCTGGGTTTTCTCATCTTGACTTCTGATGGGTGAGGCCAAACCTATTTTAAATCTTTTGCTGTGATCTTCATATCTCAGCCTCCTGAGTAGCTAGGATTATACGCATGAGCCTCTGGCACTGGGACTCTCGTTCTTTTTGGTGTATTAGGGTTTGAACTCAAGGCCTTAGGCTTGCCAGTCAGGTCTTCTACCACAGTAGCCAAGCCTTTCAGTCTTGGGCATTTCCAAGATAGAGACTCACTCAATATGTGCTCAGGCTGGGCTGGATCGTGGTCCTCTTATCTGTGACAGGCGTGCACCACAAGGCCTGGTCCTCCTTAGTTGGGATGGTATATATAGCGCCATGCTCAGTCATCGGTTTAGATGATTGTCCCAAACTTAGTTTACAGCAGCCATAAAGCTCTGGGTTGGGCCTCCACCATTGTACCTCAGTCTCCTTCTGGAATAGTTGTGAGGAAACAAGTGATCAATACAGGGGGATCTCTGGAGCAGGGCCTGGCACAGAGGGAGTGGCTGTCAGATACGGTTCTTGGCAATTCTGGGAGCATACGACAGGAAGATAACTGGGAAAGGACTCAGATGGGGCCTGTTATTAGTCGTGTGACATGTACGGGATTATGAAACAAAACATGGTTCTTTTTCATCCTTATCCTATTCCCATGAGGAAGGAGATCCTTCACTGTGTTCAGTTTTGTAGCTGGGGAAAATGAGGCACGGAGAAGACAGGTGACCAACTCATGACCTCCAGTTGACAGAAAGCTCAGCCTGACTTCTCTGCCATGGTCCCTAGGAGAATGAGTGGTATTCAGTACACTTCTTATGGTGGGAAGTCCACTTCTTGTCAGTTGTGGGGCTTGACTCTGGGCCTGGGTTCTGTCTTCGAGCTCCTCAGCTCAAGACTAGCACTCTACCACTTGAGCCACAGTGCCACTTCCAGTTTTCTGGTCGTTTTTTGGAGATAAGAGTCTCATGGACATTCCCACCTGGGCTGCCTATGAACCATGTTCATCATATCTCAGCCTCTTAGTTAGGATTATAGTCCTGAGCCACCGGCACCTGGCTTAATTGTAATTCTGGCTTTCTTTTTCTCTCTCTCTTTCTCTCACAGGAACTGGTTGAATGGGTGCTGAAGAGGTGGCCTAGTGTCCCCATGTGGCTGGAACTCAAGGTGGCCCTCTCATTCTGGAGGTGGGCTGTGGGTCAGAAACTGTCTCACTCAGCCTGTTGAACCAGCCCCATGAGGTAATCCCCTCTGTGCCCTAGCTAGACCGTCCAGCCTTATTGTCCATCCAGCCTTATTGGACTTAGTATTGTTTTCTATGTCCTTTTCTAGCAACTGGCCAAAATTATGATACATAGTTATGGAATGAAAATGTAATACCATCTTAAGAAAGCCATTTAGAGCTCTGGGAATGTGGCTTCATGGTACTGTGATTGCCTGCCATGCATGAAAACCTGAGTCCAATTCCTCAGTACCACATAAACAGAAAAAGAAACACTGGAAGTGGTGCTGTGCCTCAAGTGGTAGAGTGCTAGCCATGAGAGAAAGAAAAAGCCCAGGAATAATTCCCTAGCCCTGAGTTTAAGCCCCAGGACTATAGAACTGGCAAAAAAAAAAAAAAAAACCAAAAAACATAAAAAAATTTAGTTAGTAAATGCAAAATAAATAATCCATACTTGGAATATATATTGCTTCTTCCATACTAATACCTGACAATACTCCCTAATTCATGTACTTTACCTATATTAGGATACTGTGTTGAAAAAAAAGTTTTGTTCATTAGGTCACAGCAATTAATGCTAGAATGTGCTTAGATGTCAGGTGAAGATTAATTCTGGAAATTCAAAGATTCCAGGCTTTTGAGTGATCACTGCTAATCACAATGAGAAGGATAGTCTAAGTGAGATTTGGAAATCTTTTTGGTCAGTCATGGCACCAAAAAGGCAGAGGCAAATTATCAGTTGGGACAAGAGAAGGAATAACTCTAGATGGAAGGAACAAATGATAGTAACTAATGCATACCAGAAACCTTTCTAGGGAACCATTTTTGGTTATTGAAGAACTAGTTATCAGCCAGGCTTATTCTTCATTGCCTTTAGCATTCTAAATCTCTTAGGCTAGTTCTTAATCTCTGTGTGATAAATGTATCTCCTCCTATGCTGTTTTTCCATATCTGATCTCTTTTGCTTTCTAAAAATCACAGTCTTTCCTGATACTAAATACACCTACACAGATGGCAAGGGGTTGCTAATGTAAGGGTCCCATAGCTCATGAGTCATTAATGTAACAAAATGGAATAGGAGGACTTATTTATTGCTACCTCAATTTTTCTGAAAGCTGCCATGTCATCATTTGATTCAAATTTCCATTCTTTGTCTACATAGTGTCATTAAGTGCACTAAATGGAAATATGAGCTGGGTGCTGGTGGCTTAAGCCTGTAATCCTAGCTAATCAGGAGGTTAAGACCACAGGATTGTGGTTCAAAGCCAGCCTGCTCTGCAAAGTCCATGAGACTTTTATCTTCAATTAACAACCAGAACCTCAGAAGTGGTGACATAGCTAAAGTGGTAGAGCACTGAGCTTGAGCTGAATAGCTGAGGGACAGCACCCAGGATCAGAGCTCAAGCCCCACGACCAACAAAAAGTACAAATATGACTTTAAGTTTCCCCAAAAGGAAGGACAAGGTCAAGAGTAATCTTCCAAAGCAGAAAAAAATAATACCAAAATAATACAGTGCACTTACTTTTGCTGAGTTATTTAAGTTATGGTTTCTTGGCTGGACATATTCTCTTCTTTTAAAAATTGTCAAATATTAGCTTTATAATAAACTTCATTTAGTATTTCTTGGTTCAAAACAGAAGTCTTGATACAGTTGATGTCACTTGGCTTTTTTTTTTGCTAGTCATGGTCCCTGAACTCTGGGCCTGGGCACTGTCCCTAAGCTCTTCAGCTCAAGGCTAGTGCTCTACCACTTGAGACACAGCACCACATCCAGCTTTTTCTGCTCTTGTGGTGCTGAGGAATCGAACCCAGGGCCTCATGCATTCAAGGCAAGCACTCTACTCCTGAGCCACCTTCTCAGCCCATCACTTGGTTTTCTTACTATCTCAGTTCAAAGCAAACCCAGGCAGGAGAGTCTGTCAACTTCTCATCTTTAATTAACCACCAAAAAGTCCAGAAGTGGAGGTTTGGCTCAAGCAGTAAAGTACTAGCTTTGGGGGCAGGTGGACAGGAAAGACATCTATTCAGGGACATGGTCCAGCCTCTGGGATCAAGCCCCAGAACCAGCACAAACTGAACTAACAACCAACCAAAAAAAAAAAAACAGGTATTTCTTTGGGACCCTCCTTAAAGGAGAACTGGTCTGAGAAGAGACTGCTTTTGCTGATTATACTCACTGGATCCTGCTTTTGTGGAATCCTTATTGCTACGGAGAACTCAGGACCAGACTAAAGGAATGGATAACTAAATCCTGCAACAAGAGAATCATCTCAGGAGTGAAATATCCATCCATAAAGCACTTTAAAATCTCCGTGTCTTTTTTTTCTTTGCAGTAGAACACTTTTAAAACTACGTTATTTCCTTTTGTTCTATGCTGGCCCTCAAATGGCACATTATTTCCTTTTGTAATACTCTCGACCAGAAGTTTACAAACAAGTTTTATATGAGTAAAATACACACTCGAAAAGTCAGGGACAGAGTTTCCCTCAATCCTTGGATCCTTTTCTTGTACAGTAAAAAGGAAAGCACAAATTAACTTGAACTTTGTCATACCTTTACATTCAATTCCTCTCCTGGGATCAGTTTCCACCTTCAGTAATAGTTACTTCCTGTAACAATTTATGGTGCTGCTTGAGGTATAATGAATGTTTGCTGGCTTCATTGAAATAGCACAAGGACACCTTTGGTCATCATGTAGCAGTTTTTCAGAGACAACTTGGTAAAGAGAAAATATGAAATTTAAATTGCTTATAAATACATTATCCATGAGTACATTGAGTTCAACCATCATAAGTGCTCTGTAAATTAAGGTGAATTTTAAATGGGAAGAAGATTCTCAGATCATTTTTTTGTGAGTGTATGTGCTGTGCATTATTTTCCAAGTGTACAAGAGTTAACAATAAGAGAAACAATAGCAATAATAGGAGAAAGAGAAGTTCTGCGTTTAAGGGTTCAATACAATATAGAAGACTCTACAAATAAGACAACATTGAAACAATGAAGCCAAGTTCAGTATGTAGATTTACAGAAGTGATATAGAGAAAGCATTTCTCCTAAGTGGAACATGAAGTATGAGGCCACTCCCTTTCTAAATCACACTTCAAATCATGCAAATTTGTAAAAAGTAGAATAGAAGAATGATTCTGGTTCCATGCAAGTCAGATATAAGAGAATGGACTTAATGGAAAAAAGTCCATCTTGAAAGAGCAGGGATTATACTAGCAATGAACCTGGAGGCAAAGATCATATTTCTTTTTATTTCCTATATATATATTTACATATGAAAATATATAGTATATATAAATAAATATAGGTATATAAATATATATAAAATATATAATACATAAATAAATATATATAAAATGTATATAAAATATACATAAATAAATATATATTTATATATTATTTCCTATATATATAGGAATATATATATATATATATATATATATATATATATATATATATATATTGTTGGTTGTGGCACTTGAACCCTGGGCGCTGTCCCTCTGCTATTCAGGTCAAAGCTAGTGCTCTACCACTTGAACCCCAGTGCCACTTCCAATTTTCTTGTAGTTAATTAGAGAAAAGTGTCTCCAGGACTTTCCTACCCGGGCTGGCTTTGAACCTCAATCCTCAGATCTCACCACCACCCAGCTTAAGATCACATTTCTAACAGTGTACATTCAGCATATGTAATGTGTATGTTCATCTATCTTTATAAGAATTTTTGAGTAAAAAATCTGGGCTACAGGTTAGACTTCACACTCACAAAAAATGTTTGTAGTTTAAAAGTTGATACTCCTGGAAAAATAAAACTTAAGAATGTGAAGGAGTCTGGGAAGTTCAGTTTGCATCCAGCCTGGGAAGAGCAGTCTTTGAGACACTATCTATAATTAACCAGCCAAAGCTGCATTAGAAGAGCAGTTCAAGTGATGGAATACCACTCATGAGCAAATTGTTGAATAAGAGCTTGAGGCTTTTGCATACATACATACAAGCATACGCTTACACACAGAGGCACTTATATGTGCACACATGAATACACAAATGAAACAACTCTCAGAATATGTAGAAAAGTTAGAAAGCAATAGAAAATATGTCCTGAGTAAAACTAGAATCATGTGATAAATTTTAACATTAAAAAGTCCTCAAGTGAACTTTCTTCAAAAAAGTTTGAGACTATTACATAGGTAGGGGCCAGAGATAATAAGAAAGTCAAGTAATCATTATTAAAGTGATCGGATCCATGGAGGAATGAATCAGAGACCCCTGCATGTGCATCTGAAAATGTTCATATCCTGTGTCAAATGTTAGAACATCTTTCAAAATTGTACATAAACAGTCTGAGCATTCAATGGATAAGATCATCAGAGAAGTTCAGAATTGCTAGTGTGTTTCTAGATTAAATAAACCAACAAACAATGGCAGGGCAATGTGATACAAGCCTGGAATTCTAGCACTCAGACTAAGACAGGAGATTAGAGAGTGGAATTACATAGTGATACCTTCCCTGGACCAGATAGTATAATTTTGTCTCAATAAAACAAACCAAATTACAAGAAAGAAATACAGAGTTTGAAGTTTGGGCTAATTTTGTCATTATGTTTTGAGAAGTCAAGTTTCCTATTGAAATGCAACTGATATATAATCCTCAGTTGTGTTTTAAATGATCTCTTAATTACAGAACATTCTTAGATGTAAAATAGCTCATGATTCCCATCCAAAATTTGAAAAAGTAAGTAAGCGTCATTCTGTTGGATGCCAAAGAAATGATGAAGGTTTACAAAACTTAAGCCTGGAGAAATAGCACAGTTTGTCTAATGTAGGACTTTGTGGACCTTGCAAAATTAGAATTTAGATTCAAAATAAATAGTTTGTTTTTTTGTAATTCTATATTTTATAGGATACTACAAAATTCTTTTTAAGTAGAGGTCTTAACTGACAAATTCACAAATCATTCTGGCATTCTATTTGCCTAGAATATTCTTTCAAGAGAGTTATAATTAGAACTTAGTTAATAGATAATTCCAACAGTTCATGTATAAAATGATAATGTGAATAATCTAGACAGAGTTGCCAACAAATGGATGATATTAATTTATAAATTTAGAAAAAGCATTTTTTGAGGATTTGGTATGACATGGTATGAAGAGAATAATTGTGTGACATCTTCTTTCTTCTACCTATATGTTACACAGGAAGCAATTTCCTTATGTGCCTCTGTATACAATGAGAAAAATGCTAGGTTTGGGTTCATTTTTATTTTATTTTTGTGGGGGGGGGTCTGGTCATGAGGCCTGAACTCTGGGCCTGGGTACTGTCCCTCAGCTCTCCAGCTCAAGGCTAGCGCTCTACCACTTGAGCCATAGTGCCACTTCCGGCTTTTTTTCTTTTTTCTAATGTGGTGCTGAGGAATCGAACCCAGGCCCTCATGCATGCAAGGCAAGCTCTCTACCACTGAGCCACCTTCTCAGCCCAATTTTTGTTTTTGTTTTATTGGTTTGACCTAGGGCTTGAAATCTGGGCTTGGACACTGTCTCTGAGCTCAAGGCTCCTGCCCTACCACTTCAACCTCAGTGCCACTTGTGTCTAGCTTTTTCTGAGAAGTTTATTGGAGATAAGATTCTAAGGGACCTTCCTGCCTGGATGGGTTTTGAACCATAATCTTCTGATCTTAGTATCCTGAATATCTATGATAGTTAAAAAAGTATAAATATAAATAATATTTGCAAGTGTTCTGATCTCAAGAATACCACTGGGGGAAAATTGATGCAACTGAGTTTATTGTGGTGCTCTTTGCAGAATAAGGGCATCACAATACCAAAGGTGTAGTATTTTTTCACAGTAGAGATAAGCTATTCATGATGTGAATTAAGGGAATTTTAAGGTGCACCTTACAAGTTGGAAACTGTAGGATGACTTTATGGCATAAAGCTTGGAATTGCTTACTCTTGAAGAATTATTACAGATGCTTCATAGTTTTATCCTCTACCAGAATGTGGCTATTTTTCTGTTGACTTCTCAATCTGTAACACCCCATTGGAAACTGCATCTATTGCAGAATTATATAACATGAAAACAAGTAATGTTTTGAATCTCTCAGGTATGGAATGTTTAGAATTTGAAAATGAGTAGTTATTAGTCATAGGAATTTTGAAGAACACATATATTCTGTAATAAAAACTTATTTAATTTTAAAAGTTATGGGTTTCCATAGAATTAAACTGTTTTCGATTTTATGTGTGTGAAAGCGCTAAATTTATTTTTTCCAAAATATGCAAGTATATTGTGAAAATATTGTCTAGTTGGATAACATTCAAGTTGATGACCTTCTGATAAAGAAAGGGTAATTAAATCAAATTAGATGCCAAAGAGTACTGATTTTTAAAATTTTACTATATAAAAAATAATATTAAATATACCAATACAGTGAAATTTTATTTTATGCAGCTTATTTTTTAAATTTAATTTGTCAAAATGATGTACAGTCGGGTTTCAGTAACTGTAAGGTAGTGAATACATAACTTTTCAAACTTGTTACTCCCTCCCTCACTTTTCTCACAGTTTTCCTTCACCTCAGTACCCCTCATAAGTTGTAATATATATTCCCAACATACTGTCTTGTAAGTATTACTAATGCATTGGTTTGCCCTTTGTCATTTGTGTCACCATTGTGATGTTCCTTTTCCCTTCCCTAATAAAGGTTAATGTATACAAAATATACAGGGTACCAAAATCAAATACAGCAAGGGTTAAACCAGAGGGGAAAAACCAAAGAAAATAGAAATCACATAATACATAAAAAACAACAACCGCAAATAAAAATCTCTGATTCCATATCTTGGAGTTCATTTTGTTCAGCATCAGCTTATGTGGTCATATATACGCATAACGAAGCCACTGGAAAATAATAGTTGCATGGACACTATATCATGAAAACAACATGTTAACAGTTTTTGATGGTAAAGGTGGAATTAGGATTGATGAATTCGCGATTCTGATAAAGGAATTTCAAAAGTTTTAAAATTATGACACGCATATTTTAATTATTCAAACTTTTTAACAACATAGCCTATTAAGAAAATTTAAAATTTCCTGGGAAAATAGGGTTTCATGCAAAGAAATCCATGGAGACTTAGTGGAGAGGGAGCAATGTGAGTGAAGATGGCTCATTTTCACACTAAACAAACAAACCTCAGAAACCTTGCTGTAAATCCTGTAGCTTCCCTTGAAAATTGTCCTTACCCAGGAAATATACTCTTACTGTGTGAAACAAGGTTATAGTGCAATTTAATTCAAATTTCTTTACAAAAAGACATCAAAATTTGTGAATTGACCTTTAATTACCAAACAGTAATTCTCTGAAAAAGATAATTTGGGTCAAAATATTTAGGGAGAAAGTGTACTCCACAATGAAAAAAGGTATTGGGTTTACACTTTTCTGTTTGTAATACTTTCCGCAATGTCTTTGCACGTGAAGCACTGAAACACAGAAAAAAAATCTGATTGGATACTTCAAACCAGTGATTTCACATTTCTAAGTGGCTCACAAATATAATATCCTTATTAACATGAGATAGCTTATTATATAAGCCAAAAAGTTTGGGTTCAGAAAAAAATTGAGCACATGGAAAAGATAAGAAATCAGTGTTCTTAGAAGCCCTAGCTAAGCAAATTGGCTTCAGCGGTGGAGGGAGGCCAAAACTTTTTGATATAGATTGTAATATTTTTGCTACCTAAAGTGATTTTACAGAGCCTATTTGGCTCACTACAATGCAGAACTGATTGAATGAAGACATGAAAATAAATCCCACATCCAAACGAGGCAACTGCAAAGAGTTTTAAAGGAGAAACCATGAAGATGTAGCAGTGGGGGAGGCCTTATAGTCCTTCAGCTTCACTAGACTTGAAGCCAAGAAGCTGTGATTAATTGGAAATCAGGCAAGAGCTAAGATGAGGACATAGAAGTAGGACATAGAAGCATTGTCCTTTGTAACAGACACTGTCATCCAAGGTATGGATGATTTAACTTTATTCTCTTCCATACATCTTGTTGAGCAAATGCAAGACTAAGAGAAAAATAATCTATTGAAATAATTTTGCAAAGAATAACTTCACTGTTCCTGATATGGTATCTAAGGAGAGTCTTAAGAAAGAAAATAAATTGGAGTATTCTGCGGTTTCCTCTAAGCATCTTGTTAGCAAAATATATCTTTGAGGTTAGAAGTGATTGAACCAAAAAGTGGTGGAGTACTTATGTTTGTGGGCACTTTAAACACAAGAAGACTTTCTTTTTTGGGGGGGGGGTCCGGTCGTGGGACCTGAACTCTGGGCTTGGGTGCTGTCCCTCAGCTCTTCAGCTGAAGGCTAGCACTCTACCACTTGAGCCACAGCGCCACTTCCGGCTTTTTTTCTTTTTGCTTATGTGGTGCTGAGGAATCAAACTCAGGGCCTCAGGCATACAAGGCAAGTTCTCCACCACTGAGACACCTTCCTAGCCCAACACAAGAAGACTTTCAAGGTAAAAGAAAAAAGAAAAACAGATATCCAAATATTTGTGATCACAGTTTCTTGGACTGATTTTTTTGGAGACAAAGTTTTACATTAGAGTTTGTCCTGATTAACATCAATGTTGGGTTTTTATGGCAACCAAGTGCAGGGGTGAAGTTTAATGGTCTCCCTTGAACAAGTAAACAGCATGATTTAAAAAAATGGCAAATAATATTTAGTGAATTACTTTCACCAATTACTTTTCCAGAACAAAGAAGGAAATATATAACTCAAAATCAACTGACTTAAAAGTATGAAGAAAGAGTAGTGAAGAGAGATGAAAGAAAACTTAGAGGATTGTTTTCTCTCCAGCGGAGTAATGAGTTCGTGATATTTTTCTCTTCCATTCTATCTTCACAAGCTATCAAGTGTGGCTCAGGACTGGAGTATCCAGTTCAGTCAGAGAGAACTCACAGAAGGAAGATAACATTTGAAGCAGATGTAGTTGATTTATAACCTGAGACAATCTATTTAAATCTGTTCGAATTTCTCCCCTACCTCAAATGCCCTCTTTGAGTAGTTTTGTTTGCTTTTCCCAAGACTGCCCTTCATTAACTGCTTAAAATTTTGAGAGGTCATATTCATACTTTCTAGAGATTGCTGTTTGGTTGTAATTTTTGTGTGTTTTTTCACTGAATTTCAAAAGGTTGTGCAAGTGTGTTACAATTAAATATGTCCATCTAATTGTCCAATGCTCCTGGATCAGATTCACTCCTTCCATCATTGTCAACCAACTCCTTCTCCAAGATTTATTTCAGATTAACCACTTTCTTTATCACATGTATACATTGATATTCTAGCTGTACTTGCCCCTTGTTCTATTTTTCATTCATTCTATGTATTTACTATTATTCCATTCTGGTTTCAACTTCCTGATAGTCATTCTGTTATACTGTCTGTTAAAAGTTTGAAAGGTTTATATACATTCCATGGAGTTTCAATCCTGCATATACTTGAACTTATGTCAGCTTATATTTCCATAATTCATTCATCTGCAATAATAATTTGCAAGACTGGAGGCGTGAAGCACCTAGACATGATTTAATTCTCATCCATTTGGAAGATTAATCTTTAGTCAACAAGAAAGTTTAAAAATGGTTTAGAATGTATTCCAAACTACCAATTTTTATAAATGGCTTTGTACAATGGTGTGTGATCACTTTATTTTACATGGGATAATATTTTCTACTACATTTAAATTTTGAAAAAAGAAAATTAAAATGTACTATTATAGAGGAATATGATAGAAATAGATGACAGATTTTATGTTTGTCATATCTCTGATGAGTACTCATATTCAAGATTTACTATGTTAGACAGATAGGGAAAACATAAAATAACATATTATAAGGCAACTATTTGTGACTTTTTAAAATGTACCTTATTAAATGATGAAATTTACTTTATTAGCTAACGTTTGGGTTTGAAATATGGGAGGCTGATATATTTAACAAATTTTGGAAGGCATCTAATGAACAACACAAATGGTGGGTGGCACTATTTCTACAGTTTAATGAATGGTTGAACCTGATTGGCATTAGTGCTGGGTAAACAAATCAACTCTATTGTAACTCTATTGCCACTAAGTATCATCTATTTGTCAAATGTTATTTTGGCGAATGTGAATTTTTTTTGGAAGGTCGTGGGGCTTGAACTCTGGGCTTGGGCACTGTCCCTGCGCTCTTGAGCTCAAGGCGAGCACTCTACCACTTGAGCCACAGTGCCACTTCTGATATTCGAGTGGTTTATTGGAGATAAGAGTCTAACGGACTTTCCTGCCTGGGCTGGCTTTGAACCGTGATCCTCAGATCTCAGCCTCCTGAGTATTTAGGATTACATGCGTGAGCCACTAGCAAATTTGATTTTTCAAAGATTATTTGAAAAAGAATACACTTGGGGCTGGGAAGATGGCTCAGTGGTAGAGCGCTTGCCTTGCATGCCTGAGGCCCTGGGTTTGATTCCTCAGCACCACATAAGCAAAATGAAAAAAAGCCGGAAGTGGTGCTGTGGCTTAAGTGGTAGAGCTCTAGCCTTGAGCTGAAGAGCTGAGGGACAGCGCCCAGGCCCAGAGTTCAGGCCCCACAACCGGACCCAAAAAAAAAGAAATGTAAAAAAAAAAGAAAAAGAAAAAGAATACACTTTCAGGAGATTAAATATTTTGAGAATGGCAACATTTTTATACCACAGAACCAAGTTTTACTGAAGTACCAGTGTTTTTTTTAATTGTGAAAATACTGTTCAGAGGGATTAAAATTACATGGGCAAGGTAATGAGTACACTTCTTATCAAGCATTGTTGCCTCCTCCTTTGTTTCCCCTTCCCATCCCTTGGCATCCTCCCCCTGCCCCCCGACCCGATCCTCCCCTTCCCTCCTCCGCCCCCAGCACCAAAGTTGTAAAGTTTGTTTTCGACATGACAACTTGTACATCTCACGGTGTTATTAAGCACTAAGGATCTTTTCAATTAATGTTTTTTTCTGAATTACATTTGACTTCTAAGTCAAGTTTTCCTGGCCTTGATAGACCAATTGTGGATCTATCCTTCCACAAGCTATTTGTCTGGCCCACTTACACTGGACTGAAATCTTTCATTAATCATTAGGGGAGGGGTATTAAAAATAATCTTGTGACACTTTGTGATTTTGTTCACTCATATGGGCTGGTCATCTGTAAATTGAAAGTTTGAATTGCAGTACTTTCTCTTAGATTTTGTGATCTCATCCTTCATTTTAAGTTGACTTGCATTTCACTATTGCTTACTGCTAATTCCTGTTTCTCAAGGAATTGGGGCCCTGAAATATTATAGGAAATGAGAAATTGACATGACTCTTCAATTACTTTCTGTTGGCATGTTGCCTGGGCCTAGTTGAGAAGTCTTGACCCTGTTATCTGATGATGCAGGTAACTGGGACATAGGATCCTAGGACCCATACATCTTGCAGAAGAATAATATCTTTTATACATCATATCAGAAAAATTTGGGTATAATCAATAGGAATGCTTCAGAAATATGGAGAAAAACATTTTGGAACCAGTGAGTTAAAACAATAAACAGAGCAGCAGAGTAAAATCCCTTATAGATTAGAGGAAAACAACATTTTTTTTTACCATGTGAATTCAGAAGAACAAGAACACTTAGAAGGTATCACAAGTTTATGGTGAAGACATTACATTAATACTTTTTATATTCTAGTATGTATCCTAAACCTAATTATTTATATTCCAATTCTCTTTATTGGAATAAATAATTATCAATTTATTTGTCAAATTATCAATTAATTCTACTAAGTTTCACTGTGTGAAATATGAAATCAGCACATATAAATATAAAATATATAACTATATGTAATATAATAAAAAGGGCACATGTTTTGCATTGTTCTGTTGTGGTTAGGGTATCAAAGACAACTCTGTTTTAAAGTATTATTGCATTATCTGTACCTCAGAGTTAGGTAGAGATAGACCTAAAGCTTTACCATTTGTAGATTTACAGCCTGGAGGCAAGAGGAAACACTGTGATTAAAACATTACCAATTTAAGGCCTAATAATGAGGAGAAACATGAACTTCTCCTGGAGCTATGGAAATATTTGGTGATAGAAAGGCAGTAGTGTAAGTTCCTGCCTGGTTGGAAGGTAGACAGGCCAGACATCAGGAAATCATGCATATGAAGAATTTTTTCACCTTGGCGTTAGCTACTTTTGAAATGGTAGGTATAATAAACACTTAAATTTTGATAAAATACCTTCTAGTCTGAACAGTTCTGTCCGAACTGTTCATCTCTCTATGATCCCTTGTAACTAAGATTAGTTTTGTTCTAGTAAGACAAACTATGCTGTCAGGGTAGGATATTCTGGTTGGTCTGTTCCTACGTGGAAGAAGGATAAAGGGTAGACATTTGTGCCAGTAAGACCTCATTTGGGAAAATTTTAGCTGCAGAAGTTTAGAAGTAGCTCTTAAGCAGGGCTTACTTTGAATCTATTAGCTCCACAAAGCTAACTCATTTACGTAAATAAGTACTTGAAAAAGTCATCACCTTAGGACCTAGCTATAAGTGCTTCAAAGTATGATCAAATCTAAAATGAAAAAGACTTAAAATTGTCATTGACAAAAAATGCAAATGTGAGCAATCAACCGAACAATATAATTTTTTTCCCACTATATACATTATTTTAGGGAAATAAGATCAATAGTATTGTTAGGAACAATAAGGTTTCCTTGCTACAAATAGGCACCCAAGGATATAAGCCTATATAAAGATTGCATCATTAACTACTTAAATTTAGAGGATACTACATGCTTCAGCAGCACGTATACCCAAATTACAACAATGCAGAGATTAACATGACACTTGCACAAGGATAATATGAAAATTGGTGAAGTATTCCATGTTTTTCATTCTTCAGTTGCAGAAATGAAAAACAGTTATTAAAAAGTTGATTACAAAATTATAAGTGTAACAATATACGCAAGTGTTAGAATTAAACATTAGTTTGACATCAGTGTATTAAATCTTCACCTTAGAAAGGCCTTTACATAGAATAACCTTTACAAAACTTTTGAAATTAGTTAACATTGTCATTTTATCCAAAAAAAATATACTACTATAAGAACCTAGAAAAAGGGGCTGGGAAGGTGGCTCAGTGGTAGCGCTTGCCTTGCATGCCTGAGGCCCTGGGTTTGATTCCTCAGCACCACATAAGCAAAAAGAAAAAAGTCGGAAGTGGTGCTGTGGCTCAAGTGGTAGAGCACTAGCCTTGAGCTGAAGAGCTGAGGGACAGCGTCCAGGCCCAGAGTTCAGGCCTACGACTGGACCAAAAAAAAAAAAAAGAACCTAGAAAAAAAATAATCTTAAATTTTCTATATGGAATACAATCTGAAAGGACACATTTATTAATGAATATATATATTATAAAACAATGTTGAATGCAAAGTATATCTAGGAAAGAATGAAATAGATTATGGATATTATGCAAACACAGAATATAGAATATTTTAAAATATACTTTTTTCAGACCAGAAGCAGAAATATCTTTAGTTTCTGTACTACTCATTTCAACAGATAAGATCAAATTATTTCTGATTAAAAAATCACAAACTCTGCAGAAATCATTGTAGATGTACACAAACAACTCAAATATATTTGACATCAAAGTCAGGCAATTCACTTGGAAAAATTCCATGGAATTTTTACAGTAAGATATTGCTGTTATTTGAATTCTGAAAATATTTTGTATGGACACAAAGAGTGGACTGGCATTTTGATGTTTAAGAAACGTAACTGATAGCTATGCTAAATAATGCTGCAATAAACGTAGTTGTTTTGGTAGCTTTTGTATGGTCTTGTTTGATGCCCCTAAGTAGATGAATGGATTAAGAAAATAGAATTCTATGGAATGGAATTTTATTCCTCCCTCAGAAAGAATGTCATTGCCCCATTTGTTAGGAAATGGAAAGACTTGGAAAAAATTATATTGAAGTAAGCCAGGCCCAAAGAAACATAGATCCCATGGTTTCCCTTATTTGTAACTAGTATATGTCTGAGACAAGCAGAAGTGGTCAGATAAGTTGATGTTAGGTGAAATGAACCCCAAGATAAGGATTCAAATGTTTTTTTTTCTTTCTTTTGATTGTTTCTAACATATTTATAAGATGATTTCTTTGTTGCTTTGTATGTCCCTCCCCCACCGTATAACCCCTGCTTTCATTGTATTTGATGTTGGTATGATTTGTGGAGGGGAAGGGAAAAAACAAATTGTTTAAATAGGGATACAGGTTGACCCATTGCAACAATGAGATGTACAAGACGTCATGTAGAAAAACGAACTTTACGACTTTGGCCGGGGAGGAGGAGTAATGAGGGGGGAGGGGAGTGGGGGGAGATGAGAAGGTATGGGAAGGGGAAATAAAGGAGGAGGCAACAATGCTTGATAAGAAATGTATTCATTACCTTGCCCATGTAATTTTAACCCCTCTGTATGGTGTTTTCACAATAAAATAATAAAACTCAACAAAAAAAAAAGAAAAAGAAAAAAAAAGAGAAAAGAAAAGAAACTTAACCAAACCATTACAACTGAATAGAACAATTTGTACAGCCTTCCACAACTTCAAAGAGGTAGTGATACATACTTATCCTTTTGGTAATATCAAAGGCAGTTTCTTCCAAGTTGTTCTTCAGACCTGCTCAACAGAAGGAGATCCAGTGTATCTTTGCTATCTATGTTCCCAGCAGCAAGATGCAAGGGAGTCAAGAGGCGTTTAGTTTGGGCATTGGTATCTGCATCATGATGAAGTAAGAAAGACGCCACGCTGGTATTATTTCATGAGTAACCACTGTGCAGGGGTGTCCAGCCATTAACAATTATTGCATGAATATCTGCTGCTTGAGCCACAAACTCATGGGCAATATCTAAGTGTCCACTGTAGGCTTCCCGATGAAGAGGGGTATATTCAATGTCATCCCTAGTATTCACATGAGTGGCCTTTATGGAAAGTAGTCACCACACTCTAGTAAGCCGATTATTTTCAGCAGCCCAAAGAAGAAATTTGCTTGGATCCTACTCCAATTTTTTTCTTGCAATTGATACGATTCCTCACTTTTTCATTTTGTTCCTCATCTTCATCAGAATTGCCTAACTAGAGACTTTCAGTGCCAGTGAGAATAAGGTGTCCCTGTATTTCCCCAATAGTTTATAATGGTTGAACTTGTGAGAAAAATACAGTGAATTTTCTGCATCTGTTTATTTTCATGATGATTTATTTTCTCTTTTTCCATTTTTATTATTCCAAGTCATTCTAACTGGAAAGTAGGTAATTGATGGAGAGCAGAGGATAGATGTTCCTCCGTACTCAAAGGTACAGACTGAAAATGAAGATCAGTGTTGTTTTTATGTGCAGCTTCTTCTAGGAATGAGAAAATAGAAAGTGGCTCAGTGGTGGAGTGCTTGCCTTGCATGTATGAACAATGGTAGGTCATGTCCACCTTGCAGCCTTGTCATTCAGACCCACTTGCAAAGAAAAAGACATAATACCACAGCCCTCTGAAGCTCGCCACTTTTTGTGGTATCCTACTTTTTTTTCTTCCTGCAAACCCTCAGGGCCTAGGATCCCAGGATCGGCTATGGGTCCAGAGACTGCACCACAGCCTAGGGTGATGGAAGCTGAGTCAGAGTTGCCATGAACTGAGTTCAAGATGTGTAGTTGGTAAAAGAAAGAATAAATAAAAAAATAATTAATTATTTAACTAAATTAAAAAGAAATAAAGCTCTCTGGTTTGGAATTTCTGCCAGTTTCCTTCCTTAGCCTGGGATTTGAACTCAGGATCTTGGTAAAGTTGTAGCAATGTGAGGGAAGGTGCAGAGTTGCCACTACTTGAGTTCAAACCCTGTGTCAAGCCAAAAATAAAAAAAAAGTCACTGAGCTCGGCAGGGGGAGTAGTTGTGGAGATGGGAGGGAAGGGATGGTAGGGACAAAACAAAAGAGGAGGCAACAATGCTCAATAGGAAATGAACTCATTACCTTGCTCATGTAACTGTGATCCCTCTGTACAACATTTTTGCAATAAAATTGTACAAAAAAGAAACAATGTAGTGCTCAGAGAAGCACTTTGGGGATAAGGTAAAGATGTCAAAGGCTGTACAAAATTCTACACTGCTTTTTTTAAATGTTCTGTATAGAACTGAATGAACATATCTGCTTTCATTTAAAAAATTAAGCCACTGTCTTGGAACTGGGGCCAGTATTTCTGTAATTGCTGTGATTTGATCTCACCTTCCAGGTAACTCTTTTGCACCATGGGTGAAGGTGAATCTTACTGTCTTTGAGGAAAACAAATTCAGGCTAGAGTTCTGAGGGCCCAAATGAACGCCCTGAAATGGAAAAAAATATTTCTATACATGTGTAATATATGATATATACTTACATATGCATGTTTATTACATATTATTATTTTTATTATTGATTTTGTATTTTATTTTTTATTTTATTCCTTTATTTATTGTTTATTGTATTTAGTATTATTATACACATAATATTTAGTACATGTTTTACATCTATTATAAAATGATTCACAATAATTTAGGACATTGACTCATTTTCATTTATACTTTATTAAGTGTTGAAACATGATACATAATTAAATGGAAGCATTTGTCACAGTCTTCACATGTTTAGAGTCTCTCCCACAGATGAGCTTTGTCTTCTTTATCTTTGGACACCTTCCTATAGGGATTTCTTTAGATGATTTATGATCAGAGGCCTTTTCTTGAGGATAGGCAAGTTGAGGGATAAAATTGTAAGGGTGGGGCAAGAAATGTGACTTAGTGGTAAGGAGCTCGCTCAGCATGCATGAATGCCATGGTTTGAATCCTCGGTGCCACATACTCAGGAAAACCCAGAAGCTGTGGAGTGGCTCAAGTGGTAGAGCTCTAGTCTTGAGAAAAAGAAGCTCAGAGAGAGTGCCTAGGCCCTAAGATCAAGCCCTAGGACTTTCAAAAATAATAGGTCAGATGCTGGTGGCTCACACCTGGAAAACTAGCTTCTCAGGAGACTGAGCGCTGAAGACCACAATTCAAAGAAAGGCTAAGCAAGGAAAGCCTGTTAGACTCATCTTCAATGAATCACCAAAAGACACTGTGGCTCAAGTGGTACTGTTTGCTTTGAACTGAAGGGCTCAGGGACAGTGCCCAGGCTTGAGTTCAAGACACACAACTGGAAAAAAGTGAGGGTTAATTAAAGTACTTTTCCTATTTGCTAATTAAGAGAACTTTCTCTGGAAAATGAACGCTGATGTATACCAGAATTGGAGTCAGAGCTCAAAGTTCAAGTTTAGTAGATCCATATGCCCAGCCTCTGAGACTCTAGCATTATAACCTTGTGTCCTACAGGGTTCTGAAAGGTCCAATGTTGAAAGGGTTAATATGCTTCCCAAGCCCTTTGTGACTTGTAGTTACAATGTCATTACAGTTCTGAACCTAGCAGAGACTTAGTAGCTAACGCCCATCACCCTAGCTTAGGTCTCAAGATCACAGGGTGAAGCCAGCCAGAGTAGGAAAGTCTATGACACTCTGACTTCCACTTCTGAAAGGTCAGATATTCAAGAGCTTCCTGGGTTTCCCTTGGTGATGAGAAGTTACTTGCACTCTAATTGTTCTTAGAGTTCTCAAGCTATAGAAGCAGGAAAGAAACATTATTGACCCATCCTGGGTTCAGATGAAGTTCTCAGGATCCAAGCCCTAGCCCTGTTAGCAGGAAGAACTCCATTGTAACACTGTATTTGAAGGACAGAAAATAGTTGCAAAAGCCAGGCTAGGTGAAGAGACCAAGGTCTGCAGGATTAGGAAGCAGAATGTACACACTCAGCAGGGAAGTGAGCTGCAAAACCATTCATTCCAGACACAACCAGCAACGGGGGTGGGTGGGGCGGGGAGAACTTCAAACATTTGTTAGAGTTACACCAGGGTCAGGCTTTTCTCAGCCTCTTCACACAATGACTGATTAACCTTCCTCCCTCAGGTGAAGGGAGCCTCAAGCTATCTTTAGGTTACCAATAGAGAGCCAGTTTAGTGTGTGAGTGTGTGTGGGGGGAGGGGAGGAACAGAGTTGAAAACCCTGATCTCTGGTTTTAAGGAGTGGGTTTTTCACTCTTCATCTGTCAGATTTGAAGGCCCTTTTTCTACCTCGGTGAGTCCATTCTCCTTCCTTCATTCTGCACATCATTAATGCTAATCCCCAGTCCAAGGAGAGGCAGGGCCATTTCTCTTCTCTCTCCAAGCACTTTAGTTAGAACCTGGGTCTTCCCTCTTGGCTCTGGGGCCCTCAGCTGCCTGAGAAGTGGGAGAGAGACAGTCTTCCTGCTCTGTGGTTATGTGAATGTGATGCTGGTATCCTGGCACACTGCAGAAGGCCTCATGACTGCTAATTGTTCCCTTCTTCCCTCCTGACATGCACGACCAGATTCATCTATCATCTTTGTATCTATCTATCTATCTATCTATCTATCTATCTATCTATCTATCTATCTATCTATCTATCTATCTATCTATCTATCTATCTATCTATCAATCTATCAATCTATCTATCTATCTATCTACCCACCCACCTACCTACCTACCTATCTATCTCTTTGCCAGTTCTTGGCTGAACTCAAGGCTTGGGCACTGTCTGTAGCACTCTACTACTTGAGCCACGGCACCAATTCTGGCTTTTTCTGTGTATGTGCTACTGAGGAATTGAACCCAGGGCTTCTTGCATGCTAGGCAATCACTCTCTCTCTAATCCACATTCCCAGCCCCCTCATATTTTCTTTTTTTTTTTAAATTTAATTTAATTTTATTTGTGAACATACTGTACAGAGGAGTTACAGTTACATGGGCAGGATAATGCATACATTTCTTACAAAGCATTGCAGCCTCCTCCTTTGTTTACCCTTCACATCCCTTCCCAGCCTCCCCGCTCCCCCCCTAATCCCAACCCTTCTCCTTCCCCCCCTTCCCCCCTTACCACCCCCTCCCCGCACCAACATTGTAAAGCTCATTTTGGACATGACAACTTGTACTTCTCATTGTTGCAACAGGTCCACCTGTATCCTTAAACAACTGGTTTTTCCCCATCTCCTCCACAAGTTATACTGACATCAAATATAGTGAAAGCAGGGGTTATACTGTGGGGGAGGGACATACAAAGCAACAAAGAGATAATCTTATAAATGTGTTAGAAACACATGCATGAAAGAAAAAAACATTAAAATACACATCTAAGGGTTCATTTTCCTAACATCACATTATCTGACCTTTTCCGCTTGACTCATACATATACTAGATATTACAAATAAGGGAAACCATGGGACCTACGTTTCTTTGGGCCTGGCTTACTTCACTTAATATAATTTTTTCCAAGTTTTTCCATTTCCTAACAAATGGGGCAATGTCATTCTTTCTGATGGAGGCATAGAATTCCATTGTGTATATATACCACATTTTCTTGATCCATTCATCTACTGAGGGGCATCTGGGTTGGTTCCATATCTTAGCTATGGTAAATAATGCTGCAATAAACATAGTTGTGCTGGTAGCTTTAGTGTGGTCTTGTTTGTAAACATTAGGGTAAATGCCCAAAAGTGGGATTGCTGGGTCATACGGGAGCTCTATGTGAAGTCGTTTGAGGAACCTCCATACTGCTTTCCAAAGTGGTTGAACAAGTTTACATTCCCACCAACAATGAAGTAAGGTTCCTTTCTGTCCACATCCCCTCCAGCATCTGTTGTTGTTAGAGTTCTTGATTTTTGCCGTTCTAACTGGAGTGAGGTGATATCTCAATGTTGTTTTGATTTGCATTTCTTTTATGGCTAGGGATGTTGAACATTTCTTCATGTGTCTATTGGGATCCTTCTTTCTTCTTCAGAGAAGTTTCTCTTTAAGTCTTTCGCCCACTTATTTATTGGGCAGTTGTTTCTTTGAGGATTTGTTGTTGGGGGGTTTAATTTTTTGAGTACCAAGTATATTTTAGATATGAGACCCTTGTCCGTTGTATGGCTAGTAAAGATCGTCTCCTAATCCGTGGGATTTCTATTGATCTTGCTAGCTATGTCATTTGCCCTGCAGAAGTTCTGCAACTTTATGCAATCCCATTTGTCCAACCTTTCTTTGATTTGTTGTGTTTCCGGGTCTCTATTCAGAAAATTTCGGCCTGAGCCAAGGAGACCTAGGGTTTCTCCTATTCCATCCTGTAATGTTTTCAGAGTGTCTGCTTTGAGTTCAAGGTCTTTGATCCATTTGGAGTTGATTCTGGTGCAGGGTGATATATAAGGATCTAGCTTTAGTTTTCGACATGTAGTTAACCAATTTTGCCAGCACCATTTACTGAAGAGGTTGTCGTTCTTCCATTCTATTGTTTTAGCTCCATTATCGAAGATTAGATGGCTATAGGTCTGTAGGTTCATTTCTGGGTTTTCAATTCTATTCCATTGGTCCTGAGGTCTGTTCTTATGCCAATACCAAGCTGTTTTGATTACGATGGCTTTATAGTAGAGTTTGAAATTTGGTATTGATATTCCTCCAGCAGTGTTCTTTCCATTCAGGAGCGTTTTTGCTATTCGGGGTCTTTTATTGTTCCATATGAATTTTTGGATTGCCTCTTCTATTTCCTTGAAGAATGAGGTTGGAATTTGGATAGGTATTGCATTGAATTTGTAGATAGCCTTGGGAAGTATTGCCATTTTCACGATGTTAATCTTTCCAATCCAGGAGCATGGGATGTTTTGCCATTGTTTAAGTTCTGTGTTGATTTCCTTTTTCAAGATTTTAAAGTTTTCATCATAGAGGTCCTTCACTTCTTTAGCTAAGTTAATTCCTAGGTATTTTATTTTTTGTGGGGCTTTTACAAATGGAGTTGCTTTCCTAATTTCAGCCACACTTTTCTCATTGTTGGCATACAGAAAAGCCATTGATTTTGGGGGGTTAATTTTATAACCTGCTACTTTGCCAAAGTTTTGAATCAGCTTGAGTAATTTGGGAGTGGAGTCTATGGGATTCTTTAAATACAAGATCATGTCATCTGCAAAGAGGGAGTTTTATTTCTTCTTTCCCTATTTGGATCCCCTTTATGTCTGCATCTTGTCTTATTGCTGTACCTAGGCATTCTAATACTAGATTGAAGAGAAGTGGAGAGAGTGGGCATCCTTGTCTTGTTCCTGAGTTAAGAGGAAATGGCTTTAGTTTTTCACCATTTCATATAATGCTGGCTGTAGGTTTGTCATATACAGCCTTTATTGTATTGAGGAATGTTCCATGGATTCCTAATTTTTCCAAAACCTTCATTATAAAGGGGTGTTGGATCTTGTCGAATGCTTTTTCTGCATCTATTGAGATAACCATGTGGTTCTTATTCTTGCTCCTGTTGATATGATGAATAATATTAATTGATTTGCGTATATTGAACCAGCTTTGCATCCCTGAAATGAATCCTGTTTGATCGTGGTGGATGATTTTTTGGATGAATTGTTGAAGTCGATTGGCCAAAATTTTGTTGAGAAGTTTTGCATCAATGTTCATGAAAGAAATGTGTCTATAGTTCTCTTTCTTTGATGAGTCCCTGCCTGGTTTTGGGATGAGGGTTATGATGGCTTCATAGAATGTGTTCGGTAGTGAGCTTTCTCTTTCAATTTCATTGAAGAGGTGGAGGAGTATTGGTGTGAGCTCTGCTTTGAAGGCCTTGTAAAATTCTGCTGTAAAACCACCTGGTCCTGGACTTTTCTTAGCTGGGAGGTCTCTTATTGCTGTTTCTATTTCAATGCTTGATATGGGCCTGTTAAGCTGGTTTAACTCATCTTGGTTTACTTTTGGCATGTCAATATTTGCTAGGAAAAGGTCCATTTCTGTCAAGTTCTCAAACTTATTAGCATAAAGTTTTGAGAAGTATTCCCTTATAATGTTCTGAATTTTGGTTGTTTCCGTGGTGATGTTTCCATTCTCATCTCTGAGTTTATTAATTTGGGTGTGTTCTCTTCTTTTTCTGATAAGATTTGCTAAGGGTATGTCAATTTTGTTAAGTTTTTCGAAGAACCAACTCTTTGTTTTGTTGATTCTTTCTATAATTTTTTTGGATTCTAATTCATTTAATTCTGATTTAATTTTGATTATTTCTTTCCGTCTAATGGATTGGGGTTTATCTTGCTGCTCTTTTTCAAGGAGGTTTAGATGTGTCATTAAATTGTTAGTTTCAGATCTCTCCAATTTGTTGATGTAGGAGCTCAGAGCTATAAACTTGCCTCTGAGTACTGCCTTTGCTGTGTCCCAGAGGAGCTGGTAATTTGTGTGTTCATTTTTGTTGAATAGCATGAACATTTGAATTTCCTTTCTAATCTCTTCCATGACCCACTCTTGATTCAGCAGTGTGTTGTTCAGCCTCCATGTGATACCCGACTTTCTTTGGTGGATTTTGGTGTTGAGTTCTAATTTTATTCCCTTGTGGTCAGAGAGAATGCAAGGTATAACTTCAATGTTTCTGAATTTAGACAAGTTTGCTTTGTGGCCTAAAATGTGGTCTATTTTAGAAAACACTCCATGTGCTGCTGAGAAAAACGTGTATTCCGATGCTGCTGGGTGAAATGTTCGGTAGATGTCTGTTAAGTCTAGTTGATCTATGCAGCTGTTTAGATCTGCGGTTTCTCTGTTGAGTTTTTGCCGAGTTGATCTATCTAGTGGGGAGAGTGGTGTGTTAAAATCCCAACAGTTAATGTCTTTGGATCTATATGGGATTTGAGAGAAAGTAGTGTTTCTTTGATAAATTTGGGTGCTCCATTGTCTGGCGAATAGATATTTAGAATTGTAATATCCTCCTGAAGGAGAGATCCTTTAATTAGTATGTAGCGACCTTCTTTATCTCTTCTCACGAACTTTAATTTGAAGTCTATTTTATCTGATATTAAGATTGCAACTCCCGCCTGTTTATGGGGGCCGTTTGCTTGGTAGATTTTGTTCGAGCCTTTAACATTGAAAATGTGTTTGTTTTTACGGGCAAGATGTGACTCCTGCAGGCAGCAGACAGAAGGGTCTTGTTTTTTAATCCAACTAGACAGTCTATGTCGCTTAATTGGAGAGTTCAGTCCGTTAACGTTAAGAGATAGGACTGAGAGGTATTTGGGAGTTCTTGCCATGTTATCCACCTTCTTGGGGGCTGCGACAACTGGGTTCTTCCTATGGTTCTTGGATTCTCAGTTTGGGTGCAGTTTCTTGGCCTTTGTTGCGGTCTTGTTGGTTTTCTATGTGTAGGACATCTTTAAGAATCTTTTGTAGGGCTGGTTTGGTGGAGATGTATTGTTTCAATTTTTCTTTGCTATGGAAGGTTTTTATTTGGCCTTCAGTTATGAAGGAGAGTTTAGCTGGGTACAGTATTCTTGGTTGATAGTTGTTTGTTTTTAGGGCATGGCATACATCATTCCAGGCTCTTCTTGCTTTGATTGTCTCTGCTGAGAAATCTGAGGTGATTCTAATTGGTTTCCCTTTATAAGTGATTACCCTTTTCTCTCTGACAGTTTTAAGGATCTTTTCCTTGTTCTGAGTTGGTCCTGTGTGGATTATAATGTGGCGGTGGGATTTCCTATTCTGGTCTGGTCTATTTGGGGTTCTGAAAGCTTCTTGTATCTGAATAGGCCTATCTTTTTGTATGTTTGCGAAGTTCTCTGCTAGGATCCTGTTAAACAAACTTCCTAGACCATTAACTTCTGTTTCTAGGTGCTCCTCTACACCCATTATCCTTAGATTAGGCCTTCTGATGGTGTCTTCCAGGTGTTGGATAGATCTATCATACTTCTTGGACTTGTCTTGGATGGTTGTATGTTCTTTCTCTATAATATCTAGGCTGTCTTCAATCCCTGAGATTCGATCTTCTGCATGGTCTAACCTGCTGTCAAGACTCTCTACTTTGTTTTTTATCTCTTTTCCTTCTAATTGGTCAGCTTTGATGGCTTCAAGTTCTTTGTTGTAGCTCTGTTTTAGGTCTCGTATGAATTTCTTTACTTCCTTAATTTGGTGTTCAGTGTTTGTTCTCAAATCACTTAGTTGATTGGTCATGGTTTCTTTGGACTCCCATTCCTTCTGTTGGGTTCCATTCAGCATTCCCTTTGTGGTCTCCCTGACTTCCTTCAGCTCTTTCTTAATGGATTCCATGAATGCCTTTAGTGATCTTTGTGTGTTCTCTACCTGGTCTCTCAATTCCTGAATTACTCTTTGATTAGCTTCCTCCCGTTTGTGGGATTCTTGCAGTTCTCTTTCCTCCCGTTCATGGGATTCCTGCAGTTCTCTTTGAGTGTTGTCAGCCTGCTCACGCCATTCCTCCCTTTCTCTTTGAGTATTCTCAAGTTGTTCACGCAAATCCTGTATCAGTTTTTGAGTAGCTTCCTCACGCTTATGATATTCCTGTATAAACCTTTGGGATGCCTCCTCTCTCTCCCTATCACGCTCATACAGAGTCCTTTGTAAGTTGTCAAACTTCTCATTTATCATGTTTGCCACCAGTGTTTGTAGAGCTATTTGGGAACTCTCCTCTGGATTGTTCATTATCTGATCTGACCCCTGATTATCAAGATTGGGAATTGAGATACCCGGATTTGCCATTTTTCTTTTGTTTTTCCGGCTTACTCTGCCCATTTGAGATGAAAATAGCACCAGTTTTGTGCTAGAACACTATCTTAAGGCAACCATCAACCTACGTTTGCATTTATACAGTCAATAGTCTACAGATACAATCTAGTTCAACAGATACATCTATTCAATATCAAACAACTATATGTTAATGGGCTTCGAACCACAGAGAAGAATTTGGAAAACCAGAAATTTTTAGGGTTAGGGAGAGATGTGGGTAAAAATTAGGAATAGATTGGTGTGGGGAGGCACAGGGAGAGTTAACTATGTCCTAATCTCAATGCAGGAAATAGGTTGGGTAGGATGCAAGTAGAGAGGGAGAGAAAAAGAAGAAAGGGAAAGGGGAATGAAAAGAGACCAGAAAAAAAAATTAGAAACGTAAAAATTAATATAGTTATGGAGATTGAAAGACCATCTATTTAGAGAGGAATGTGAATATAATGAGAAAACAGGAGGGAGATAGAGGAGATGTGAAAAACTTAAAAAATGCTTAAAATATTATGTAGGTATAAAGAGGTAGTACTGCTATTAAGGAATTTAAGTCTCAGAGGTTTTGGATTGAGTAATAAATTTGTGGATTAAGTGTGTACACAATGGGGAATACGGTCTACTAGTTAACTATGGGTTTATCTGAGGATGTGCAGGACAAGAGTTAAGTCACATACAGAAGAACAAAAGAAAGGAAAAGGTGAAAAGGATAAGAAAGGGAGAAAAAAAAGATCAGAAGTTCAGTAGAGCTAGACAAAAAACAAAAAGATAATTAAGAAAGAAAGAAAAGGAGAGAGAAGACAAGAAAAGAAAGGAAAACGTACATTCACGTATTCCTAAAATAAAAATTGTAAGAGGGAAAAAAAAGTTACTGGAAAACAATTATTTTTTCAAAAAAGGCAAAAATTAAAGAATAATAAAAGTTTTAGAAAAGGAAAAAAATTTTTTATATATACAAGGTACCAAGAAAAAAAAAAAAGAAAAAAGAAAAGAAGAAAAAAAAGTTCTTTGATTTTTTTTTTTTTTTTGGGAGGGGTGGGAAGAATCCTGTATCTCCCTTTTGTCTGAAACCAGCCTCTTGTTGGAGTCTCTGGTCAGCTTGAGGTCCTGTGGCTTGATTGGTTTTTTAAGTCAGTTTGTTCGAATAGGCAGAAAAATGCTCTGCTTTACCCAAGATTTTGAGATCCCCCTCCCAGGTTAGTTTAATGGGAGGGTGATCTGCTTTGAGAATCACAAAAGAGGGGTGATGAGGCTAGGTTCTGGTAGAGTTGAGGCCTTTCAACAAACAGTAGCTTTTCCCTGGGGCTATTTTGTGAAAAATTCACAGAGCCCACCCTGGAGCCATTCTCAGGGTTTCTGTTTTTCAATTGATTGTTGAGGCTGCTAGATGGAGAGGCAGCCTCTGGCTCTGGTTACCCAGTGAGGAAAGCCACTCCAATGGCTGGCACCTGAGCTGGGTGACTTTTCCCTGGATGGAGCTGAGTCTGGCAGGTCACTTCGCCGTTAAGTTCTTGTGACCTGCTAAATGACTCGTTTTATTCCAAGGCCTGAGTTGGAGCTAGCAGCTCCTCCGAGCTTTGTCGGTATCCAAGATGGAGATCACCAGTGCTGGGGGGTGTGGGGTGGCCTTCCCTCCTCTGCTCCCTGAGAAGGAGCGAGGACGTCGGGCTTCTACTCACGCCGAGTCTTGGCTCCTGGGTCGTCTCTGGTCTGCAAACTGCAGGATGAAGATGTCCGCTCCTTGTTGGTTCTTGCTGGTGTTGAGTAGAATCCGCTTGCCCGCTGCGTCTGGCTCCTTTGTCCCGGACTCTCTGTGTGAGCGCTCAGGTATGGCCGCGGCTGCGGTCGCCGCTGCGACCCTGCCGCCCCCGCGGCGGCTGCTGGCATGCGCTCAGATGTGTCTCCTTGTCTTGGCTTCCCCTCTCTTGTCTAACTCTCTGTCCTGTGATGGCACACTTGGTGTGATTCTCTGGCTTAGGACTGTTCACTGGAACTCTAAAACTGCTTTCTATGTGAGAGCTTGTTCAGATTCTAGCTTCTCCTCCGCCATCTTCCCGGAACTCTCCTTCTCATATTTTCTTAATGGTAGTTTTTACATAAGTAGGCTGCCATTTTTCTTCCCCAAGTTAATTTTTCTGAATACTGGTTACTTCTAAGAAACCTGATCTTGTCTTCCCCTGCTCGATTTGTGATTGTTCCTGTGTTGGCCTCATAATAAAATGTAAATAAACCCTGCTGAGAGCCTAAGTGTGTATCATATAAGGACACAGGCCTGGAACCCTGGAAGAGAAAAGTGATGGGCCTGAAATGAAGATTATGATGCAGTATGTGAAACAGGCATCTCTGAAAAATAAATCAGTAAATAAAAGCAGAAGCATTGCATATGGTCTGTTTGTAATCAGGGAGGTAATACACACGTAAGTAGGTAAGGCACTGATACATAACTTGGCCTTTTCTCTTTGAATTTTTTTTGTGGTCATCCCATGGCTTAAACTCAGGACCCTATGCAATTCTGAGTTGTATTACTCAAGGCTGAGGCTCTACCACCACCACAGCTCCACTTCCAGCCATCTGGTGGATAAAAATTGGACATAATCGCCTCCCAGGCCTTACTGCCTGCTCTGGCCAGTATCTCCTGCTTGGCTTTCTCTCTCAAAGCTGGAGCTCTACCCTCTGGGCCACTGCTTCACTTCTGGTTTTCTGGTGGTTTAGTGGAGAAAAGAGGCTCATAGACCTCCTGCTTATGCTGACTTTGGATGGCTATCTCCTGAGGAGGATTCAAGCAACTTTCCTCAGGGATTCACCGAGGAACCACTCCATACAAACCTTTAGTCTAAATCTCGAGAGGTACTAGAGAAAAACAGAAACTAGAATATGCTTCTAGTGTGTTCCAGATACTTAAGGTTGGAAACACTTATAATTATTAGTTCATTTTACAGGCAAAAGGAGCACTGCAGACTGCATGAGGATCATTCCAGCTTTCAATCCACTCATCCTGAGACAGTAAATTTACTGCAGCTCAATGCTAAGTGACCGAACTGGCATGTCCTGTGGACATTTGCTCCCGAATCCTGGAACACTCATTTCTCACTTTTGGCTGCAAACCTGTGACAAGAAGAGAAGATGAGGAGAGAAAATCGTTCTCAGAGAAAGCAGCTATAAAGAACATTGGGTAGTTTACTTATAAATTCAAACCAATGGAATGACCCTGTTAAGAAGTCAGCTTGTCCAGAGTAAAACATGAAGAAGGAAAGAAAGGGAAGTGACAGTGGCTGCTGACTGTAATCTCAGCTCTAAGGAGGCTGAGATGTAGAGAACCTAAGTTTGAATCCAGCCAGTATTGGAAAGTCCATGACACTGTTATTTCTAAGTCGTTTAAGGATACAGGTGGACCCGTTGCAACAATGAGAAGTACAAGTTGTCATGTCGAAAATGAACTTTACAAGTTTGGTGCATGGGGGGGGGGAGAATTGGGAGGAGGTAGGCTGGGAAGGGATGTGAAGGGTAAACAAAGGAGGAGGCTGCAATGCTTGATAAGAAATGTACTCATTATCTTGCCCATGTAATTGTAACCCCTCTGTACAGTATGGTCACAAAAAATAAAAATTAAAATAAAAAAAAAAACAGATCACAGAAAAGCCCAGATGTGGGGCTGGACTGAAGTCTCTCTCATTGTCTGGACAAGCAGACAAAAGGCCTCAGTCCTGTACAGCTTTGTAGCAACAACTCCACATCTGGGCCAATTAGTGAGGATGAGTCTGTGTGTGCTCTGAAGGCCAGGAGAAAAAGGCCTCTTTGTACACCAAGCTATCTCTCTTCCGAGTGCTCTGTTTTGACAAGAAGCCTTCATTTGTGCCACCTCCCGTGGCAGGCCAAGTTCCCTGCACTTATCCTGCCTTTGTGAGACTATATTCCAGTGCTCAGATACAGTGCTCAATATAATTCAGAAGTTCTTCTTGCAGACAACTAGGGCACTGAACTTAATGAAATGTTTCATTGCCAGCGATAATGGGCCTATGATACCTCTCCTTGGTTTTCTGGAAGCTTGAGAAATCCAAGCACATGTTGGATATCACAAAGCTTCCTGTCATCTAGGGCTGATGAAGATCATCAGGTTCTGAAACCTTTGACCTCTCTTAATTGGGCCTTGGATGGCTAGGTTTGGGGGTTGAACACAGGGCCTTGGTGCTGACCATAAGTTCAGTGGAGAAGTCCAGTGCTTTACCATTTTGTGACACAGCTTCACTTCTGGTCTATGTGTGTGTGTGTGTGTGTGTGTGTGTGCGTCTGTGTGTGTATGTCCATGTGTGTGCACGCATACAGTCGTGGAGCTTGAACTCAGCACTGTGCCTAATTTCTCTTGTACAAGGATAGCCTTCTCTCACTTGAGCCACAGAACCATTTCATGCTTTTTCTAGTGATGTTGTCCTGAGTAATCAAGCCCAGGGTCTCATATATGCAAAGCACTCTACCCCTAAGGCACATTTCCAGCTCTGTACTTCAGGTTTGTTAGATTGTTTCTGGTTTTGGGTTTTTCTTTTTTTTTTTTGATGTTGTTAGTTGTAGGAGTTGAAGTCTGGGACTGGGTGCTGTCCCTGAGCTTTTCAGCTCAAGTCTTGTGCTCTATCACTTGAGCCACAGCATCACTTCAGGTTTTCTGGTGGTCCACTGGAGCTAAGTATCTCAAAGACATTCCTGCCCAGGCTAGCTTTGAACCATGATCCTTAGTTCTCATCCTCCTGAGAACCTAGGATGATAGTCATGAGCCACAAGCACCAAGCTTCCACTTAATGTTTCTTAGTGGTGAATTGGAGATAATAGTCTCATGGGACTTTTTGTGTCTGGGATAATTTAGAAATCAGATCCTCAGATCTCAGCTTGCTGAGAAGGCAGGATGGCAAAACTCATCTATCGACCCCTAGGCCATGGTAGTCTGCTGCAAGGGGATCCTTGGCTCCACGTGGTGGAGTGCTAGCCTTGAGCCCAAGAGGTATGGGTCAAAATCTAGGTCCTGAGATCAAGGTTCATGACTGAGAAAACAAATAAACAAAACAATGGTCTGCAGGAGACAACTCACTAGTCTTCAGTTATACTTAATTTTGTTCCTTCCATGGAGATATATCTGAGCCTCAATATTCTTATCTGTGCAAGCATCTCAGTTGTGGAGCTCTTACAAGGACCAGATGAAAGAGTGCACCCTGTGAAGGACATAGCACATGACACTGTTTGAAGGACTCAATACACAGCATCATGTGAAAGACACTGCACCCAGAACCCAATTCAGGACTCAGCACACTTCAACCTGTGAAGGACTCAGCACATAGCACCCTGTGCAGTACTCAGCACAGAGCACCTTATGAAGGACTCAGCACATAGCTGTATTCCACAAGCTGTCATTAGAATCAACATGTTTTCTTCAGTATCACCATTCTTTGAGGAACATTTCACAAACCACACAAGTTCACATCTAATGGTTTAGTGGAGTGTTTTTTTTCGGGGGAGGTTACCCATGGGGCTTGAACTGAAATGTAGGGATACTGTTCTAATAACATTTGCTCAAGGCTACAGCTCTACCACTTGGAAGAGTCTCACAGACTTCCTGCTAGGGCTGGGTTTTAAAGACCGTGAGCAGCTAAAATGACTGAGGTAAGCCAGCAGCGTCTGGTTCGGTGGAGCTGGGTTGCAGTGATTTACATCTGGATAAGTCAGGTTAGGTGGCAGCTGTCAGCACCAGACTCCTAGCTTGCTCTGTGATGAAGTATTTGAAGTCTTGACCTTGTATAGTTGCAGTTAGAACAGTCTACCTTTTTTTGCGGCAGTCCTGGGCCTTTAGTAAGGGCTTAGCCACTCTCCCCAAGCGTTTGTGCTCCAGGCTAGTACACAATTGATTGAAAGAAAGCAGAACTTCTGGTTTTTCTTTTTATATGGTACTGAGGAATGGAAGCCAGGGCTTCCTGTTTACTAGGCGAGCACTCAACCACCGAGTCCCAGGAGTGCATGAGGTATAAATAGAGAATGCTGTATATAAATATTATATGTACAAAAAGAAAGATGTGGGCTGGGAAGGTGGATCAGTGATAGAGCACTTCCCTTGCAAGCATGAGGACCTGAGTTCAATTTCTCAGCACCACATAAGCAGAAAAAAAAAGCCGGAAGTGGTGCTGTGGCTCAAGTGGTAGAGTGCTAGCCTTGAGCTGAAGAGCTGAGGGACAGAGCCCAGGCCCAGACTTCAGGCCCACGACTGGACCCAAAAAAAATAGAGAGAGAGAGATTTATGCATATTATTAAATTATAGCTAATAGTACTACCAATGTTAGGTATTAAATGATGTCTCCATTTAATTATATATCCCAGTTGAACAATTGATAAAACATTATTACTCAATTTACTGTTATTGTTTATCATATATGTACATACATCCATACATATAATTACATATTTTATAGAATGAGACCTCTATTTATAATTAATTTATGCATCATGTGTTACTACCAATTATTAGGTATTTAACTATGTCTCCATTTACTTTTCATTCTGTTAATGCTTAATAATATATTAATTAAACTTAATCCACATCCTATAATTATTTTGTCTAATATTATCCCAGAATGATTCGCTACTAATTCAATTTGTTTTTCATTTATTGTAGTGACCATTTTTCCACCTATGACATTTTTACCTTTATGACATCCTATTACATAGTATATAGATTTGCATACGAATTACTCATCCTACCTGACACGGAGCAATTTCATAGAAAAGGAAAATATGTGTCACTCTTGACTTCTTACTCCAAGGTTGCATTTTTGGCAGGGCTGGGATCTAAACTCAGGGCCTAGAAGGCTCAGCTCATGAATGAGTGACTGTCAGCACAGCAGCCTCTAGCCAATTCAGCTGCTAGGCAATTCCCAGCCGATGAGACTGAGCTCCGTATGTTGACCCCATATTGTGCCTAGTGAAGTTATGCATTTTATTTGTTGTTTTATTCATTTATTTACCATTTATTTTATTGACTGGTATTACACATGGAATATTTATTACATTTATTACATGGGATATAGATTTGCCTATATATGAAACTTCATACCTGATACCCAGATGCTCACAGAAAAGGAAAACGTGTCACCAGTGCTTCTTACTCCACGATTCAATTTTTGTGAGTGCTGGCATCTGAACTCAAAGCCTACAAAGACCAATTCATGAATGGGCGAGTGTCAGCACGGCCAACCTGGGCCATATGGAGCTGACAAGCAGTTACCAGCACCTGAGATCCAGCCCCAGGGGTTGACAAAATAAGACAGATTGACATGCGGATGGTAGTACACAAATAAATATAGATCTTTATAGAGTACCAGAGATGTTTATATATTGTTCAGTTATATAGACTACATTTTTAACAATTCTTGGGTATTTATTATACCCCCATGTAATTAGTATTATTGTGTTCATTCTTAATGAATTATTAATTTAATCAACCACTGTCACAAAACTATTGCATCCATGTAATTAATAGTATTCTTTTAATGTGTCAAAATATTCATTAAAATCCATCAGCCTCCTAAAATCACTACTTTTATAGTAGTATCATTCAGGAACAACTAATTTAATCTTGACATTCATAATTTTCCATCAGTATTCCTATGAATAGGAATGAGACTCTTAGGATCTCCCACCATTGGAAGGGGTCAGGACCGGGCCTCGACCACAGGGCCTATGTTGCCGTGTTGACCTATGGCTTGCCTGGTAGCCCACCAGCCTTCAGCAATGTCAGGTTACAAAACTTTTCATCAATGTCATTCAGACCTAAGATGGTCACCTTGCAAAAAAAACAAATGTAAAACAGATAGTCATTTGCAAGTTGCCAGATTTTTATCTGTGTCATTTTATTTATCTTTTTCCTGTAAATCTTTGGGGCCCAGGAACCCAGGTTCAGCTGTGGGTCCAGTGGTTGCACCCCAGCCTAGAGCGATCAAAGCTGAGGCAGAGTTGCCCCAACCTGAGTTCAAGCTCTGTGCTTGACAAAATAAAAATAAATAAATAAATAAATTCATTAAAAATATTTATAAACTTATGAGGCTCCTTGGCTTGGAATTCATGCCATTTTTTTGCCAGGCCTGGGATTTGAATTCAGACTCTCGGAAAATCTGCAGCATTGTCGGGGAAGGGGAATCTCACCATGCTGGAAGACAAGAAAGTCAGGCCTGTTCCCAGGGCCTGAATTCAAGTCTTAGCACTCAAAAAAATAATATTCATATACATTTTAAATACATGATTTATATTTGCATACACATGTTTACTTATATTGCAGTTAGTGTAGTTATTCTTTTTATTTTATTTTTATGTATTTCTTATGTATTTTAGTGAGTATGATTACACATATAACATTTTTTACATCCTATTACATAGGACATAAATTTGCCTATGTATTAAGCATCATTCCTGAGACGCAGGAATTTTGACACCCATAAGGAAAACAAGTGGGACAATTGGCTTCTTCCACTAGGATTAAGTTTTTGACAGTTCTGTGATTTGAACTCAGAACCTAGCAGGCCAACTTCATGAATGGGTCAATGTTAGCACACCAGTCTGATGCAAATGAAGTTTTCAGGCAAATTTCAGGACCTGAGATGAAGCCCTAGGAGTGGCCAATATATAAAAAGATAGGTATGTAGATTGCAGTGTGTGTGTATTTACATATGAATATGCATCTATAAATAAATGTATACAGAGAGAGACAGACATTTATGTAGAATCTAGTGTATAACTCTATATAAAGTGATGTCTACATATTATTTTTATATATTCTACTACTACCAATTATATATTCTATTACTACCAATTATTTGGTCTAAAATTATGCCTCCATTAATTAATCATGGTAGAAGTTATTAATTGAATTAATCTATGATATATATTTATGCATACAATATTATACTAGAAAGACTAGATAAATAGTAATTCAATTTGTACATGTCAAATATTCTATTAATGTTCCTATAGATAGGAACGAGTTTCCTAGGATCTTCAGCTGTGTGTAGGTGGCAGTCCGAGGATAGAACTCATGGCATAGGTATCTGGGTGGGGCTTAGGCTTTACCAACAATCTGTGAGCCTTTGGCCATGCAAGGTCACATACTGTCGAGAGCCCTGCAGGGAGTCTCTCTGCATGATAAGCTTGACTATCTCGCTGGAACATCTCTCGAGGCTATTTACAGAATCTGGTCTTTGCATCCTGCCCCAAACAAAGACCAGGTAGCTGCTATTGACCACCTTTTCACATTGCCCTAAGCAAGCATCCTGCAGCTGCTATGCCCAATGAAAAAGCTTCCTTATTCTAAGCATATAAATACCCCTGTGTGAAAAATAAAATTTGGCAGCTTGATCAGAATCCTTGTCTTGCTGTCTTTCTTTGTGTCTCTTGTCCCTTCATTCCTTCTCGCTTAGGTTCATTGCCCTGGTTGAAGTCCTGCGGGTCGGGACAACATACAATTTTCAAGGTGAGTTATTGAGACCCATGGTGGTCACAGTGCAAAGGAAACAAAGGTAAAACGGTTGTGTAATACTTGCTGGTTTTTTCCTCATCCATATTTGTTGGTTTGATGTATTTTTGCCAGTGCTGGGAGTTTAACTGGGGTCCTAGGATGACCGGATCATCTGTGGGTGTAAATGCTGCAAATCAGCCTAGGGTAATCATGGGTTAAGACACAATACAGTGCTTCCTTGAGAAAAAGGAACTCAGGGACAGTGCCTGGGGTTACAGTTCAAGCCTCAGGGCCTGCCACAAAAATAGAGCCAGTAACTCTATGTGTCTGTGTATGTATGCATGTATTTCTATCAGTGACCATCTAGAGTTGCTGTGAAGAAAGGTTTGAATGGAATGATTTCACAGCACAGAGAGTGCTTTCAAGACAGTGCATGTTCTGGGGCTCCCCTCACTTTTCCCGAGATTTAAACTTGGGTCCTGGGATCTCAAGATGGGCTGTGGGTCCAGAGGTTGCACCCCAGCTTAGGATGATCAAAACTGAGGCAGAGTTGCTACTAGCTGAGTTCAAGCCCCGGGCCTGGCCAAAAATACAAGGCATTGGTTTGGAATTTGCACCATTTTTTTGCAGGCTTGGGATTTGAACTCAGGGTCTGGATATCTCTGTGGCACTCTGGGGGACAGGAAGCTCACCGTCATTGAAAACAAGAAATTCAGACCAATTTCCAGGACCAAATTCAAGCCACAGCACTGGAAAAAATAATATTCATGTATGAAATCTTTTTACATACATGGGTTTACCCCATATGACATTTATTATCCTTATCTATTTATTCTTTATTTTATTATTACATATATAATATTTATTTCATTTATTACATCTTATCACATGGATATATTTGCACATGGATTTTACATCATACTGAGACCCAGGACTTTTACAGAAAAGGAAAAAAAATATGTCAAAATTCGCTTATTACTCCACCTATAAACTTTTGGCCATGCTGGGATATGAACTAACAACCCACAATGCCCAATTCATGAAAGTGTCAGTTGTAGACAAAGCCTTTGGCAAATTGAGCTGCCAGCCAGTTCTGAGCACGTGTGATCAAGCCATAGTAGTGGCCTAGATTTAGATATAGATATAGATAGATAGATAGATAGATGTGTAATTTGCTCTCTCTCTCTCTCTCTATATATATATATGAGAGAGAGACAATATGAGGATATTGAATAATATATATTGTGAATTATTAGTTATTAATTTAAGCCTCCATTTAATGAAGTATCATGGTTTAATACTTATCAAAGCATTAATGTAAAAGTAGTCAGTATTCTTTAATTAGGAGAATCATACCATGGTGCTAGAATGAAAGACATAATCCAATACTTTTTGTGTGGCATTCTTTAGGAGAATCATGAACAACTGTGAATTTAATTGTTACTTTTATGACAGTCCATTAAGCATTCCCATGAATAGGAATGATTTTCTCAAGATCTCCCTCCATTTGTAAGTATCAGTCCTGGCATTTGAACTCCAGGCCTGGGTAGTTTACTTCGAAATGCAAACCATTAGTATGACACTGTGAAGATTTCAGATTGTCATGATAAAACAAAGAACAACAAGAATAAAAGAAAGCCAGGTCTCAGAGGCTCATGCTTGTAATCCTAGCTCTTCAGGAGGCTGAGAGGTAGAGAATGGCAGCTTGAATTCAGTCGGGACAGGAAAGTTCAGGACACTCTTATTTCTAAGGGATCACAGGAATATAAACACCCATGAGGCGGACTGAAACTCAAGGGCAGAGCACCACCCTTGAACAAAAGAAGCTCTGGGAGAGTGACTAGGCTCACAGTACAAGCCCCAGACCTGCCAAAAAAGAAAAAGTAGTAAATCCATGTCTCCCCATGTATGTATGCATGTATTTCTATTGGTAAAGATCCAGAGTAGCTATGTTGAAAGGCACTCAGCTAGGAAATTTGCTTTGAATAGAATGATTTTATAGCACAGAGAGTGCTTTCAAAACAGTGCATGTTCCAGGGCTCCCCTCACTGTTCCCAGTGTAGCCTGAGGGTTTCTGTGCACTCCAGGCTGCTGGAGGAAGTCTGCCTCATGGTCTGGACAGACAGACAAAAAGGCCCCCCTCCTGTACAGCTGTGTAACAAACAACTCCATCTGAGCCAATTAGTGAGGATGAGTGTAGGCAAAATTTGAAGGACAGGAGAAAAAGGCTTCTTTGTACTCTAAGCTATCTCTCTCCCCAAGAAGCTTTCATTTGTGCCAGCTCCTGTGGCAGGCCAAGTTCCCTGCACTTATCCTGTCTTTGTTAGATTATGTTCCAGTATTGAAATAACCTGCTCCATTTAATTCATGGGTCCTTCTGGCAGACAATAAGGGAGCTGAACCTAATGAAAAGATTCCTAATTGGCAATGGTGCCTCCCTAGGATTCCAGAAGCTTGCTAAATCTAAGCACTTGTGCAAAATCCCAAAGTTTCCTATCATCTAGGGCTGGTGAAGTGCATCAGATTTTGAAACCTTTGACCTATCCTAGTCGAGCCCTGGATGGCTAGCTTTTGGGGTTGAACACAGGACCTCGGTGCTGACCATGAGCTCAGAACAGAAGCTCAGTGCTTTACCACCATTTGGTGTCACAGCTTCACTTCTGGTATCTGTGTGTGTGTGTGTGTGTGTGTGTGTGCATACACTTGTCCTGGAACTTGACCTCAGGACCTGAGCATGGTTCCTGAGTTTCTCCTGTACAAGGGTAGCACTCTACCACTTGAGCCACAGGGCCACTTCAGGCTTTTTTCTAGTGATGTGGTACTGAGGATTCAATTCCAGGGATTCATACATGCAAAGCATTCTAACCACTCCTCTTTTGGTTTGTTTGTTTCTTTTCTTTTCTTGTAAGTTGGAAGAGTTGAAGTCTAGGCCTGGGTGCTGTCTATGCTAGAGCTTTTCAGCTAAAATCAAGCGCTTTACCACTTGAGCTACAGCACCCCTTCAGGTTTTTGGTGGGTCACTAGAGAGAATTGTCCATCTCAAGGAATTTCCTGCCCAGGCTGGCTTTGGACCATGATCCTCAGCTCTCAGGCTCCTGAGTAGTTAGGATGACAGGCGTTAGTCACTGGTGCCCAGCTTCCATTTCAAGTTTCTAAGTGGTGAATAGGAGATAATAGTCTCATGGGAACTTTTGTGTCTGGGATAGTTTAGAACCCAGATCCTCACATCTCAGTTTCTTGAGTAGGCAGGGTGACAGACCTCAGCTACAGACACCTAGATCATAACTCTCTGTTGCAAAGAGCCATGGGGAATGCACTGAAAATTTGGGGGTACTGTTCTAAGGTCTTTTGCTCAAGGCTAGAGCTCTACTACTGTGAACCACAGCTCAGAGTTTCACAAATCAGCCCCCGAGTATCTTGGATGACAGTGGTGAGTGAACCAGCAACTTCTGGTTCCGTGGAGCTGGGTTGCAGTGGTTTACCTCTGGCTAAGTCAGGTAAGATGGCAGCTGCAAGCACCAGACTCCATGCTTGTTCTGTGATGAGGTATATTTGCAGTACTATCCTTATATTGTTGCAGTCAGAACATTCTATTTTATTTTTTTTTGGTGCCAGTCCTGGGTCTTGAGAAAGGGTCTAGACACAGTCCCGAAGCTTTTATGCTCAAAGCCAGTGCTCCACTGCTTAAGCGACAGCACGACTTCTAGATTTTTCTGTGCACAAGGGAGTGAGGAATCGAACTCAGGGCTTTGTACGTAGTAAGCGAGCAATCTACAAATAAGCCCGATGACTGACAAGTGTATGAACACATAAATATGTAGATTGATAGATAGATAAATAGATGCATATATACATATATATAGCAAGAGAGAGATATATGTATACTAGGAAATTGCATATAAAATATTATTACAAATTATTGGCATTTAAATTATTCCTTCCTTTTTTAAGTAACATGATTGAATAAATAATAAAGTATTAATTGAAAATTAGTCAATGTAGTTTTATATAATCATACACTAACTATTAATTTAATTAGTACTTTTTTTCTTTTATTTTACATTGTGAAAATACTATACAGAGAGGTTACAATTACATGGGCAAGATAATGAGTAAATTTCTTATCAAGCATCGTAGCCTCTTCCTTTTTGTTTCCCCTTCCTATCTTTTCCCATTCTCTCCCCGCCCCTCACCCCCACACACAATCATCGTTCCAAGCACTCCCCCCACAGTTGTAAAGATCATATTTTGACATAACGACTTGTACATTTCATTGTTGCAATAGGTCCACCTGTATCCCTATTTAAACGATTTGTTTTTTCCCTTCCCCTCCACAAATTATACCGACATCAAGTACAGTGAAAGCAGGGGTTATAAAGTGGGGAGGGACATAGAAAGCAACAAAGAAATAATCTTATAAATGTGTTAGAAACAATCACATGAAAGATAAAACACATTTGAATACATATCTTAGGATTCATTTCCCGGAAATCAATTTATTTGACCTTTTCTGCTTGACTCAGACATATACTAGATATTGCAAATGAGGGAAACCATGGGACCTATGTTTCTTTGGGCATGGATTACTTCACTTAATATAATTTTTCCAAGTCTTTCCATTTCCTAACAAATGGGGCAATGTCATTCTTTCTGATGGAGGCATAGAATTCCATTGTGTATATATACCACATTTTCTTGATCCATTCATCTACTGAGGGGCATCTGAGCTGGTACCATATCTTAGCTATGGTAAATAATGCTGCAATAAACATAGTCGCGCGGGTAGCTTTAATGTGGTCTTGTTTGTGAACATTTGGGTAAATGCCCAAAAGTGAAATTGCTGGGTCATAGGGGAGCTCTATGTGGAATCTTTCGAGGAACCTGCATACTACTTTCCAAAGTGGTTGAAGAAGTATACACTCCCACCAACAATGCAGTAAGGTTCCCTTCTGTCCACATCTGCTCCAGCACCTGTTGTTATTATAGTTCTTGATTATAGCCTTTCTAACTGGGGTGAGGTGGTATCTCATGTTGTTTTGATTTGCATTTCTTTAATGGCTAGGATGTTGAACATTTCTTCAGGTGTCTATTGGCCATCCTTCTTTCCTCTTCAGAGAAGTTTCTCTTAAAGACTTTAGCCCACTTATTTATTGGGCAGTTGTTTCTTTGAAGATTTGTTTTTGGAGGATTTAATTTTTTGAGTTCTAGGTATACTTTAGATATGAGACGCTTGTCCATTTTATGACTAGTGAAGATTTTCTCCCAATCCGTGGGCTTTGATTGATCTTACTAGCTATGTCCTTTGCCATGCAGAAGCTCTGCAATTTCATGCCATCCCATTTGTCCAACCTTTCTTTGATTTGTTGCTTTTCCGGCTCTTTATTAAGAAAATTTCGGCCTGTGCCAAGGAGACCTAGGGTTTCTCCTATTACACCCTATACTGTTTTCAGAGTGTCTGCTTTGACTCTGAGGTTTTTGATCTTTTTGGAGTTGATTCTGGTGCACGGTGATATATAAGGATCTAGCTTATTTTTCTAAAAGTAGTTAACCAATTTTGCCACCACCATTTACTGCAGAGGCTCTTCTTTCTAAGAGATCACCAGAAAAATAAGCATGAATGGGGCTGTGACTCAATGGCAGAGCGCTACCCTTGAGCAAAAGGAGCTCAAGAGCAGGGCCTAGGATCATAGTACAATAGAGTACCCGCCCTCCCCCAAAAAGGAGGCAATAACTACATGGATCTCTGTATGGATGATGGGCATTCAGCAGGTTGCCCATCCCCAGCCACCCCAACCTGGTCAAACTGGGACAAGCCCTCATAGAGTACTAAGTGTGAGCCAGCAGCTTGACCAAAGCACCTTCTGCCATTTAATAACTGAAGACCTGAAGGCTTTGCCTGGGCTAGTGTGTGCAACGGGTGCATAATGTTCTGTCTGAGGCATCCCATTGGGACACTTTGCAGCCAGCCACTGCTTCCAGAGAGTCCACAGTCCCTAGGTTGGAGGAGTTGTCCAAGGTTCTCTCTGCATAGTCTCTATCCCTGTGTAGGATGTGAGCCTAGACCTCTGGGGCCTGGTGGCTATCACTCATCTATCATTCCTCATTGCCAAGTCAAAAGCTAGTCCCAAATCTTGGCATAGACATGAAATAATCAGCTATTTCTACGCCAAAAGGGGTAATTCAATAAATCCCACTCTCATAATTCCCATTAGAAGTGGGCTGCGAATGTGGCTTAGTGGTAGAGTGCTTACATAGCACAAATGAAGCCCTGAGTTTCATTCTTCAGTACTACAGAAACAGAAAAAGCCAAAAGTGGCACTGTGGTTTAAGTGAGAGAGTGCTAGCCTTGAGCAAAAGAAGCTCAGGAACATACCCAGACCCTGAGTTCAAGCCCCAAGACCTGCAAAAAGAAAAAAGAAAGTGAGTCTGGTGAGACATATTCTTCTGGGACACAGAGGAGGGCCAAGGTTATAGGTAAGAGGTAGAGTAGAAGGCAGGTGCTGCTGGCTCACCCCTGTAATCTTAGTTACTCAGGAGGCTGAGATCTGAGGATCCCAATTACTAACAAAAAGTCTATATGAGACATTTTTCTTCAATTAAACACCCAAAAAGCAAGAAGTAGAGCAGTGGTTCTAGTAGTAGAGTGCTAGCCTTGAGCACAAAAGCTCAGGGTTAGGATAACATCCAGACCATAAATTTAAACATCAGGACTGGCACACACACACACACACACACACACACACACACACACACACACACACACACACACGCATGCTCGCGCATGTACACACACGCACATGCACACACAACACACCAAGATAGAGCATTTGCCAGTCACTCTGCACAAAGTTCCATCTATAGCAACTCAATAATAAAAAAAAGGGAGAAGGGAAGGAAAGATTTGCTCCAGGAGGTGATATAACCAGTGCCAAAATTCCACAGGAGTTCTAAGGCATGGAACCGGACAGAGAGCCTCAGGCAGAAGGTCCATCATGGGCAAAGGTCCTTATGTGTCGTATGGAGCAAGTGGTGTAGGTGGAATGAAGGTTCTGTGGCTTCAGACATTCTGGCAGAACATTCAAGGCTGGGTCAAGGTTTGTTGAGACACAGGTAGGGCAAATGGTGGGTTCCCAGAATGGGCCCAGGGGGAAGATTAGCTTGTCTTTTCACCATGGACTCCAGCCATTTCCTGTGGCTGGAAGCCTATTTTTCACACCTCCTGACCCTCAGGCCTCCTTTGCATGGAGGATTCAAGGCAAACACAGGGAAGAATGCTTGCTTAAGAAAAGCTTCTAGCACAATGCCAGAAGTGGCTCAACCCCTGTAAATCCTAGCTACTCAGAAGACTGAGATCAGAGATCATGAGTCAAGCCAGCTCAGGTGAGAAAAGTTAATGAGACTGTTCTTGCAGATTAACTACAAAAGCCAGAAATGGAGCTGTGGCTCAAGTGGTAGAGTGCCAGCCTTGAGGGAAAAAGTTAAGAGACCAGAGGCCAGACCCTGAGTTCAAGCCCCAGCATTGGCACCTAAAAAAATAAAGAAAAGCTTTCAGGAGCTACTGAAAGGTCAGATCAGCCAGGTGCCAGTGACTCAGACCTCTCCTCCTAGCTCCTCAGGAAGCTGAGATATGAGGATTACGGTTCAAAACCAACCCCAGGCAGGAATTCCGGGAGACTCTGATCTAAAAGGAACCTCCTGAATACTGGAATTGGCCCTGTGACTCAAGTGGCAAGCTGAAGAGCTGGGGGACAGCATCCAGGCCCAGAGTTCAAGCCCCATGACCAACACCTGGCCTTCTTGGACCTCACTCTGTGACTCTAGGCAGAGTACTTTCCAGTGGGCCCCTGAGGATCTCCCAACGTCTTGGTGTTCTACAAGTCTTGAGTGCAGCCTCTTTTGAGGCCTTTTCCTATAGAGCAGGCCACAGTATCAGAGAAGAATCCAGCCCTGGGGTACGGAGGTCATTGGTCGGCTCATCAGAATGGCATCTGTCATGGGTGCAGTGTGCATCTGACCAGGCAATCGACGTCTCAGATCATAGTTCTGGGCCAGGAGGGGCAAGGGCTGCAAAATGGCACAGCAGGTAACACCCACTCATACAAATATCACAACAGTGTTAATCATCAGGCACACCTTGAGCAGGTGTTGAGTTGGGCTCATGATAGACTTGTAGGCTCAGGAATCTAAAGCCGGCTGGCTGCTGCTTGTAGCAGTCGCTATCTCTAGAGTCCCAGAGCTCAGAGCCCTGCTTTCCTCACCAGTGCGTGGGGGTATATGAAGGTCTGCAATCGTGGGCCGACTACAAAGGAGCATCCATAGTGTCCTTCCCTGGGTCCTGTGGCCCCATGCACGGATGAAGGGGCAGGTTCCATGGTACTAACTGCCATGGCCCAGAACCCTCAGTCCAAGAAGGACTTAGGGAGAAAGTACTTGATCCGCTTTGAGAGTTTACTATGTCTATGCCCCCAGTTCTAGCTCAGCTCATCATTACTACCTTCCTCTGTGTGTGTGTGTGTGTGTGTGTGTGTGTGTGTGTGTATGTGTGTGTGTGTAAAGAACACTGCTGGTGGAATATCAATACCAAATTTCAAACTCTACTATAAAGCCATAGTAATCAAAACAGCTTGGTACTGGCATAAGAACAGACCTCAGGACCAATGGAATAGAATTGAAAACCCAGAAATGAACCTACAGACCTATAGCCAACTAATCTTCGATAAGGGAGCTAAAATAATACAATGGAAGAAAGACAGCCTCTTCAGTAAATGGTGCTGGCAAAATTGGTTAACTACTTGTAGAAAACTAAAACTAGATCCTTATATATCACCCTGCACCAGAATCAACTCCAAATGCATCAAAGACCTCGGAGTCAAAGCACACACTCTGAAAACATTACAGGATGGAATAGGAGAAAACCCTAGGCCTCCTTGGCTCAGGCCGAAATTTTCTTAATAGAGACCCAGAAACACAACAAATCAAAGAAAGGTTGTAGAAATGGGATTGCATGAAGTTGCAGAGCTTCTGCATGGCAAAGGACATAGCTAGCAAGATCAATAGAAAGCCCACAGATTGGGAGAAAATCTTCACTAGCCATACAACGGACAAGGGTCTCATATCTAAAATATAGTTGGCATCCACATTCTTTGGCAAGACCAGCCCCAGGGTCAGCCCCATAGCTCGCCTGCCAGTGGGGTGCTTGGGGTGGTTTCTGCCATGGGGCTCTCTAGCAGGAGCGCCTTGGGCGGCACCTGAACTAGGGCCCCATCCCATCGGTTTGCCCATCAGTACCTGCACCTTGAGCAGGACTCGCCCTTTAGGTCTCCCTCCATCCCCTGGATTCAAGGCAGAACAGATGCAAGGGCCTGACTGGGCCCACCCACTTCCTTCTGCTCCCACCTGCATCACAGGGACAGACTCGCGACAAAGCCCTGCCCTTTCAGGCTTGCTGGCATCTGTTTCCTGAGCCTGGTCCCGCCCCATTTTTCCTGCTGCTTCTCGGATCCCAGGCAAGACCCACAAACCAGTGCTTTGTTCCCAGTAGGCCTTTTACAGCCCTGGTACCCCAGGCAAGACCCTCAGGCTGAGGCCCCAGCAACTCTTCCTCCACCCCGCATCAGCCCATGGCAGCAGGACAGCTCCAGAAGTCATTTCCTGGAAAGCAGAGAATGGCCCTGGCCTGGAAGGGATGAGGTTGGAGCAAGCTCCAAGACTGGGAACTGACTCTTAATGGCCCATGGAGACTTTGCCATTCTGGGAGGGCCAGGCTGCCCAGGAGGGGTGGGATAAGTGGAAGGGGCATGAAACTTAGGACAGGGGCAGGCCAGGAATGGAGGAGGTAGGGCTGATGGGGGAAATGGAGGAGCAAGGATGGAGCAGATGGGGATGGGGTCTCGGTGTTGTGGCTGCTGGGCCCCTAGGCCCCTATGGTTAGGAGAAGCAGGAGAGGGACTGGCGGGGCAGGAGAGGCAGGAGCAGTCAGTGGGAAAGGGCTGGCCAAGCAGGGAAGAGGAAGGCAGGATTTCTAGGCTTCCTCAATGAGAACCAACCCGGGCTGCCAGGGAGGGGCAGCAAATGGGGAGCAGGCCAACCCAGCAGTGTCGGTGGACTTAGTAGGCGGAGCCCTCAGAGACCAGTAGGGGAGAAGGGGTGGGCCTCCATTTGGGAAATCTTGAAGTTGGCCTTCAGGGAAGGGAGAAAGTAGGAAGGGAGAATTCGGGGCTGCTGCCATCTGCCTGCGGGGGGGGGGGGGGCTAGGCCTCCCTTGGGCTTTGCTACAACACATTCGACCATACCAGTGGGGCCACAGGGCACCAGCACCTCCTCCCAGACTAATATCCTGGGATGAGGGAATGTAGGAGATAGGAAAGGCTGCCCTCAACCTGTGGGTCCCCTCTGGCTACTGAGGCCTCTCTAATTCAGACCCACTGTGGCTGACATGGCCCAGGAGCCAACAGAGAGCCTTGGATCTGTGTGTGGCTGTGGCATTGAGAGGTCATTTCCCAGGAAAATGGGTGAGCATGGGGGAGGGAACTCAAGACACATCTGGGAGCAGTGGAGGAGAGAGCCTCCCACAGGAATGCAGGCCAGCTTCTGGATTTCCCACACAGATCAGACTTGGTTGCATAGGGCTGGACAGCCAAGAGGGATCCAAGAAGGAGCTAGAGATGGGAGTGGGGTGAGGGGGTTGGGAATCAGCTGGTGACCTCTCCAGGTGGGGTGAGAAAAGGCATCTCCAGAGGAAAGGAGTTGGAGGAGGCTGTGTGCACCTGCAGAGCCCACAGCAGAAACAGTCCAGGAAGGAAGAGGGGGAAAAATGAGCCAGGTGCTTGGGCCTACCCCTGCCCCACCAGGGAGCCCATCTCTCCCAATGAGTTGTCTCCCTGGAGTGGGGGGAGGGGTGGTATTGCGCCTTTGGCTCCCTAGGTGGGGCAGGGGGCAGGGGCATGTCCCACAAGCCTTATCCAGACATGGAGAGGTCCTTCCTGCACGGGGAAGGTGGAGAGGGAAAGCACAGTGCAGAATCAAGTCCAGGAAGGAGCAATGGAGGATGCACGGTGTACAGGGAGCACCCTCTGGCTCAGCAGTGGGTGGAGCAGTGAAGGGCTGGCATGGGGGAGGGGGAGAGTGGGTGATCGGTTCAGATGCGGCATCTGGTACTCTGTGTATGTGGGGGGGGGGTTCTCCTAAAATCTATTCCCAACAGATGGAGAGACCCGCACACGCAGGAAGTGAAGAAAGCCTGGAGAGATCTTGGTGGTCATGAGTGGCCAGGGATAGAACAAGGTAGGAGGGACGAGGAGGGAAGATGGCCCCCTGTGGGGTGGTGCAGGACCTACTCAGCAACTTGGGCTTCTGGGGGCATTCGGGTGCAGATCTTATCTGTTTGTGTGTGGGGGGAACTTTGGCACGTGTGGTGGGCAGGGCTTCTAAAAGCTATTTCTGCTGGGAGGGTGGGTAGGAGGGGTTTCTAAGAGCAGGAAGATTTAAGAAGCAAAAATAAAGACATTAGGCCACGAAAAATATGTAAAATTGGAAAGGGTGTGGAAGATTTGACAGGAGAGTGCTGGGTGAAGAGGGGCTGTATGTGGTCGAAATTAAGGAGATGTGGCTCCACCTGCTCAGCTAATCGGCAGCTCTGGCCCCATACAGCCCAGGGATGGGGGTCTCATCCAGAGGGACACTTCCAGTACACAGATCGTGGGAGAAAGAGGGGGGAAGGAGGTTGAGTCAGATACCTTCTAAGAAGTCACCCAGACTTCCATTTTCCATTGGTCTCTGTAGGCTCCAAGGTAGAAGGTGGCTTCGAGGCTTTGCGTAGAATCAGGGTCAGTATGTGAAGATCCACGTTCAGACCCCCTTGCAGAGACCAGGGACTCGGGAGGGAGCTGGACTCGGAGCCACAGGTCTCGAGCAGAAGAGTGCCTGCCAAGTGGGAGAAAGACACTCCGGATTATACAGGCCTGTGGAACCAGAGTCTGGGCTCTGGTGTACACACACACACACACACACACACACACATACGGGCCTTGCCTAGAATACCTATCTATCGGTAATGGTGAGAGAAAGATATCCTACATAGGGAATATACACATAAGGTGTCTTCAACCTAAGCCAACACTGCTTAAGGCCAGTGCAGACAGCATAGCCAATTAGATGTAGGTGGGAGTTCATCAGTAGCATTTTTTTAGGTTGCAAAAAATTTGGACAGGGAACAAATATACATATTTTTCAACCATCATATTCCACATCCTTCTTCTTCCTTCCTAGGAAACACACCCAATCAACAAAAAGGCTTAGATATGGCTCTTGACCTTGAAAGTGGAAGCAGAATATTTTGGATGTCTGAGCTGTTAATAGTGTTTTCAATAATAATGTCACATGCAACAGCCCTATGAGTCCTGCAGGTCAACACTGTACTTCCTTAGTGATGTGATAGGAATGTAAACCTTACTGGACTTAGTATTGTTTTCCACTTCCTTTTCTACCACCTGGCCCAAATTATAATACAAAGTAATGGAAAGAAAAAGTAATGCCATCTTAAGAAAGTCATTTAGGGTTCTGAGAATTTGGCTTCATGGTACAGTGATTGCTTAGCATGCATGAAACCCTAGGCTCAATTCCTCAGTACCACATGAACAGAAAAAGAAACACTGTAAGTGGTGCTGTGCCTCAAGTGGTAGAGTGCTAGCCTTGAGCAAAAAAAAAAAAAAAAAAAAAAAAAACCCAAAAGCTCAGGTACATTTCCTTGGCCCTTAGTTCAAGCCCCAGAACTGGCAAAAATGTCACTTAGCTAGTAAATGCCAAATAGAGAATCCATACTTGGAATATATAATTGCTCCTTCCAACTATTACCTAACAGTAGTCCTTAATTCATGTTTTTTTTTAACCTATATTAGGATACTGTGTTTTAAAAAAACCCTTTTGTTAACAGGTCACAGCAATTAGTGCCAGGAATGTGCTTAGATATCAGGTGAAGATTAATCCTGGAAATTCAAAGATTCCATGCTTTTGAGTGGTCACTTCTAATCACAATGAGAAGGGTAGTCTAAGTGAGATTTGGAAATCTTTTTTGGTCAGTCATGGCACCAAAAAAGCAGAGGCTAATTAATAGTTTTAACAGAAGTGAAGGAATAACCCCAGCTCGAAGAAATAAATGATAATAATAACTAAATTATACCAGAAACTGTTCTAGGGAACTATTTTGGGTTATTGAAGAACTGGTTATCAACTAGGTTCATTCCACATTACCTTTAGCATTCTAAATCACTTAGGCTAGTTCTTAATCTCTGTGTGATAAGTTGTATCTCCTTTTATGTTGTTCTTTCATTCCTAATATCCTTTGCTTTCTAAAAATCTCAGTCTTTCTCTATTTCTCTATGAATATTTCCTAATATTAAATAACACCTACACAGATGGCAGAGGATGCTAATGTAAGAGTCCCATAGTTCATGAGTCATTAGTTTAACAACATGGAAAAATGAGGACTTAGTTATTCCTACCTCAATTTTTCTGAAAAGCTGCAATGTCATCATTTGATTCAAATTTCAATTCTTTGTATACATAGTGTCATTAAATGCAGTAAATTCAAACATGAGCCAGGTGCTGGTGGCTCACGCCAGTAATCCTAGCTACTCTGGAGGTTGAGACCAGAGGATTGTGGTTCAAAGCCAGACTGGTCAGGAAAGTCCATGAGACTTTTATCTTCCATTAACCACCAGAAACCCGGAAGTGGTTCTGTAGCTACAGTGGTAGAGTGCTCAACTTGAGATGAAGAGCTGAGGGACAGTGCCCAGGAGCAGAGTTCAAGCCCCATGACAAACAAAACAAGTGCAAATATGACTTTCAGTTTCCCCAAAAGGAACTACGAAGTCAATATTAATCTTCCTATGCATAAAAAATAATTCTGAAATGATTCAGTGCACCTACTTTAGTTGAGTTATTTAAGTTATGGCTTCTTTGATGGATATATTCTCTTATTTTAAAAATTACCAAATATTAGCTTTATAAATAAACTTCTTCTAATATTTCTTGTTTCAAAAGAGAAGTCCATACAGTTGATGTCACTTGGTTTTCTCAGTTCAAAGCCAACCCAGGCAGGGGAGTCTGTCACATTGTTATCTCTAATTAAACACCAAAAAAGCCAGACATGGGGTTTTAGCTCAAGCAGTAGTGTACTAGATTTGAGGGCAGGTAGACAAGAAAGACAACTGTTCAGGGACAGGGTCCAGCCTCTGAGTTCCAGCCCCACATCCAGAAAAAACTAAGCAAATGAAGAAGCAAACAAAAAACCCACATATTTCTTTGGGACCATCCTTACAGCACTGGTTTGAGAAGAGGCTCCTTTTGCTTATCGTATTCACTGGAACCTGCTTTTTGGAATCCTCATTGCTATGGTGAACTCAGGACCAGATTAAAGGAATGGATAACTGACTTTTGCAACAAGAGAATCATCTCAGGAGTTAAATATCCATGCATAAGACATTTTAAAACCTCATGTCTTTGTTTCTTTGAAGTAGAATACTTTAAAACAAAGTTATTTTCTTTTTCTATGCTGGCCTTCAAATGGCAGATTGTTTCCTTTTGTAATACTCTCAATTAGAAGTTTACAGAAAAGTTTTATATGAGTAAAAAACACACTGGAACAAGTCAGGGACAGAGTTTCCTTCAAGCCTTGGATTATTTTCTTGTACAGTAAAAAGGACAGCACAAATTAACTTGAACTTAGTCATTTCCCTATGTTCAATTCCTCTCTTGGAATCAGTATCCACTTCCCATAACAGTTCCTTCCACTTACTTCCAGGAACAATCTATGGTGCTACTCCCGGTAAAATGAATGTTTTCTGGCTTCATTGAAATAGCACAAGTACATCTTTGGACATGAGGTAACACGTGTTTCAGAGACAACTTAGTAACGAGAAAATATGGAATTGTCATGGTTTATAAAACATTATCCATGTACATATGGCCATATAAGATGATGTTAAGTAAAATGAACCTCAAGATAGGAACACAACTTGTTTTTTTTTTTGTTATTGTTTTTAATGTACTAAATGTACTATGTGATTTTTTGTTTCTCTTCTATTTTCTTCCTCCATGGTGTAACCCCTGTTTTCACTGTATTTGATGTCGTTAACCTGCACCTTACATATACATTTTTCTAATGTGGGGAGGGGAAGGGAAATAAAAAGCTGAAACAAGGAAACAGTATGACCCATTGTAACAACGAGATGAACAAGACACTATGTTGAAAACGAAATTTAAAACTTGGGGATGGGAGGGGGGAGTTTGGATGGTGGAGAGAAAAAAGATGACGGGGAAAAACAAAGAGGATGTAACAATGCTCATTAGATAATGCACTTATTAACTTACTTATGTAACTCTAACCCCTCTGTACATCATTTTCAAAATAAAAAAAATGAAAGAAATTATCCTGGAGTACATTCAGTTGAAATTTCCTATGCTCTATAAATTAAGACCAATTTTAAGTGGGAAGAAGATTCTCAGAAACATTTTTTAGTAAGTGTGTGTGTTGTTCATTAGTTCCCTAGTGTACGTAAGTTAACAGTAGGAGATACAATGAGAATAATAGGAGAAAGAGAAGTTCTGTGTTTAAATATAATGGTCCAATACACTATAGAAGACTCTGCAAAACACAACTTTGAAACAATAAAGCCAAAGCCAGTATTTAGATCTACGGGAGTGATATAGAGAAAGCATTACTCTTAATGAAACATGAAGGATAAGGCCACTCTCTTTCATCTACTAACTCTAAATCATGGTAGCTAATCATGCAATTTTGTAAAAAATAGAATGGAAGAATAATTCTGGTTCCAAGTAAGTCAGATATAAGAGCATGGACTTAATTGGAAAAAAAGGACATGTTGAGAAAGCAGGAATTATACTAGCAATGAACTGGTGGCTAAGATCACATTTCTTTTTCCATTTTTTCTTTCTTTTTCTTTCTTTCTTTATTTTTGGATGGTTGTGGGGCTTGAAGTCTGGGCCTCCACTCTTCAGTCCAAAGCTAGCGCTCTACCTCTTGAGGCACAGTGCTACTTCCAGTTTTCTGCTGGTTAATTGGAGAGAAGGGCCTCAGAAACTTTCCTACGCATGCTGGATTTGAACTGCAATCCTCAGATCTCAGCCTCGTGAGTAGCTAGCATTATACGCATGAGCCACCAGCATCCCTCTTAACATCACATTTCTAACAGTGTACACTCAGTATATGTAACGTGTATGTTTCTCTATCTTTATATGAACTCGAGTTAAAAATCTGGGATACAGCTTTTGCACTCACAAAAATGTTTCTAGTTTAAAAGTTGATACTCCTGGAAAAATAGAACCTAAGAATGTAAAGGAGTCTGGGAAGTTCAGCTTGCATCCAGCCTGGGAGAACAGACTTTGAGACACTATTTATAATTACCAGCCAAAAGCTGCACTGGAAGAATGGCTCATGTGATGGAATACTAGTTATAAGCAAGATTGCTGAATAAGAGCTTGAGGTTATCATATATATATATATATATATATATATATATATATATATATATATATACCTACATATATATATATATATATACCTACATACCTACAAACATGCACATACACACAGAGGCACTTATATGTGCAAACACACATATGAAACAACTCTCAGAATGTGTAGAAATGTTAGAAAATAATAAAAAAAATGTCCTAAGACTAGAATCAAGTGATAATTTTTTAATTTTAGAAAGTCCTCAAGTGAAATTTCCCCCCAAAATGCTTGAGAATATTACATAGTTAGGGACCAGAGAGAGTAAGAAAGTCAAGTAATCGTTATTTTTTTTAAATTTAATTTTATTTTATTTGTGAACATACTGTACAGAGGGGTTACAATTACACGGGCAGGATAATGCGTACATTTCTTGCCAAGCATTGCAGCCTCCTCCTTTGGTTTACCCTTCACATCCCTTCCCAGCCTCCCCCCTCCCCTTCAATCCCAATCCTTCTCCTTCCCCCTCTTCCCCCCCGCCCCCCGCACCGACTTTGTAAAGCTCCTTTTGGACATGACAACTTGTACTTCTCATTGTTGCAACAGGTCCACCTGTATCCTTAAACAACTGGTTTTTCCCCATCTCCTCCACAAGTTATACTGACATCAAATATAGTGAAAGCAGGGGTTATACTGTGGGGGAGGGACATACAAAGCAACAAAGAGATAATCTTATAAATGCGTTAGAAACACATGCATGAAAGAAAAAAACATTAAAATACATATCTAAGGGTTCATTTTCCTAACATCACATTATCTGACCTTTTCCGCTTGACTCATACCTATACTAGATATTGCAAATAAGGGAAACCATGGGACCTATGCTTCTTTGGGCCTGGCTTACTTCATTTAATATAATTTTTTCCAAGTTTTTCCATTTCCTAACAAATGGGGCAATGTTATTCTTTCTGATGGAGGCATAGAATTCCATTGTGTATATATACCACATTTTCTTGATCCATTCATCTACTGAGGGGCATCTGGGTTGGTTCCATATCTTAGCTATGGTAAATAATGCTGCAATAAACATAGTTGTGCTGGTAGCTTTAGTGTGGTCTTGTTTGTAAACATTAGGGTAAATGCCCAAAAGTGGGATTGCTGGGTCATACGGGAGCTCTATGTGAAGTCTTTTGAGGAACCTCCATACTGCTTTCCAAAGTGGTTGAACAAGTTTACATTTCCACCAACAATGAAGTAAAGTTCCTTTCTGTCCACATCCCCTCCAGCATCTGTTGTTGTTAGAGTTCTTGATTTTTGCCGTTCTAAATGGGGTGAGGTGATATCTCAATGTTGTTTTGATTTGCATTTCTTTTATGGCTAGGGATGTTGAACATTTCTTCATGTGTCTATTGGCCATCCTTCTTTCTTCTTCAGAGATGTTTTTCTTTAAGTCTTTCGCCCACTTATTTATTGGGCAGTTGTTTCTTTGAGGATTTGTTGTTGGGGGGTTTAATTTTTTGAGTTCCAAGTATATTTTAGATATGAGACCCTTGTCCGTTGTATGGCTAGTAAAGATCTTCTCCCAATCCGTGGGCTTTCTATTGATCTTGCTAGCTATGTCATTTGCCCTGCAGAAGCTCTGCAACTTTATGCAATCCCATTTGTCCAACCTTTCTTTGATTTGTTGTGTTTCCGGGTCCCTATTCAGAAAATTTCAGCCTGAGCCAAGGAGACCTAGGGTTTCTCCTATTCCATCCTGTAATGTTTTCAGAGTGTCTGCTTTGAGTTCAAGGTCTTTGATCCATTTGGAGTTGATTCTGGTGCAGGGTGATATATAAGGATCTAGCTTTAGTTTTCTACATGTAGTTAACCAATTTTGCCAGCACCATTTACTGAAGAGGCTGTCTTTGTTCCATTCTATTGTTTTAGCTCCCTTATCGAAGATTAGATGGCTATAGGTCTGTAGGTTCATTTCTGGGTTTTCAATTCTATTCCATTGGTCCTGAGGTCTGTTCTTATGCCAATACCAAGCTGTTTTGATTACTATGGCTTTATAGTAGAGTTTGAAATTTGGTATTGATATTCCTCCAGCAGTGTTCTGTCCGTTGAGGAGCGTTTTTGCTATTCGGGGTCTTTTATTGTTCCATATACATTTTTGGATTGCCTCTTCTATTTCCTTGAAGAATGAGGTTGGAATTTGGATAGGTATTGCGTTGAATTTGTAGATAGCCTTGGGAAGTATTGCCATTTTCACGATGTTAATCTTTCCAATCCAGGAGCATGGGAGACTTTGTCATTTTTTAAGTTCTGTGTTGATTTCCTTTTTCAAGATTTTAAAGTTTTCATCATAGAGGTCCTTCACTTCTTTAGTTAAGTTAATTCCTAGGTATTTTATTTTTTGTGGGGCTATTACAAATGGAGTTGCTTTCCTAATTTCAGCCATACTTTTCTCATTGTTGGCATACAGAAAAGCCATTGATTTTGGGGGGTTAATTTTATACCCTGCTACTTTGTCAAAGTTTTGAATCAGCTTGAGTAATTTGGGAGTGGAGTCTTTGGGATTCTTTAAATACAAGATCATGTCATCTGCAAAGAGGGAGAGTTTTATTTCTTCTTTCCCTATTTGGATCCCCTTTATGTCTACATCTTGTCTTATTGCTGTAGCTAGGCATTCTAATACTAGATTGAAGAGAAGTGGAGAGAGTGGGCATCCTTGTCTTGTTCCTGAGTTAAGAGGAAATGGCTTTAGTTTTTCACCATTTCATATAATGCTGGCTGTAGGTTTGTCATATACAGCCTTTATTGTATTGAGGAATGTTCCATGGATTCCTAATTTTTCCAAAACCTTCATCATGAAGGGGTGTTGGATCTTGTCGAATGCTTTTTCTGCATCTATTGAGATAACCATGTATTTCTTATTCTTGCTCCTGTTGATGTGATGAATAATATTAATTTATTTGCGTATATTGAACCAGCTTTGCATCCCTGAAATGAATCCTGTTTGATGGTGGTGTATGATTTTTTGGGTGAATTGTTGAAGTCGATTGGCCAAAATTTTGTTGAGAAGTTTTGCATCAATATTCATCAAAGAAATGGGTCTATAGTTCTCTTTGTTTGATGAGTCCCTGCCTGGTTTTGGGATGAGGGTTATGATGGCTTCATAGAATGTGTTCGGTAGTGAGCTTTCTCTTCCAATTTCATTGAAGAGTTGGAGGAGTATTGGTGTGAGCTCTGCTTTGAAGGCCTTGTAAAATTCCGCTGTAAAACCTTCTGGTCCTGGACTTTTCTTAGCTGGGAGGTCTCTTATTGCTGTTTCTATTTCAGTGCTTGGTATGGGCCTGTTAAGATAGTTTAACTCATCTTGGCTTAGTTTTGGCATGTCAATATTTGCTAGGAAAAGGTCCATTTCTGTCAAGTTCTCAAACTTATTAGCATAAAGTTTTGAGAAACATTCCCTTATAATGTTCTGAATCTTAGTTGTTTCCATGGAGATGTTTCCATTCTCATCTCTGATTTTATTAATTTGGGTGTGTTCTCTTCTTTTTCTGATAAGATTTGCTAAGGGTCTGTCAATTTTGTTAAGTTTTTCGAAGAACCAACTCTTTGTTTTGTTGATTCTTTCTATAGTTTTTTTGGATTCTAATTCATTTAATTCTGATTTAATTTTGATTATTTCTTTCCGTCTACTGGATTGGGGTTTATCTTGCTGCTCTTTTTCAAGGAGGTTTAGATGCGTCATTAAATTGCTAGTTTCAGATCTCTCCAATTTGTTGATGTAGGAGCTCAGAGCTATAAACTTGCCTCTGAGTACTGCCTTTGCTGTGTCCCAGGGGAGCTGGTAATTTGTGTGTTCATTTTTGTTGAATAGCATGAACATTTGAATTTCCTTTCTAATCTCTTCCATGACCCACTCATGATTCAGCAGTGTGTTGTTCAGCCTCCATGTGATACCCGACTTTCTTTGGTGGCTTTTGGTGTTGAGTTCTAATTTTATTCCCTTGTGGTCAGAGAGGATGCAAGGTATAACTTCAATTTTTCTGAATTTAGACAAGTTTGCTTTGTGGCCTAAAATGTGGTCTATTTTATAAAACGTTCCATGTGCTGCTGAGAAAAACGCGTATTCTGATGCTGCTGGGTGAAATGTTCGGTAGATGTCTGTTAAGTCTAGTTGATCTATGCAGCTGTTTAGATCTGCGGTTTCTCTGTTGAGTTTTTGCCGAGTTGATCTATCTAGTGGGGAGAGTGGTGTGTTAAAATCCCCAACAGTTAATGTCTTTGGATCTATATGGGATTTGAGGGAAAGTAGTGTTTCTTTGATAAATTTGGGTGCTCCATTGTTTGGCGAATAGATATTTAGAATTGTAATATCCTCCTGAAGGAGAGATCCTTTAATTAGTATGTAGTGACCTTCTTTATCTCTTCTCAGGAATTTTAATTTGAAGTCTATTTTATCTGATATTAGGATTGCAACTCCGGCCTGTTTATGGGGTCCGTTTGCTTGGTAGATTTTGTTCGAGCCTTTAACATTGAAAATGTGTTTGTTTTTACGGGCAAGATGTGACTCCGGCAGGCAGCAGATAGAAGGGTCTTGTTTTTTAATCCAACTAGACAGTCTATGTCGCTTAATTGGAGAGTTCAGTCCGTTAACGTTAAGAGATAGGACTGAGAGGTATTTGGGAGTTCCTGCCATGTTATCCACCTTCTTGGGGATGCAAAAACTGGGTTCTTCCTATGGTTCTTGGATTCTCAGTTTGGGTGCAGTTTCTTGGCCTTTATTGCGGTCTTGTTGGTTTTCTATGTGTAGGACATTTTTAAGAATCTTTTGTAGGGTTGGTTTGGTGGAGATGCATTGAGATATCCGGATTTGCCATTTTTCTTGTGTTTTTCCAGCTTACTCTGCCCTATTGAGATGAAAATAGCACCAGTTTTGTGCTAGAACATTATCTCAAGGCAACCATCAATCAAAGTTTCATTTGTACAGTCAATAGTCTACAGATACAATCTAGTTCAACAGATACATCTATTCAATATCAAACAACTATATGTTAATGGTCTTCGAACCGCAGAGAATAATTTGGAAAACCAGAAATTATTAGGGTTAGTGAGAGATGTGGGTAAAAAATAGGAATAGATTGGTGTGGGGAGGCACAGGGAGAGTTAACTATGTCCTAATCCCAATGCAGGAATTAGGTTGGGTAGGATGCAAGTAGAGAGAGAGAGAGAGAAAAAGAAGAAAGGGAAAGGGAAATGAAAAGAGACCAGAAAAAAATAGAAACGTAAAAATTAATATTATTATGGAGATTAAAAGACCATCCATTTAGAGAGGAATGTGAGTATATTAAGAGTAAGGAAGGGACATAGAGAAGAAGTGAAAAACTTAAAAAAAATGCTTAAAATATTATATAGGTATAAGGAGGTAGTACTGCTATTAAGGAATTTAAGTCTCAGAGGTTTTGAATTGAGTAATAAATTTGTGGATTAAGTGTGTACACAATGGGGGATAGGGTCTACTAGTTAACTACCGGTTTATCTGAGGATGTGCAGGACAAGAGTTAAGTCACATAAAGAAGATCAAAAGAGAGGGAAAGGTGAAAAGGATAAGAAAGGGAGAAAAAAAGATCAGAAGTTCAGTAGAGCTAGACAAAAAACAAAAAGATAGTGAAGAAAGAAAGAAAAAGAGAAAGAAGAAAAGAAAAGAAAGGAAAACGCACACTTACGTATTCCTAAAATAAAAATTATAAGAGGAAAAAAAAAGTTACTGGAAAACAATTATTTTTTCAAAAAAAGGCAAAAATTAAAGATTAATAAAATTTTTAGAAAAGGAAAAAAAAAATTATATATATAAGGTCCCCCCCAAAAAAACAGAAAACAAAAGAAGAAGAAGAAGAAAAAATTTCTTTGATTTTTTTTTTTTTTGGGAGGGGTGGGAAGAATCCTGTATCTCCCTTTTGTCTGTAACCAGCCTCTTGTTGGAGTCTCTGGTCAGCTTGAGGTCCTGTGGCTTGATTGTTTCCTTAAGTCAGTTTGTTCGAACAGGCAGAAAAATGCTCTGCTTTACCCAAGATTTTGAGATCCCCCTCCCAGGTTAGTTTAATGGGAGGGTGATCTGCTTTGAGAATCACAAAAGAGGGGGATGCAGTGGTGAGGCTAGGTTCTGGGTTGAGTTGGGTCTTTCAACAATCAGTAGCTTTTCCCTGGGGCTATTTTGTGAAAAAACTCACAGAGCCAAGCCTGGAGCCATTCTCAGGGTTTCTGTTTTTCAATTGATTGTTGAGGCTGCTAGAGGGAGAGGCAGCCTCTGGCTCTGGTTACCCAGTGAGGAAAGCCACTCCAATGGCTGGCACCTGAGCTGGGTGACTTTTCCCTGGATGGAGCTGAGTCTGGCAGGTCGCTTCGCCGTTAAGTTCTTGTGACCTGCTAAATGACTCGTTTTATTCCAAGGCCTGAGTTGGAGCTGGCAGCTCCTCCAAGCTTTGTCGGTATCCAAGATGGAGATCACCAGTGCTGGGGGGGGGGGGTGGGGTGGCCTTCCCTCCTCTGCTCCCTGAGAAGGAGTGAGGAGGTCAGGCTTCTACTCACGCCGAGTCTTGGCTCCTGGGTCGTCTCTGGTCTGCAAACTGCAGGATGAAGATGTCCGCTTCTTGTCAGTTCTTGCTGGTGTTGAATAGAACCCGCTTGCCCGCTGTGTCTGGCTCCTTCGTCCCGGACTCTCTGTGTGAGCGCTCATGTATGGCCCCGGCTGTGGTCTCCACCGCGACCCTGCCGCCGCCGCCGCGGTGGCTGCTGGCAAGCGCTCAGATATGTCTTCTTGCCTTGGCTTTCCCTCTCTTGTCTAACTCTCTATCCTGTGATGGCACACTTGGTGTGATTCTCTGCCTTAGGACTGTTCACTGGAACTCTAAAACTGCTTTCTATGTGAGAGCTTGTTCAGATTCCAGCTTCTCCTCTGCCATTGTGGCAGATGTGTGTTGCTTACTTGCTTCTCCCAGAGCGAAGAGAGCTGTACTCAAGTAATCGTTATTGAAGGGGTTGAATCCATGGAGGAATGAAACAGAGACCCCTGCAGGTGCATCTGAAAACGTTCATATCCTGTGTCAAATGTTAGAAGATCTTCGAAAATAGTACATAAACATTCTGAGCCATCAGTCTTTTGAAAAATATTATCGGAGAAGTTCAGAAATGCTAGTCTATATCAAGATTAAATAAACCAACAAAGTATGGTAGGACAATGAGATACAAGCCTGGAATTCTAGCACTCAGACTAAGACAGGAGATTAGAGAGTGGAATTACATAGTGGTACCTTCCCTGGACTAGGTAATATAATTTTGTCTCAATAAAACAAAACCAGAAAGGAATAAAAAAACAAGAAAGGAATACACAGTTGCAAGTTTTGGCTAATTTTGTCATTATGTTTTAAGAAGTCAAGTTTCCTATTGAAATGCAACTCATATGTAATCCTCAGTTGTGTTTTAAATGCTGTCATCATTACAGAACATTCCCAGATGCTAAAGAGCTCAAGATTCCCAACCAAAAAAATTGAAAATGTAAGCATCATTCTGTTGGATTCCAAGGAAATGATGAAGGATTACAAAAGCTTAAGCCTGGGGAAATAGCGAAGTTCATCTAATGTAGGACTTTGTAGACCTGTCTAAATTAGAATTTAGATTTAAAATAAATATTTTTGTTTGTAATTTTTTTGTAATTTCATATTCTATTTCATATTGTATTTCATATTCTATAGGATAGAAGATTTAATTCACAAATTCACAAATGATTCTGGCATTCTATTTGCCTAAAATATTCTTTCAAGTGAGGTATAATTAGAACTTAGTTAATAGATAATTGCAACAGTTCTTGTGTAACATGATAATGTGAATAATCTAGACAAAGTTGCCAACAAATTTATGACATTAATTTATAAATTTAGAAAAAGAGGAATTTTTTGAGACTTTGGTGCACAATGGTATGAATAGAGTAATTGTGTGACATCCTTTTTCTTCTACCTATATATAACACAGGAAGAAATTTCCTTAATTACATACCTCTGTATACGATGAGAAAAATGCTAGGTTTGGGATTTGTTTTTATTTTGGTTTTGTTGTTTGCTTTATCCTCGGGCTTAAATTCTTGGCTTGGGTACTGTCCCTGAGCCTGTTTTTGCTCAAGGCTACTGCTCTTCCACTTGAACAACAGTGCCACTTGTGTCTGGCTTTTCATGAGCAGTTTATTGGAGATAAGAATCTAAGGAACCTTCCTGCCTGTGTGGGCTTTGAACCATAAGCTTCAGATCTTCATATTCAGGTATTCAGATCTCCTGAATATCTGTGATAGATAAAAATATAGCTATAAATAATATTTGCAAGTGTTTTGATCTCAAGAATACCACTGGGGGGAAAATGATGCAGCAAAGTTTAGTGTAGTGTTCTTTCCCCAATAGGAAGAGCATCACATTAGCAGAAGTGTAGTATTTTTTCACAATAATGATAAGCTAGTCCTGATGTGAATTTAGGGAATTTTAAGGTCGACCTTACAAGTTGGAAACTGTTGGGCTAGAATGAATTTACAGCATAAAAACTTAGGATTGATGGTCATAGAAATAATAGCTTACTCTGATGAACATATGTTTACACTTGAGGAATTTATTATAGATACTTCATAGTTTTATCTTCTACCAGAATGTGGCTATTTTTTCTGTTGACTTTTAAATATGTACCCCCCACACTGGAAACTGCATCAATTGCAGAATAAAATGCAAACAGGTACTGTTTTGAATGTCTCTGGTTCGGCATGTTCAGAATTTGAAAATGAGTAGTTAGTAGTTACAGGAATGTTGAAAAATACATATATTCTGTCCTCTTAACAATTAGTCAGTTTTAAAAGTTAGGAGTTTCCAAAGAATTGAACTGTTTTCTGTTTTAGTATGACAATACTAAAATAATTTGTTTTTTCCAAAATAATGGCAAGTATATTCTGAAAAATTTGTATAGTTTGATAACGTTCAAGTTGATGACCATCTGATAAAGAAAGGGGTAATTAATACAAATTAGAAGACAAATAGTGTTCATTTTTTAAAAAGGTAATCCACATAGAGTAATATTTACTATATCAATATAGTGAAATTATATTTTATGTAGCTTATTTTTTAATTTAATTTTATTGTCAAGGTGATATATAGAAGTGGTTGCAGTAATTGTAAGGTAGTAAATATATAGCATGTCGAACTTTTTACCTCCTCCCTCATTTTTCTCATACTTTTCCTTCACCCCAATACCCCTTACAAGTTGTAATGTAAATTTCCAACAAGTCTTGTGAGTATTGCTATTGCACTGGTTTGTCTTTTGCCCTTTGTCTCGCCATTTTGTTGTTCCTCTTCTCTTGCCAAATTAAGATATATGTATATACAATACACAGGATCCCAAAATCAAATATAGTAGGGGATAAACCATAGGGGTAAACACAAAGAAAAAGAAATCACATTGTACATCAAAAACAACAACCACAAAGAAAAACCTCTGTTTCCATATCTAGGAGTTTATTTTGCTCAGCATTATCTTATATGGTCATATATACATAACTATTGAGACATTCGGCTCATCTGCTAGGACTATCCTAGACATTTCCTACTTATTACAAATGAGAGAAACCATGGAGTCTCTTTGTGTCTTGCTTATTTTACTTAGTAGGATATTTCCAAGTCTATCCATTTCCTTATGACTTAGAAGCATAGAATTCCACCGTGTGTGTGTGTGTGTGTGTGTGTGTGTGTGTACCACATTTTGTCAATTCGTTCATCAACTGAGTGGCATATTGGTTTAAAACATGATTGCATGTAAGTATCACTTAGGGTCATTCAAAAATGACAGATGCCACTTCCCCAGACATTCTAACATCATGATTTCTAAGTCAGGATTTTATGGTGGCAGGTGTTGAGATATCTGAATGAGTCTATCTATATCTTGCACTGAATTAGGCAGGAAGATATCCAATATCACATAGAATAAAAATGGTAGTGATAAAATATTCCCTTGAGAAAGACATAGGAGGTTGCCAGACGTATGAAGTAGTTGAGATAATTTTGAAGAATTTAGAAATGAAAGCTCAGGTATGTCTCTTTAAATAATAATTATGTAAGTGGAAGGGCAAAAGAAGGGGAAGAGAAGAAAATAACTGACAGCAGATCATTGTCCCAAATTAGAGTATAAAAGACATAATCTATTTCTTCCAAGTTAAAAAGAGATCAATATAATACGTCGCACTTAATTTAGGTACATGCAAAATGTTTACTTGGCTTTTTCCTACTTTAATGCTCCTAAATAAATGAAGACATAAGAAAAGGTATGTGATTGCCATTATTTCAACCTGAACACTAACTGTGATGAGCCCTCTTTTTCTCACTTTGCACTTGGAAAATAGTGCCTAAGTTGATGATGTTGTGGCTGATTAGAGGTAGACTAAGGGGCTTCTAATTGTACAATTATCCCAGAATAGTTTAAAGTAGTTTTTTCTCCCAAGATATCCAACTACATTTTCTGAAGTTGTGCTTTGAACACACCCTCACACATGAGCAGATTATTTGAAATTATACTTCAACAATTCCTTGTCACATTCTACTTTGTGCCTTTGTCTTTTTTTGCACATTCCTTTTGAGTTCATGGTTGCTCTATTTCCATTTCATCTGTAAAAACTGCTAAGAACATTGTTCAACTACCACTTCTTGTTTGCACATGCCCAGTCTATGTATGAAGGTACTTTGTACATGTTAAGCAATAGGGTAGTACTCACTCTCTGAGGAGAATAGTTCCACATTATAACCCTATGCTCACATTAGAGGGCATAGAATTTAAAGCATTTTGAGACAAACAGTGATATTAGAATTGAAAGGCTCCTTAGGGACATTTTCTTGGAGCTCATTAGTTTACCCAGGAGAAATATAAATATCCACAAAACCTGGAGCTTATTAGTAAGTATCCGAATTAACACTGGATCTTAGATACTGTGTTAATACAAGTCACCATTTTATTATTGTTACATCAGAATCCTTCCCTATTGCAAATATGGATGAGAAAATGAAAGAAAGGCATTAAAGAAAAATGTCTTATCTTTTTAGGCATTTAATCCTAGTGGTAAGGGTAATGTCTGAACTCTCCCATTCAATAAACATTTAAAGTTTATAAGAGTACTTCCTACATATAAGAATTTGTGGCATGTTGATTGACAGGGTTATTTCAGCATGGAGATATCCCTAACAAGAACTAGATTTAAATAGAATATATGTCAGTTATGATGTGTCAATCAGGCATTTTCTATTCTAACGAAGAATCAATTCCAGGACTGTTCAGTAACATCAGTAACATCAGTGTTACTTGTCTTACATTTATAATGAATAGGCTGATAAAATATCCAAACATATCTAAAGATATTTCAATAAAATCCCAAACTGAATGGATACATGGGTCACTCATTGAAACTGTAGACAAATTAGTCTTATCTGTGCTGTAGATCAATCTATAATCACCTGGCTAAACAAACTCTTCAAAAATATTCACAGAATTCCTCTAAGTAAAGATCATGACAGTTATATCTGTATAATTCTTCTAAGGTCAGGATAAAAGAATTTGTTCTCAATATTTTAAATCAACAGGATCTGTTGAGTTCATGGATCCAGAATTTTATGGCTTCACATTCATATCTCAAAATTTTATTAATATGACTTTCACCAAAACACTGTTCTTATTGAACTTGTCTATGTCCTTTTAGTTTTCAAATCCAAATAGCGTATTTCCTTCAGTATCTTCCTGACAATTTGTTCCCTCGTTTACCTCTCTAAATCTGTTTTTGGTCATGGATATTTTAATGATGTCTAAAAAGACTTATCTATGCATCTGTTTAACATAAATTTTAGAACTATCAGAGAGTTTTTTCCTCTAAATCCATCATTTCCACCTGTAGTCCTTATCACCAAGAATATTACTAACATGGTTGCCAGCCAGAGACGTGGAAGCACTTTAGATTTCTTCTTACTCTTCTACTTCCGTCTGTTAGATAAGATGAATGATCAAGATTTTCTGTTTCTGTCACTAATATAATTTCTATGTACTCCTTTTTATGCAACTGAAACTGGCCTGTTTCAAATACTCATCATTGGTCACTTTGTCCTAAAACAACTGCTTACATAGTATGCTTTTTCCCCATAGACTTTCATATTGTTCCTCTCCATCACCAAATTACTGCTCCATGTAAGCATACAGAGTGAATATCTCAGACACAAATTCTAGTATCATTAATTACTCACTACATTGTCTGTTGGCATTACATTTCTCATCTGTAAATGGATATAATCTACCAGAAATATTGAAGAATGAATTTGTTGAATTCTAGAGCAAGAAAAAAGAAAAGTGAAGAGTCCTTACATTTTCCATCTTACCTTACAAATAAGAAAAGAGTCAAATTCAGTTTGTTGGTTTAAAATCACAATTTTTTTCATGCAGAAATAAAAATAAGTCATCATCAGGCTACACTGTGGTCATCATCCTCACCAAAGTTATTAGCATCATAAGTGCTAATTATTGAAAGTCTGGTATGTGTCTATGACGTTGCTATTATTTGTCTTTTGATTAATAATTTTAATGTTACCACTGTGCATACATCCATATTAAAATTTTGAACAAATAGAGAAACTAAAAAAAACTAAACCATATCAGGTAGCTTGACTATGTGCTTTTAACAAATTATGGAATAGAGTTTTGAAGCATTACAAATTCCTAACCAGTATGAATTAACTTCCTCTCTCTCCGTCACTACACACAAATATTTAAGAGTTTGAACAGAACTTTTTTCAAGTGATATACTCTAAATGTTACTACAATATCATGTGTATATCTAAAATTTCCTTTAAAGTAATAAACTCTACTTTCAAATCAAGTATTAGTTATTTAATTCTCAGGAACTTTTAGATAAAGACTGTATATCTTTGAAATGAAAAAGGTCAAAATAGTAGCATAAAAATTTTAGAGGGAGTCTGTCTTCAGAAATACATATACATATATATCTATATATACATTATGTGCAGAAAGATATAGATTTTTAGAGATTATTTGTCATCAGAAATATGTACATATATTTAAATTTCTGTGTAGAATGATGTACATTATAGTGAAAAATACATCTTAAAACATAATTAAAATTTAAAAAATACATCAAACCAAGTGCCAGTGACACGCTTATAATTTGAGCTATTCTGGGTTCTGAGATCGTAGAATTGTGTTCGAAACTAGCCCAGACAGAAAAGTACTTGTTAGAGTCTTATCTCCAATTAATCACTAAAAACAGGAATTAGCTCTGTGCTTCCAGTTTTGGAGTGCTGTCCTTGAGCATAAAAACTTTGGGGACAATGCCAAAGTCTTGCAAACAACAACAACAACAAAATGTATCACATTAATTTCACAAAAGCAAATTTTAACTGCTGTGAACATTTCTTAGAAACATGAATACATGCCCCTGGAAAATGTTAAGTAAAAGTATAGAATATTTACATCTATGTTAAAGACAAGACTATTTAGATTGTTTAAGATATTTAGGTGATGATTAGGAATTAAGAATAATGAGATTTGGGTAATAGATTGGGATTGGACTTTAATTCTAGTTTACAGTAGTAATAAAATGATATTTGTAATGATTATATAAAATTATTCTTGCTTGGTATATGAATTATAATAAGTGATAAACATTTTAAAATGATTTCCAATGCAAAGGATTATCAATTCTTTTGTACTTTCAAAACAATTAAGAAATCTATTCCAAGGCTAGTTTGCTCTAAGACTATATTTGTTTTCTAAAATTAATTTAGGAATGAGTTAAGATTTAGATAACGTTGCACAGCAGAAGAGAGTGAGAGGGGATAGAATGATGGACCACATAGGAGCTGTATGTCATTGGTACTGTGTTTCAAAAAACAGAAAGACTTCAGAGAAGAGAAAGAGGAATATAAGGTGTCCTGAATCAAGTTTCGTTTTAATCCACCTAATAGTTTTGACTGAGAATCAGAGAACATGGGAAAAATAGATAATAAAATAGAAAATAAAGCATTGTATAAACCTGTTACAATGTAAAGAAATTGTAATAGGAAGATGATAATTAATTTCCAAAGAAATAAAAGAAAGGATAGGTAAACTCTAAAGGGAAAAAGAATGAAGAGAGAAAAGAAGCAAAATAAACCTTTATCAATAACAAACACAAGAGTTTGGAAGTGGAAAGGCAGTAGAAATATTGTAAATAACAATAAAATAACAATAAAAATTGCTAACGTGGATAGAAGATGGATCATATTTTATCATATATGATTTTGAAGTAATAGGAAATGAAAATTAAAAAGTCATAATTTAAAATACTATAGCCCAATGGTAAAACATTGGCATAGCATGTGTGAAGCAATGGTGTGATCGCCCAAACATTACAACGTACACCCAAAGCACACACACAAAAAACCCACATTAACACACACACACACACACACAACATACACACATTTGGAATATTGATATTACCATATTAAACAGAGGTAATTATTACAAATAGTAAAAATATGTTAATATGAAATCATATTATTGCTCATACTATTTAAAAGTTTACTAGAAATGAAATACTCACAATATACTTGGATTCTTATAGATCAACTAAATTGAAAATTAAGAAATAGAAGACATGAGAACCTTTGCAAACAAGTTTTAAATAATAAACATTTTGAAACATGTATACTTTTATTTTGACAAAAGATTGATGTTACTGGTATTTTAACTCAAGATTTAGAATATGATAACCAGATGCTCTATATCTCGCTAGAGATGGCTATATTTCTAATCATTTCACTCTGGATACTTTTATAATAAAGGTCTCATCATTTCAAAGCCTCTCCCAAATCACAAACCCTGCTTATATTTCCCACCATAGCTAGAAAATGGAAGCCACAAATCACCATTCCCTGCTCAAACATTTTTTTAATTCAAGTACAAATATTTCCAAAAAGTGACCAGGTAATGAAGCCTTCTTAATAAAGTATGTGCTTCTTGGAAACACAGTAAGGACAAATATGTTTAGAACTATAAGAAATTAAAATTATTTAAATTCACCAACCATATAAAAATTAAGAAAATACTTTTTAAATATTCATGTTAAATATTTTAAAAGCAAAATATATGTGTCTAAATAATTTACATTGTAAAACTCATGCAAAATTAAATTAACTAATCCTTCGACTCTGAAAAAAGAATTACTCTAAAGAAACAAAAGAAAATAATTAAGTTCAAAATTTGAAATTTAGAAAATGAAATGAATTGCATTCTTTAGTTGACTGAAGAAACTGTAAACCCTCTGTATATCAATTTTATAATAAAAAAAGCATGAACAAAGAAAGCAAAAGTACCCATTGATCAATAGCACCAGCTAAAGTATCAGTATTTCTTTTTTTGAGTGTACAAGAAAATCGATGGAGGGGATAACAATGTTCCTTCCATTAAAAAATGTACTCATTACCTTACTTATGTTACTGTAACCACTTTGTACATTACCTTTACAATAAAATTAAATTGAAATTAAAAATAAACTAAATAATATACCAATTAAGAATTCTTAGAAGCCATTGGTTAAAAACTTTGTAAAAAACTGTCCTAGGAACCCAAGGAATATACTTTGATGATACTATTTAAATACTTAAACTTCAGCAGAGAAGCAAAAAGTTTATAAATGTTACAAGTAAAGTAATAAATCAGAATATATTACTATTAATAAAAATCATAAGGTGAATTTATAGTGGTAGTCAAATATGTAACAAATGAGATGAATTGCCATTCGTTTGCACTTAATAAGTGAGAAAGAATTTTCTAGGTCTTTTAAAATATATCTTAAGATAATGAAGAAACTATTCTGTCACATATGATAATCAGATAAAGATGATATTAAAACAAAGAACAGATTGTACTAAGTTGTGGGATGTTAATGTATTTACCTATTTTGGTTGTGGGTAACTGTGGGATTTCAACTTGGAGTATTGTTCTTGCTAGGCTGGCGTCATATCAGTGGTTAATTATAGGATAGGGGTTCCCTTTCCACAAGAACATGCACCTGATCTGTCCTTTTAGCCTTCCCATCATCAATAGCATCAGAGTTGCACACCAACTTGTCTAGCTGCCTACCTTTGCTGGCCTGGATTCTGCAGTCCTTCCAATCTTTGCCTCTAGATAGTGCAGGATCGTGGAAATGATCCAGTGCACGCAGCTATAGAGTGAGAAGGAAGTCCACTAAACTTTTGGCTTGGGTTCTGTTCTCAAGCCCCCTAAGTAGTTAAGAGTAAAGATGGGAGCCCCTGGTGCCAAGCAGTAGCAGTATTTTTAAAAAACTCGACATATATATGAGTTAGGCTTGTGATTACCTCAGGAAAAGAATAAAAGAGCAGTGAAGCATAAAGGACAGTCAGAACTTTAACTAGCTACTCAGAGGCTGAATCAGCTTAGCTAGCTACTCAGGAGGCTGAGATCTGAAGACCATTGTTCAAAGCCAGTCCAATCATGAAAATACATGTGATTATTTCCAAAAAATCAGAAGTGGAGCAGTGGCTCGAGTGGTAGACCACTATCCTTGGGCACAGAAGCTTAGGGATAGTGCCCAGGCAATATCAAGCTTCAGGAATGATGAATACATGCATGAGCTCCTGCAAATGTGCGTGTGCATACACACGTGCGCGTGAACACACAAACACACCAATGAGTATTTCAATGCTACCTTCTTTAATATTTTTTACCTTGTTGTACCCTATTGCCATGTATTGGTTCACAAATTAACAAAATCAGCTAAGCAGCTATTTACATACAACTGATCATGTTTCTCTAAAGTCTATTCTCTATTTGCAAGCCTGATTTTATATGACCCAAAAGTAAATTATTCAGGAGGGCAATTCATCTCCCTCAACTCTGTAGTATTAGATGATTGTTTACGTTCTTCCTAGCTATATGATTTTGTGAAATTCTGCATCAAACAGCGTATTTCTTTCACGAGAAGGGAAGCCTTTGTCTAACAATTAATAATAGGATTTTCTCCTCCTGGCAAGCATGTGTAGTTTTATTATCTTCATATATTTCATGATCTGTCTGTGTATGCCAAAGACTGCTGTGAAAATAAAAAGACCATTCTCAGCACTTAGCATTCGTATAACATTCATATGTATGAAGGTATTTAAATATTACTGAAATTGCTTTGGAATAAATAATGTTCACCTTGACTATTTTGAGAAAGAAGAATTAGTTTTTCAGCACTTAGGTAAGAACGTGAGTGAAAGAAACAAAAGGAAAGTTTGGAACAACTCAACATATACATTCAAATGAAACAAAACAACCCAAGAAAACACAAATTAATTCAGTACTTAAAAACCTGTAGGAAATGCAATGATTTTTTTTAAAAATCAGCTATGATAAGCTTTTGAGAATCCTGACTACATGGGAGTTTACTGTTGTGAGGACAGTGGTTAAAGCCCAGACTGGACAGAAAGATCTGTACACAAAGCCATGCCATGCACCTGTTATTCTAAATTCCAGGAAGAATAACATAAAGTGGAATGAGCCCAAGATCATACACAAGGAGGAAGCCAGATTCTATCTGAAAAATAATCAGGGTAATTTAGGGCTGGGGCATGACAAAGTGTTAAGAACACCCATTTAGGAGACACAAGACACTCAATGCAAACTCTATTATGGGTAATGAAGAAAAAAGCTATAACTTTAAATAATTGGAATGATTGTAAGATTTGAGTATTTCAGTGGAGAAAAAAAAACATGAGAGAGATAGAGTGAACCCATGTTGTGATCCCTTCTACTTAAGCTATAATGTTGTGTGGTACTCCAGACATAACAGAGTTACCTTTCAAATGAGTATGGATATGCATTTGGGTGATGGAAATATTCTACTTACACAGGTGTAAATTAGATTTTTGGCTAGATTGTAGTTCTTGAACTAAGAGCCTGTGTGATGTCCCTGCGCTTTTTCTCTCAAGGCTACCACTCTATTACTTTGAGCCACAGTTCCAATTCTGATTTTCTGTTTGTTGTTTGGAGATAAGAGGCTCATGAACTTTCTTGCCAAAATGGCTTCAAACCATGATCGTCAGACCTCATCCTCCTGAGTAACCAGGACTCCAGGCATAAGCTGTCTATTTTTTAAATAGTTTAGTAAATCATGTAGTTACACAAGTTATAAATTATCATTACAACCTGTGTAATAGATGTGTGTATATATATATATCAATGCATACAGACAGAAATATTTTATTGTATCTTTGTATCTACAGTAGATTTATGAAATATCAACCTTCGTTGTAAAATAAAATGGAAACAAAAGTTATTAAGGAGCAAAACAAAGGGAATTGTCACAAGTTTCTTGTTGTTGAATGGAATATGAATTGTGAGAATCAGTTTGGGAAAACCATCTTAATTTAACATAATGGATAATGGGTATTAATTCCAATCTATCTATTTGCCCATATTGTGCATCCTCACACATGAGTGTCAAAATCAAACCACAATTTTTGCTTTTGTATTTAACGCACCTGTTATAATTTAGGGGATTGATGAAGTACTCAAATAAAGATTAAAATAATAGTAAGTGAGGCTATGAGTTAGAGCTGAAAATGTTTTTAAATATTATAATAGCTAATTAAATTGAAATTTTCTTACTTTTACTCTATTGTCATGTCCCTCATTCCCACATTAGAAAAGTACATAAAAGGCTCTCAGTAAATTATGTGTATAATCATGAAAAAAAATGTATTGAAAGAATATGGGCCCAGTGTGGTTTTAGCTTATTGAGACCTGTAGGGGGTAGTGTGTTTTTGAGGTCTTGCAAAACGTTGTGATGGAGATGAAAGGAGGGATGTGTTTATTCTGGAAAATTGTCTAGAGGATTGCTCCCAGAAAGATAGTGACGAATTCTTCCAAAAGATACAGCAAAATCACTTCCACAACCATGTTCACTGCTCACTATTTACCATAGCCAAGTTATGAAAACAGCCCAGATGTCTTATGGTGGAGGGATGGTTGGAGAAAGTGGGGCACATATACACAATTGGATTGCACCCATCCATTATGAAGACTGTTACATAATTTGCAAAAATTATGTTAAGTAAACTAAGTCAGAGCCAGACATACAAAAGACCCATGTTCTGTCGTGTATTTGGAACATAGGACTTTATGCAAGTTTACACAACAGTATTAACCAAAGCATGCTCTTTGCAGACAAGTATTTAAAAGTGTAATTTCTTATAAAATTGAACTTTTATTCCAACAAAATGAATACCAAGAAACTATCATTTCGAAGATATGAGCGGAAGTCAAAGGGAAGGAATAAAGAGAGTTATGGATGAAGAGAGGGAAGGTATAATATTCAATGCAGAAACTAGAAGAAATGAAAGTGGGGTGAGGTTTGGAAGGGTATTGCAAAGTTATGTAAAGATCCATTGTACTTATAAACTGATTTGTTGAATTGAAATTCCTTCATACAACTATTTAATAAAAATATAATTAAAAACAATGGAGACGGGGCTGGGAAGGTGGCTCAATGGTAGAGAACTTGCCTTGCAGGCCTGAGGCCCTGGGTTCGATTCCTCAGCACCACATAAGCAAAAATAAAAAGCCGGAAGTGGTGCTGTGTTTCAAGTGGTAGAGTGCTAGCCTTGAGCTGAACAGCTGAGGGACATCACCCAGGCCCAGTGTTCAGGCCCCATGACTGGATCCCCCCCCCCCAAAAAAACAGTGGAGACATCTGAACCTTAAACTGTGTTCTCTTAAATCATGAGTCAAAATAATAGTTTCCTTCTCAGAAATTTTCTTTGCAGATATTTTCCTCAAAATGACAGAAAAGTGACCAACAAAATGAATGTCAATACATCACATTGCATATCCTAAAGAGAAACAATATAAAAATCACAGTAAAAATGTTAGAATTCATCACATGATAAAATAACAGGTAGAAAGGATCAAATGCTGATTGTTTTTCCAAGTACATTACCTATGGTATCTAATTTAATCCTCACAATAATCCCATAAAGTAGAACTACTTCTATTTCTAATTCTCAGATGATGATATTGAAGTCTTCAGAGTTGGAATTACTAGTACAACATTTCACAAATGGTAAATCTTAGCCTGCGGCCCATTCCCACCGTATCAAATAACTTCATTCTATTTTGTGACTAAAATACCAGCACTTAGTCCACTAATTCTAGGAAAATTTCCCAGAATTATTGTCCACACTCTAATAATATTTCACTTTATCTTTGTTAGAAAATAGGAAACTAAGCGGGATGTCGGTGGCTATACCTGTAATCGTAGCTACTCAGGAGGCTGAGATCTGAGGAACGCGGTTCAAAGCCAGCCCAGTCAGGAAAGTCCGAGAGATTCTTATCTATAATAAACCGCTAATAAACCAGAAGTGGCACTGTAGCTCAAGCAGTACAGTGCTTGACTTGAGCGGAAGAGTGCAGGGACAGTACTCAAGCCCAGAGTTCAAGTGCCAAGACCAACCAAAAAAAAAAAAAAAAAAGGAAATAGGTAACTGCAATATGAAAACTCCAAGTTCATAATCAATTTATACCTCCCTGGTGAAAGGAACTGCTAAACTATAACATTCTTGATTTCTAGCTCAAAATTGTAGAAATTATATTCTATCCCATGACAACACTGCATCGCAGTCATACTGAAAGAACAATCTCCCCAATTCCTGATGGAAACAGATTGCAGGTCTTATAGACCAATCATTTCCACATTGTAGCTCACATAAGTTGTTTACCATTAGAGGTATTTTGATTGCTTTTTATACCCAACATTTTGAGAGAAATGTATTACTTTAAAATGTTATTAAAGCAAGACTGATATAAAAATCACCTTTGACCCCAGATAAATATTTACCTTTCATATACCCAAAAATGCAGTCTTACCTATGATTAATGTTAGGAATGAGAGGTTAAAAATCATGGACACCAAGACCTAAGCATGAATTAAAGGCTCTCCAACTTGTGAATACAATTGGTTTAAAAAGACATCAATACTACTGCATGTTTTTCAAAATTTCTTGTGATATTGAAGATTCAATGATAAAATATTAACACTTGAAAATAACTCATTTTCTTGGGAGTAGGACAGAAAACACAAGATTAATCCATCATTTTCAAATACCTTTATTTTTCTACAAATTCACTCTTATAATTATCAAGATTAAAAAACTAACTGAAGTACAGAGCCACAAAGGAAATAATTTAACTGCATCATCTACATTCAAAAAACTGTTACTGGGGCTGGGAAGGTGGCTCAGTGGTAGAGTGCTTGCCTTGCATGCATGAGGCCCTGGGTTCAATTCCTCAGCACCACATAAGCAAAAAGGAAAAAGCCGGAAGTGGCGCTGTGGCTCAAGCGGTAGAGCACTTAGCCTTGAGCTGAAGAGCTGAGGGACAGTGCCCAGGCCCAGAGTTCAAGGCCCCACGACCGGACCCAAAAAAAAGAAAAAAAAAACCTGTTACTAGAAAACAAAGTTATACTAATAATTAGCTTACCAAATTCACTTATATCCTTTTATTCTATTTCATAATATTTCATAATATTCTATTGCATAAAAATCCTATATACCCACTTACATCTTCAGATCTTAATATTTATTTCAGAAATGTCTATAGCTCTATAGTCAATGAACTGAAATAATACTAAAAATATTCAAAGGCTTTTCAGAAATTGCAAGACGCTCTCGGGGTTGTTATTTATATTGGAAAAGATATTCGAAAAGCCTTATTTGTTAAAGTTGTGATAGTTACTTCCACAAAAGAGCCATTAGTGAAGATCCCATTGCATGTACAAAACAACTTCAAATGCATCCACAATCTGGAGGTGACACATGCTTTTTGTTTGTTTGTTTTGAAAGGTATATCTAGCAAGCATATCCACAATACTGGTTTTCAGTCAATATGATGGGATATTCAAACCTAATAAATACAGGGTTGATTATCTTAGTGAGAATAGATATGATGTTACAAAGAAAGTTATTTTCAACAGAAATCTGGAAAGAGTTTATTCACCTTGTGTTTCACAGGAATAACCAGAGAGTAATACCTGTTTGGTCAAGTCAGTCAAACTCACTCCACGAGTATATCTTAAAAGTATAACCAATTTAAGAGGTCAAATACATATTTTGTACTGACAGTCATCTTACAGCAATAACTTACTACCTAATTATATCTGTATCTTCTTACCTAACATATAATAAGAGCTGAAAGTGGTCTCTTTTATCTAACTTAATGTTGTATATGTTTTGATTATGATGATGTTATTATTTGACAAATAAAATGTACAGAAGGGTGGCTCCACAGAAATGACATGACAGAACACTGATAAATAAAAACATTGCAACACAGTTAGCTCTTTTGAGCCTCACCTTGTCCACATTGGCAAGCAACATTGCAACAGCACACACACACATATATACATACACACATGTGTGCACATGTACACACATATACTTGCATGCTAAATTCAGGGTTTAGTACAAAAAAGTACAAATAAAATTTTAGTGATTAGGACAAACGTTAATTTGCCTTATTACAAAATAATACACAATCCAGTCACCATGGGTGTTACATTTTACTTGCCTTGCCACATGTGATCACTTAATTTATTTTAATTAATTAATTCATTTGTTTGGTGCTAATACTAGGCTTGAACTCATGGCCTGGCTCTGTCCCAGAATTTGTCGTTTTTCTGTTGTAGTTTTCTCAAGCCTAGAATTTTACTGCTTGTCCCACAGCTCCATTTCTAGCTTTTGCTGGTTACTTTCAAATCAGAATTTAATGGACTTTTTTTTGCTTGGTTTGGTTTCAAACCACAATCCTCAGATTTCATCTTTCTGATTAGCTAGGATAAACACATGAGCCACAAGTGTGGCTTTTAGTTTTTCCTCTATAGCTATCTAATACACATATTAGATAGTAATTTAAAACCTAGAGTATAGAAGCAAGTTGTACAGTGATGATATTGTCTTGTCAGAAATTTAAGCTAGTAAATTTCTTCTTAAAACCATAAACAAAAATACCATGGTATAATATAAGAGAACTCACTATTGAACATATGAGCTATTGAACATAGATCCATTATTTGTTACCCAACATTAGAAAAAACTATATAATGCAGTAGTAAAATAGAAGTCCTTTGTAGGAATACTTAATTAAATTACCTTGTTTTTAAAGATACTTGTTTTCATCTAAAAAAGTAGGCATGTCTATTGTCTTGATGTGATTTTGATGATTGAAGGTGCTTAATGAGAAGTCAAAGTGTATTACTAATCCTTTGCTATCAATTAAATCTCACCTTTTCTTCTTGGAACTTATAATTATTAAAGCAATAGTTCAGAATCAGCAAGCAATAGTTCAGATTCACACTTCCAGTGCAAGTGGATCATCAGTAATTAATCCTTGATACCATTTTCCAAAAAGTTTTGTCACAGATACAATCAGCCTGCCTTCTCTAGCTGCTTTCCTAGCCTGGACCTATTCCTTCACTCTTCAGGAAAAGTGTGATTCAACTGATTTCAGTCAGATCTGTTACTAGAATTATAAAGGATTTAGATTTTTGTCTGTAATTTGGTCAAAGCTATGTCTCTTTATGTAGGCTAATAAAAATGTATTTACTAATTTCAAGTAAATACATAAATTCCATTTCCATCTCTTTTAAAAAATAAAATTGTTTGCTCTATAAATTGATCAGAGGCATGGATTTTGTGGCTAGCTAGGTCATTGCACATCTGTCTCTCTCTTCCTCTCTCCCTTTCATGGTTCTCATAGATAATGTGACAGCTCCATAATTATCCTAATTAATTTTGCTTTTATATTTTTGGTTGCATCATTTCACTTTCTGCTCTGCCATTTCCCAAATCATTTACATAGAAGGCATTATTTCATATTTTCTCATTCCTATAATAAGCTGCACATGAAGACACCACTGGTCCCATTTTCAGTCTGTACCTTTGAATATGGAGGAAAACCTTTCCTCTGCTCTCTATCAATTCCCTACTCTCCAGTTAGAATAATTTCCAATAGTAAAATTGGAAAAAGATAAAGAAAATCATGGTGAAATAACAGATGTAGAAAATTCACTGGATTTTTCTGACCAGTTCAACCAACGTGAACTATTAGGGAATACATGTGCACCCCATTCCCACTGGTACTCACTGTCTCTGGTTAGGCAATTCTGATGAAGACAAGGAACAAGATGAAAAAGTGAGGAATGGTATCATTTGCAAAAAAAAATGGAGAAGTATTAAAGCAAATTTTTGTTTGGGCTGCTGAAAATAATCGGCTTACTACAGTGCAGACACTGCTTTCCTAAAAGGCCACTCATGTGAATACTAGGGATGATGATGAGTATACCTCTCTTCATCGGGAAGCCTCCAGTGGGCACTTAGACATTGTCCATGAGTTGGTGGCTCAAGGAAGATATTCATGCAATTACTGTGAATGGCTAGACACCCCTGCACAGTGCTTATATGTTGAATAATACCAGAGTGGCTGCTTTCTTAGTTCACATTGAGTCAGATACCAATGCCCAAACTAAAGTCCTCTTGACTCCCTTGCATCTTGCTGCTTGGAATAGAAATAGCAAAGATACCTGGATCGCCTTCTATTGAAGCATTATATCAAACCAGGTCTGAAGAACAACTTGGAAGAAACTGTATTTAATATTGCCAAAAGGATAAATATGTATCACTACCTCTTTTAAATTGTGGAAGGCTGTAAAAATTGTTCTCTTAACTCATAATGGTTTGGTTAAGATTCTTAAATTTCAAAAATGCCAATCCATCTTTGTGTCTGTACAAAATATTTTCACAATACAAAGCAACAGCAATATCTTACTTTAAAAATTCATGGATTCCATAGTATTCTTCAAGTGAATTGCCTGACTTTGATGTCAAAATGTATTCAAGAGTTGTTTGTATACATCTATAATGATTTCTGCAGGGTTTGTGATTTTTAAATCAGAAATCACTTTAACTTATCTGTTGAAATTAGTAGTACAGAAACTAAAAATATTTCTGGTGCTTGTATGAAAAAAGTATATTTTAAAATACTCTGTATTTTGTTTGTATAATGTCCATAATCTATTTAATTCTCTCCTAGATATAATACTTTGAATTATACATTGTTTTATAATATATAGGTTCGTTAATAAATGTGTTATTTCAGATAGCATTCCAAACAGAAAAAGTTTAAGATTCCTTTTTTTTCCTAGGCCCTTATAGTATTTTATTTCTTTGGGATAAAATGACAATGTTATCCAATTTCAAATGTTTTGTAAAGATTATGCTATGTAAAGGCCATTCTAAGGTGAGAATTTAACGCACTGATGTCAAACTAACTTTCAGTTCAATGAATTACATATATTGTTACATTTGCCTTTTTAAATTTTTTATTGTGAAAATACTGTACAGAGGGGTTACAATTACATGGGCAAGATAATGAGTACATTTCTTATCAAGCATTGTAGCCTCCTCCTGTATTTACCCTTCCCATCCATTCCCATCCTTCCCTTGCTCCCCCACTCAATCCTCCCTCTACCCCTCCACCCGCACAAAGTTGTAAAATTTATTTTTCGACATAACGACTTGTATTTTTGTAATCAATTTTTTAATAACTGTTTTTCATTTCTTGTATCTCAAGAATGAAAAATATGGAATATTTCACAAATTTTCATATCATCCTTGTGCAAGTGCCATGATAATCTCTATATTGTAGTAATTTGGGTAAACGTCCTGCTGAAGCATGTAGTATCCTGTAAATTTAAGTAGTTATTGATGCAATCTTTATACAGGCATATATCCTTGGTTGACTGTTTGTAACTAGGAAACCTTATTGTTCCTAAAAATGTTATTGATCTTACTTCTCTAAAATTCTGTGTATATTGGGAAAAGCTTATATTGTTTGGTCGATTGCTCACATTTGCAATTTTTTTGTCAATGACTATTTTAAGTCTTTTTCATTTTAAATTTGATCATACTTTGAAGCCTTTATAGCTAGGTCCAAAGGTGATTGTTTTTCAAGTACTTATTTATAAACTGAGTTAGCTTTGTGGAGCTAATGGATTCAAAGTAAGCCTTGCTTAAGAGCTACTTCTAAACTTCTGCAGCTTAAAAATTCCTAAATGATGTCTTACTGGTACAAATGTCTACCTGACCCTTTATTCTTCTTCCCTGTAGCAACAGACCAACCAGAATATCTTACCCTGACAGCATAGATTTTCTTATTGGAACAAAACTAGTATTAGTTAAAAGGGATCATAGAGAGATAAACAGTAAAGACAGAATCATTTAGGCTAGAAGGTATTTTATCAAAATATAATTGTTTTTTTATACCTAACATTTCAATAGTAGCTAAAGCCAAGAAGGTGAAAAAAATTTTCACATGCATGATTACCAAATGTCCTGGCCAGTCTACCATCCATCCAGGCAGGAATTTACACTACTGCCTCTCTTTCATCAAATATTTTCATAGTTAAAAGAGTAGTCTATATGTTTCTCCTCGATATTAGGCCTTAAATTGGTAATGTTTCAACCACAGTGTTTCCTCTTGTCTCTAGGCTGTAAATCTCCAAATGGTAAAGCTTTAGGTCCAACTCTACCAAACACTGAGGTAGAAATAATGTAATAATATTTTAAAACACAGTTGCCTTTGATACCCTAACCACAACAGAACATTGCAAAACATGTGCCTTTTTTCTTATATTTTATAGTTATATATTTTATATTTATACGTGCTAATATTTTATTTACTTACTAGAATTAATTGATAATTTGACAAATAAATAGATATTTATTACAATAAATAGATTGGAATATAAATAATAAGGTTTAGAATGTACATTAGAATATAAAAAGTATCAATGCAATGTCTTTGGTATAAACTTGTGATATGTTCTAAGTATTCTTGGTCTTCTGAATTCACATTGTAAAAAAAAACAATTGTTTTCCTCTAATCTATAAGGGATTTTACTCTGCTGCTCTGTTTATTGTTTTAACTCACTGGTTGCAAAATGTTTTTCTCTATATTTCTGAAGCATTTCTACTGATTGTACCCAAATTTTGCTGATATGATATCTGCAGGATCCACGGGTCCTAGGATCCCAGGTCTTAGTTATCCTCTTCATCTGATAACAAGGGGAAGATTTCTCACCTAGGCTCATGAAACATGCCAACAGAAAGTAATTGAAAATCCATCTCAATTCCTTATGACACCGGAATTAGTGGTAAGAAATTGTGTAATGCAATGCAACTTAAAATGAAAGATGAGATCACAAAATCTGAGAGAAAGTACAGTAATTCAAACTTTCAGTTTACAAATGACCAGCCCATATGAGTGACCAAGATCACAAATGTCACAAAATTATTTTTAATACCCCTCTTCTAATGATTACTCAAAGATTTCAGTCCAGCATAAGTAGGCAAAAAAAATAGTTCCTAGAACGATAGATCCATAATTGGTCTACCAGGGCTAGGAAAACTTGACTTACAGGTCAAATATAATTCACAAAAACATTAATTGAGAAGATCGTTAATGCTTCAAAATACTGGTACTTCAGTAAAACTTGTTTCTGTAGAATAAAAATGTTATCATTCTCAAACCAACGATAACCTACACTTAATCTCCTGAAAACAGATTCCTTTTCAAATAATCTTTTAAAAATCACATTCACCAAAATAACATTTGACAAGTAGACAATATTGACATTACAAATTTTTCAAGTTTAGGGTGCAAGTTACAATAGAGTTGTTTTATTTACCCAGCACTAATGCCAAACAGGTTCAACCATTCATTAAAGTGTAGAAATAGTACCATCCACCACTTGTGCTGTTCAGTAGGTGCCTTACAGAAATGTGTCAAATAGAAAAACCTCCCATAATTCAAACCCAAACACTAGCTAATAAAGTAAGTTTAATCACTCACTAAGGTACATTTTAAAAAGTCACAAATAGTTGCTTTATCATATGTTGTTTTATGTTTTACCTATCAGTCTAACATAGTAAGAAATATGACTTAAAATCATGAATATGGGTACTCATCAGAGATGTGACAAACATAAAATCTGTCTTCTATTTCTACCAAGTCTTCTTCTTATTCCAAAACTTATAGGTAGTAGAAAATATTATCCCATGTAAAATAAAATAATCACAAACCTTTTTCAAAGCCATTTATAAAATTTGGTAGTTAGGAATATATCCTAAGCCATTTTTAAACTTTCTTGTTGACTAAAGATTAATCTTACAAATGGATGAGAATAAAATCATGTCTAGGTGCTTCACATCTCCAGTCTTGCAAATTGTTATTGCAGATGAATGAATTATGGAAATATAAGCTGACATCAGTTCAAGTGTACGCAGGATTGAAACTCCATGGATAGTATATAAACCTTTCAAAATATTAACAGTTTAACAGAATGACTATCAGGAAGTTGAAACCAGAGAGGAATAATAGTAAAGACAGAATGAATGAAAAATGGAACAAGGGGCAAGTACAGCTAGAATACTCAATGTACACATGTGATAAAGGAAGTGATAATTCTGAAATACATCTTAGAGAAGGGGTTGGTTGAGAATGATAGAAGGAGTCACTCTGATCCAGGAGCATTGGACAATTAGATGGACATATTTATTGCAATACACTTGCACAACCTTTTGAAATTTAATTAAAAAACACAACAAAAAACAAAAACACACAAAAATCACAACCAAACAGCAATCTCTTGAGAGGATGTATATGACCTCTCAAAATTTTAAATAGTTCATGAAGGGTAGTCTTGGGAATAGCAAACAAAGCTGTTCAAAGAGGGCAGTTTGAGGTAGCAGAGAATTTTGAACAGATTTAAGTAGATTGTCTAAGGTTGTGAATCACCTACATCTGCTGCAAATATTTTCTTCTGTGAGTTCTCTTTGTCTGCAATGGATACTCCAGTCCTCAGCCACACTTGATAGCTTGTGAAGATAGAATGGAAGAAACAAGATCAAGAATCCATTACTCCACTGGAGACAGAAGAGTCCTCTTTGTTTTCTCTCATCTCTCTTCACTACTCTTTCTTCATACTTTTAAGTCAAGTGATTTTGAATTACATCTTTCATTCTTTCTTCTGGCAAAATAATTAGCCAAACTAATTTACTAAATATTATTTGCCATTTTTTTTCTACCATGCTGTTTACTTGTCCAAGGGAGTCCATTAAGCTTCACCGTTGCATTTGGTTGCCACGAAAATCCAACATCTATGTTAATGAGGACAAACTCTAATGTAAAACTTTGTCTCCAAAAAACCGATCCAAGAAGCTGTGATCACAAATATTTAGCTATACTTTTTTTCTTTTACCTTGAAAGTCTTCTTGTGTCTAAAGTTCCACAAAAATAAGTACTCCACTACTTTTTGGTTCAATCACTTCTAACCTCAAAGATATATTTTGCTAACAAGATGCTTAGAGGAAACCGAAGTATACTCCACTTTTATGTTCTCTCTTAAGACTCTCCTTAGATACCATATCAGGATCAGTGAAGTTATTCTTTGCAAAATTATTTCAATAGATTATTTTTTCTTGGTCTTGCATTTGCTCAGCAAGATGTATGGAACAGAATAGAGTTAAATCATCCATACCTTGGGTAACAGTGTCTATTACAAAGGACAATGCTTCTATGTCCTAATTCTATGTCCTCCTCTTAGCTCTTCCCTGATTTCCAATTAAGCACAGCTTCTTGACTTCAAGTCCAGTGAAGCTGAAAGACTATAAGATCTCCTCCCCACCCCACCCTGCTACATCTTCATGGTTTCTCTTTTAAAACTCTTTTAAGTTGCCTCATTTGGACGTAGAATTTATTTTCCTGTCCTCATTCAAACTGTTCTACATTATAGTGAGCCAAATAGGCTCTGTAAAATCACTTTAGGTAGCAAAAATATTAAGACAATCTATATCAAAATTTTTGGCCTCCCTCCACTGCTGAAGTCAGTATGCTTAGATAGGGCTTCTAAGAACATTGTTTTCTTACCCTTTCAATTTTCTCAATTCTTTTCTGATCCCAAACTTTTTGGCTTATGTAATAAGAGAAGTCTTCACTACCTCATGTTAATAAGGATATTATTTTTTGTGAGCTACTTAGAAATGTGTAATCATTGGTGTAACCAATCAGATTTTTTTCTGTGTTTCAGTGCTTCACGTGCAAAGACATTGTGGAAAGTGTTACAAACAGAAAAGTGTGAACCCAATACTTTCTTTCATTTTGAAGGGCCCTTTCTCCCTAAATATTTTGACCCAAATTATCTTTTTCAAAGAATAATTTTGGTAATTAAAGGTCAATTCACAAAATTTGATGTCTTAGTTTTCTTAAGAACTTTGAATTTCACACAGTGAGAGTATATTTCCTGGGTAAGGACAATTCTCAAGGGAACCTACAGGATTTACAGTAAGGTTTCTGAAGTTTGTTTAGTGTGAAAATGAGCTATCTTTACCCACATTGCTCCCTCTCAACTAGGTCTCCATAGCTTTCTTTGCATGTAAGCTTATTTTCCCAGGCAATTTTCTTAATAGGCTAATTTGTTAAAAATTTGAACAATTAAAATATACCTGTCATAATTTTTAAACTCTTTTGAAATTCCTTTATCAGAATCACGTTTTCCCCAATCCTAATTCAACCTTTTCCATCAAAAACAGTAACATGTTATTTATATGATATAGTGTCCATGCAGCTATTATTTTCCAGTGGCTTTATGTGTTTATATGAACATATAAGCTGATGCTGAGCAAAATGAACTCCAAGGTATGGAAACAGAGATTTTTTTTTGCAGTTGTTTTTAATGTACTATGTGATTTCTATTTTCTTTGGGTTTTCCACCTATGGTTTGGCATCGGCTGTATTTGATTTTGTGCCTTGTGTATTGTGTATACATTTACCTTAATTAGGGAAGGGAAGAGGAACAACAAAATGGCAAGACAAAGGACAAAGGGCAAGCCAATGCAATAACAATACTCACAAGACAATATGTTGGAAATGTACATTAAAACTTGTGAGGAGTATTGAGGTAAAAGAAAAGTGTAAGAAAAATGAAAGAGGGGGTAAAAGTTTGAAAAGTTATGTATTCACTACCTTACAATTACTGTAACCCATTGTTCACCAATTTGACAATAAAATTAAATTAAAAAATAAGCTACATAAAAAATAATTTCACTGTATTGTTATAGTAAATATTATTTTATGTAGTAACTTTTTAAAAATCAATACTATTTGGCATCTAATTTGAATTGATTACTCCTTTATTTATCAGAGAGTCATCAACTTGAATGTTATCCAACTAGACAATATTTTCACAATAAACTTGACAATATTTTGAAAAAAGGAAAAATTTAGTACTTTCTCATACTAAAAGCGAATATAGTTTAATTCTATGGAAATCCATAACTTTTAAAAGTAAATGAGTTGTTAAGAGGACAGAATATATGTGTTCCTCAAAATTCCTATGACTAATAACTACTCATTTTCAAATTCTGAACATTCCATACCTGAGAGATTCAAAACAGTACCTGTTTGCATGTTATGTAATTTTGCAATAGATGCAGTTTCCAATGGAGTGTTACAGATTGAGAAGTCAACAGAAAAATAGCCACATTCTGGTAGAGGATAAAATTATGAAGCATCTGTAATTAATTCTTCAAGAGTAAGCAAATTTTATCAGAGTAAGCTATAATTTCTATGAACCATAAATCCAAAGATTTATGCCATAAAGTCATCCTAGTCCAATAATTTCCAACTTGTAAAGTGCACCTTAATATTCCCTTAATTCACATCATGAATAGCTTATCTCTATTGTGAAAAAAATACTACACCTCTGATAATGTGATTCTCTCCTTGTTCTGGAAAGAATACTACAATTAACTGGGTTGCATAATTTTTCCCCCAGTGAGATTCTTGAGATCAGAACACTTGCAAATGTTATTTATATTTATACTTTTTTAAACTATCACAGATATTTAGGATGCTAAGGTCAGAAGATTATGGTTCAAATATCCAATAAATTCAGAAAAAGTCAGACACAGGTGGCACTGAGATTGAAGTGGTAGCGCACGAGCCTTGAGCATAAACAGGCTCAGAGACAGTTTCCAGGCCCAGATTTCAAGACCTAGGACAAACTAATGAAACAAAAACAAACCCCAAATGTAGCATTTTTCTCATTGTATACAGAGGCACGTAATTAAGGAAATTGCTTCCTGTGTTACATATAGGTAGAAGAAAGAAGATGTCACACAATTATTCTCTTCATACAATGTTATACAAAACCCTCAAAAATTGCAATTTTTCTATATTTATAAATTAATATCGATTTGTTGGCAACTCTGTCTAGATTATTTACATTATCATTTTATACATGAATTGTTGGAATTTTCTATTAACTAAGATCTAATTATAACTCTCTTGAAAGCATATTCTAGGCAAATAGAACACCAGAATCATTTGTGAATTTGTCAATTAAACCCTCTACTCAAAAAAAATTTTGTAGTATCCTATAAAATATGAAATTACAAGCAAAACTAAAATATTTATGTTAACTCTAAATTCTAATTTAGCAAGATCTACAAAGTCCTGCTTTAGATGAACTTTGAAATTTCTCTAGGCTTAAGATTTTGTAATCCTTCCTCATTTCTTTGGAATCCAACAGAATGATGCTTACTTACTTTTTCAAATTTTGGGTGGGAATCATGAGCCATTTTGAATCTAGGAATGTTCTGTAATGAAGAGAGCATTTAAAACAAAACTGAAGATTATATACGAGTTGCATTTCAATAGGAAACTTGACTTCTCAAAACATAATAACAAAAGTAGCCCAAACTTCCAACTGTGTATTTCTTTCTTGTTGTTTTTTTTTTTTTTTTTTTTTAAATAATTTTATTTGTGAACATACTGTACAGAGGAGATACAGTTACATGGGCAGGATAATGCGTACATTTCTTACCAAGCATTGCAGCCTCCTCCTTTGTTTATCCTTCACATCCCTTCCCAGCCTCCCCCCTCCCCCCCTAATCCCAATCCTTCTCCTTCCCCCCCCCCCCCCGCACCAACGTTGTAAAGCTCGTTTTGGACATGACAACTTGTACTTCTCATTGTTGCAACAGGTCCACCTGTATCCTTAAACAACTGGTTTTTCCCCATCTCCTCCACAAGTTATACTGACATCAAATATAGTGAAAGCAGGGGTTATACTGTGGAGGATGGACATACAAAGCAACAAAGAGATAATCTTATAAATGTGTTAGAAACACATGCATGAAAGAAAAAAAAAACATTAAAATACACATCTAAGGGTTCATTTTCCTGACATCACATTATCTGACCTTTTCCGCTTGACTCATACATATACTAGTTATTACAAATAAGGGAAACCATGGGACCTACGTTTCTTTGGGCCTGGCTTACTTCACTTAATATAATTTTTTCCAAGTTTTTCCATTTCCTAACAAATGGGGCAATGTCATTCTTTCTGATGGAGGCATAGAATTCCATTGTGTATATATACCACATTTTCTTGATCCATTCATCTACTGAGGGGCATCTGGGTTGGTTCCATATCTTAGCTATGGTAAATAATGCTGCAATAAACATAGTTGTGCTGGTAGCTTTAGTGTGGTCTTGTTTGTAAACATTAGGGTAAATGCCCAAAAGTGGGATTGCTGGGTCATAGGGGAGCTCTATGTGAAGTCTTTTGAGGAACCTCCATACTGCTTTCCAAAGTGGTTGAACAAGTTTACATTCCCACCAACAATGAAGTAAGGTTCCTTTCTGTCCACATCCCCTCCAGCATCTGTTGTTGTTAGAGTTCTTGATTTTTGCCGTTCTAACTGGAGTGAGGTGATATCTCAATGTTGTTTTGACTTGCATTTCTTTTATGGCTAGGGATGTTGAACATTTCTTCATGTGTCTATTGGCCATCCTTCTTTCTTCTTCAGAGAAGCTTCTCTTTAATTCTTTCGCCCACTTACTTATTGGGCAGTTGTTTCTTTGAGGATTAGTTGTTGGGTGGTTTAATTTTTTGAGTTCCAAGGATATTTTAGATATGAGACCCTTGTCCGTTGTACGGCTAGTAAAGATCTTCTCCCAGTCCGTGGGCTTTCTATTGATCTTGCTAGCTATGTCATTTGCCCTGCAGAAGCTCTGCAACCTTATACAATCCCATTTGTCCAACCTTTCTTTGATTTGTTGTGTTTCCGGGTCCCTATTCAGAAAATTTCGGCTTGAGCCAAGGAGACCCAGGGTTTCTCATATTCCATCCTGTAATGTTTTCAGAGTGTCTGCTTTGAGTTCAAGGTCTTTGATCCATTTGGAGTTGATTCTGGTGCAGGGTGATATATAAGGATCTAGGTTTAGATTTCTACATGTAGTTAACCAGTTTTGCCAGCACCATTTACTGAAGAGGCTCTCTGTCTTCCATTCTATTGTTTTAGCTCCCTTATCGAAGATTAGATGGCTATAGGTCTGTAGGTTCATTTCTGGGTTTTCAATTCTATTCCATTGGTCCTGAGGTCTGTTCTTATGCCAATACCAAGCTGTTTTGATTACTATGGCTTTATAGTAGAGTTTGAAATTTGGTATTGATATTCCTCCAGCAGTGTTCTTTCCATTCAGGAGCGTTTTTGCTATTCGGGGTCTTTTATTGTTCCATATGAATTTTTGGATTGCCTCTTCTATTTCCTTGAAGAATGAGGGTGGAATTTTGATAGGTATTGCGTTGAATTTGTACATAGCGTTGAATTTGTACATAGCCTTAGGAAGTATTACCATTTTCACGATGTTAATCTTTCCAATCCAGGAGCATGGGAGGTTTTGCCATTTTTTAAGTTCTGTGTTGATTTCCTTTTTCAAGGTTTTAAAGTTTTCATCATAGAGGTCCTTCACTTCTTTAGTTAAGCTAATTCCGAGGTATTTTATTTTTTGTGGGGCTATTACAAATGGAGTTGCTTTCCTAATTTCAGCCACACTTTTCTCATTGTTGGCATACAGAAAAGCCATTGATTTTGGGGGATTAATTTTATAACCTGCTACTTTGCCAAAGTTTTGAATCAGCCTGAGTAATTTGGGAGTGGAGTCTATGGGATTCTTTAAATACAAGATCATGTCATCTGCAAAGAGGGAGAGTTTTATTTCTTCTTTCCCTATTTGGATCCCCTTTATGTCTGCATCTTGTCTTATTGCTGTAGCTAGGCATTCTAATACTAGATTGAAGAGAAGTGGAGAGAGTGGGCATCCTTGTCTTGTTCCTGAGTTAAGAGGAAATGGCTTTAGTTTTTCACCATTGAGTATAATGCTGGCTGTAGGTTTGTCATATACAGCCTTTATTGTATTGAGGAATGTTCCATGGATTCCTAATTTTTCCAAAACCTTCATCATAAAGGGGTGTTGGATCTTGTCGAATGCTTTTTCTGCGTCTATTGAGATAACCATGTGGTTCTTATTCTTGCTCCTGTTGATGTGATGAATAATATTAATTGATTTGCGTATATTGAACCAGCTTTGCATCCCTGAAATGAATCCTGTTTGATCGTGGTGTATGATTTTTTGGATGAATTGTTGAAGTCGATTGGCCAAAATTTTGTTGAGAAGTTTTGCATCAATGTTCATCAAAGAAATGGGTCTATAGTTCTCTTTCTTTGATGAGTCTCTGCCTGGTTTTGGGATGAGGGTTATGATGGCTTCATAGAATGTGTTCGGTAGTGAGCTTTCTCTTTCAATTTCATTGAAGAGTTGGAGGAGTATTGGTGTGAGCTCTGCTTTGAAGGCCTTGTAAAATTCCGCTGTAAACCATCTGGTCCTGGACTTTTTTTAGCTGGGAGGTCTCTTATTGCTGTTTCTATTTCAATGCTTGATATGGGCCTGTTAAGCTGGTTTAACTCATCTTGGTTTAGTTTTGGCATGTCAATATTTGCTAGGAAAAGGTCCATTTCTGTCAAGTTCTCAAACTTATTAGCATAAAGTTTTGAGAAGTATTCCCTTATAATGTTCTGAATCTTGGTTGTTTCCGTGGTGATGTTTCCATTCTCATCTCTGAGTTTATTAATGTGGGTGTGTTCTCTTCTTTTTCTGATAAGATTTGCTAAGGGTCTGTCAATTTTGTTAAGTTTTTCGAAGAACCAACTCTTTGTTTTGTTGATTCTTTCTATAGTTTTTTTGGATTCTAATTCATTTAATTCTGATTTAATTTTGATTATTTCTTTCCGTCTACTGGATTGGGGTTTATCTTGCTGCTCTTTTTCAAGGAGGTTTAGATGTGTCATTAAATTGCTAGTTTCAGATCTCTCCAATTTGTTGATGTAGGAGCTCAGAGCTATAAACTTGCCTCTGAGTACTGCCTTTGCTGTGTCCCAGAGGAGCTGGTAATTTGTGTGTTCATTTTTGTTGAATAGCATGAACATTTGAATTTCCTTTCTAATCTCTTCCATGACCCACTCTTGATTCAGCAGTGTGTTGTTCAGCCTCCATGTGATACTGGACTTTCTTTGGTGGCCTTTGGTGTTGAGTTCTAATTTTATTCCCTTGTGGTCAGAGAGAATGCAAGGTATAACTTCAATGTTTCTGAATTTAGACAAGTTTGCTTTGTGGCCTAAAATGTGGTCTATTTTAGAAAACACTCCATGTGCTGCTGAGAAAAACGTGTATTCTGATGCTGCTGGGTGAAATGTTCGGTAGATGTCTGTTAAGTCTAGTTGATCTATGCAGCTGTTTAGATCTGCGGTTTCTCTGTTGAGTTTTTGCCTAGTTGATCTATCTAGTGGGGAGAGTGGTGTGTTAAAATCCCCAACAATTAATGTCTTTGGATCTATATGGGATTTGAGGGAAAGTAGTGTTTCTTTGATAAATTTGGGTGCTCCATTGTTTGGCGAATAGATATTTAGAATTGTAATATCCTCCTGAAGGAGAGATCCTTTAATTAGTATGTAGCGACCTTCTTTATCTCTTCTCACGAATTTTAATTTGAAGTCTATTTTATCTGATATTAAGATTGCAACTCCCGCCTGTTTATGGGGGCCGTTTGCTTGGTAGATTTGTTCGAGCCTTTAACATTGAAAATGTGTTTGTTTTTACGGGCAAGATGTGACTCCGGCAGGCAGCGGATAGAAGGGTCTTGTTTTTTAATCCAACTAGACAGTCTATGTCGCTTAATTGGAGAGTTCAGTCCGTTAACGTTAAGAGATAGGACTGAGAGGTATTTGGGAGTTCCTGCCATGTTATCCACCTTCTTGGGGGCTGCGAAAACTGGGTTCTTCCTATGGTTCTTGGATTCTCAGTTTGGGTGCAGTTTCTTGGCCTTTGTTGCGGTCTTGTTGGTTTTCTATGGGTAGGACATCTTTAAGAATCTTTTGCAGGGCTGGTTTGGTGGAGATGTATTGTTTCAATTTTTCTTTGCTATGGAAGGTTTTTATTTGGCCTTCAGTTATGAAGGAGAGTTTAGCTGGGTACAGTATTCTTGGTTGATAGTTGTTTGTTTTTAGGGCATGGCATACATCATTCCAGGCTCTTCTTGCTTTGATTGTCTCTGCTGAGAAATCTGAGGTGATTCTAATTGGTTTCCCTTTATAGGTGATTACCCTTTTCTCCTTAACAGCTTTAAGGATCTTTTCCTTGGTCTGAGTTGATCCTGTATGGATTATAATGTGACGGTGGGATGTCCTATTATGGTCTGGTCTATTTGGGGTTCTAAAAGCTTCTTGTATCTGAATAGGCCTATCTTTTTGTATGTTTGGGAAGTTCTCTGCTAGGATCCTGTTAAACAAATTTCCTAGACCATTAACTTCTGTTTCTAGGTGCTCCTCTACACCCATTATCCTTAGATTAGGCCTTCTGATGGTGTCTTCCAGGTGTTGGATAGATCTATCATACTTCTTGGACTTGTCTTGGATGGTTGTATGTTCTTTCTCTATAATATCTAGGCTGTCTTCAATCCCTGAGATTCGATCTTCTGCATGGTCTAACCTGTTGTCAAGACTCTCTACTTTGTTTTTTTATCTCTTTTCCTTCTAATTGGTCAGCTTTGATGGCTTCAAGTTCTTTGTTGAAGCTCTGTTTTAGGTCTTGTATGAATTTCTTTACTTCCTTAATTTGGTGTTCAGTGTTTGTTCTCAAATCACTTAGTTGATTGGTTATGGTTTCTTTGGACTCCCTTTCCTTCTGTTGGGTTCCATTCAGCCTTCCCTTTGTGGTCTCCCTGACTTCCTTCAGCTATTTGTTAATGGATTCCATGAATGCCTTTAGTGATCTTTGTGTGTTCTCTACCTGGTCTCTCAATTCCTGAATTACTCTTTGATTAGCTTCCTCCCGTTTGTGGGATTCCTGCAGTTCTCTTTCCTCCCGTTCGTGGGATTCCTGCAGTTCTCTTTGAGTGTTCTCAGCCTGCTCACGCCATTCCTCCCTTTCTCTTTGAGTATTCTCAAGTTGTTCACGCAAATCCTGTATCAGTTTTTGAGTAGCTTCCTCACGCTTATGATATTCCTGTATAAACTTTTGGGATGCCTCCTCTCTCTTCCTATCACGCTCATACAGAGTCCTTTGTAAGTTGTCAAACTTCTCATTTATCATGTTTGCCACCAGTGTTTGTAGAGCTATTTGGGAACTCTCCTCTGGATTGTTCATTATCTGATCTGACCCCTGATTATCAAGATTGGGAATTGAGATACCCGGATTTGCCATTTTTCTTTTGTTTTTCCGGCTTACTCTGCCCATTTGAGATGAAAATAGCACCAGTTTTGTGCTAGAACACTATCTTAAGGCAACCATCAACCAACGTTTGCATTTATACAGTCAATAGTCTACAGATACAATCTAGTTCAACAGATACATCTATTCAACATCAAACAACTATATGTTAATGGGCTTCGAACTGCAGAGAAGAATTTGGAAAACCAGAAATTTTTAGGGTTAGGGAGAGATGTGGGTAAAAATTAGGAATAGATTAGTGTGGGGAGGCCCAGGGAGAGTTAACTATGTCCTAATCTCAATGCAGGAAATAGGTTGGGTAGGATACAAGTAGAGAGGGAGAGAAAAAGAAGAAAGGGAAAGGGAAATGAAAAGAGACCAGAAAAAAAATTAGAAACGTAAAAATTAATATAGTTATGGAGATTGAAAGACCATCTATTTAGGGAGGAATGTGAATATAATGAGAAAACAGGAGGGAGATAGAGGAGATGTGAAAAACTTAAAAAATGCTTAAAATATTATATAGGTATAAAGAGGTAGTACTGCTATTAAGGAATTTAAGTTTCAGAGGTTTTGGATTGAGTAATAAATTTGTGGATTAAGTGTGTACACAATGGGGGATAGGGTCTACTAGTTAACTATGGGTTTATCTGAGGATGTGCAGGGCAAGAGTTAAGTCACATACAGAAGAACAAAAGAAAGGAAAAGGTGAAAAGGATAAGAAAGGGAGAAAAAAAAAGATCAGAAGTTCAGTAGAGCTAGACAAAAAACAAAAAGATAATTAAGAAAGAAAGAAAAAGAGAGAGAAGACAAGAAAAGAAAGGAAAACGTACATTCACGTATTCCTAAAATAAAAATTATAAGAGGAAAAAAAAAAGTTACTGGAAAACAATTATTTTTTCAAAAAAGGCAAAAATTAAAGATTAATAAAAGTTTTAGAAAAGGAAAAAAAAAATTTATATATATAAGGTACCCCCCCCCAAAAAAAAAAAGAAAAAAAAAAGAAGAAACAAAAGTTCTTTGATTTTTTTTTTTTTTGGGAGGGGTGGGAAGAATCCTGTATCTCCCTTTTGTCTGTAACCAGCCTCTTGTTGGAGTCTCTGGTCAGCTTGAGGTCCTGTGGCTTGATTGGTTTCTTGAGTCAGTTTGTTCAAACAGGCAGAAAAATGCTCTGCTTTACCCAAGATTTTGAGATCCCCCTCCCAGGTTAGTTTAATGGGAGGGTGATCTGCTTTGAGAATCACAAAAGAGGGGTGATGAGGCTAGGTTCTGGTAGAGTTGAGGCCTTTCAACAAACTGTAGCTTTTCCCTGGGGCTATTTTGTGAAAAATTCACAGAGCCCACCCTGGATCCATTCTCAGGGTTTCTGTTTTTCAATTGATTGTGGTGGCTGCTAGAGGGAGGGGCAGCCTCTGGCTCTGGTTACCCAGTGAGGAAAGCCACTCCAATGGCTGGCACCTGAGCTGGGTGACTTTTCCCTGGATGGAGCTGAGTCTGGCAGGTCACTTTGCCGTTAAGTTCTTGTGACCTGTTATATGACTCGTTTTATTCCAAGGCCTGAGTTGGAGCTAGCAGCTCCTCCGAGCTTTGTCGGTATCCAAGATGGAGATCACCGGTGCTGGGGGGGGAGGGGTGGCCTTCCCTCCTCTGCTCCCGGAGAAGGAGTGAGGATGTCGGGCTTCTACTCACGCCGAGTCTTGGATCCTGGGTCGTCTCTGGTCTGCAAACTGCAGGATGAAGATGTCCACTCCTTGTTGGTTCTTGCTGTTGTTGAGTAGAATCCTCTCACCCGCTGCGTCTGGCTCCTTCGTCCCGGACTCTCTGTGTGAGCGCTCAGGTATGGCCGCGGCAGCAGTTGCCGCCGCGTCCCTGCCGCCGCCGCGGCAGCTGCTGGCAGGCGCTCAGATGTGTCTCCTTGTCTTGGCTTCCCCTCTCTTGTCTAACTCTCTGTCCTGTGATGGCACACTTGGTGTGATTCTCTGGCTTAGGACTGTTCACTGGAACTCTAAACCTGCTTTCTATGCGAGAGCTTGTTCAGATTCCAGCTTATCCTCCGCCATCTTCCCGGAACCCTTTCTGGTTTGTTTTATTAGACAAAATTATACTACCTGGTCCAGGAAATGTATCACTATTTAATTCCACTCTCTAATCTCCTGTCTTAGTCTGAGTACTAGAATTCCAGGTTTGTATCACATTGCCCTGCCATGTTTGTTGGTTTATTTAATCTAGACATAGACTAGCAATTCTGAACTTCTCCAATGATATTATCCACTAGACAGAGTGCTCAGAGTGTTTATGTACTATTTTAGAAGATCTTCTAACATTTGACACAGGATATGATCATTATCAGATGTACCTGCTGGGATCTCTGATTCATTCGATCCCTTTAATAATAATTACTTGACTCTCTTACTATCTCTCGTCCCTACCTATGTAATAGTCTCAAACTTTTTTGAAGAAAGTTCATGAGGACTTTCTAATATTAAAATTCATCTCTTAATTCTTACTCAGGACGTATTTTCTATTGCTATTTTTAAACTTTTCTACATATTCTAAGAGTTGTTTCATTTGTGTATTTGTGTGTGCACATATAAGTGCCTCTGTGTGTATGTGTATGTTTGTATGTATGTATGCAAAAGCCTCAAGCTCTTATTCATCAATCTTGCTCATGCCTGGTATTCCATCACCTGAGACATTCTTCCAATTCAGGTTTTGGCTAGTAGTGTGGCAAAGACTGTTCTGCCCAGGCTGCATGCAAACTGAACTTCCCAGACTGCTACATTCTTAGGTTTTGTATCTCCAGAAGTATCAACTTTTAAACTACAAACATTTTTGTGAGTGAAAAGTCTAAGCTGTAGCCCACATTTTTAACTCAAAAATTCATATAAAGGTAAATGAACATACACATTGCATATGCTGAGTGTACACTGTTAGAAATGTGATCTTAAGCTGCGTGGTGGAGAGATCTGGGGATTGGGGTTCAAAGCCAGCCCAACTAGGAAAGTCCCAGAGACGTTTTTCTCCAATTAACTACAAGAAAACTGGAAGTGGCACTGTGGCTCAAGTGGTAGAGCAGTAGCCTTGAGCTGAATAGCAGAGGGACAGTGTCCAGGCCCAAAGTTCAAGTGCCAAGACCAACAACAACAACAAAATGCAAGTAAAGGAAAGAAAAAGAAATGTGATCTTAGCCACTAGTTCATTGCCAGTATAATCCCTGCTCTCTCAAGATGGACTTGTTTTTCCAGTTAAGTCCATGCCCTTATATCTGACTTTCATTGGAACCAGAATTATTCTTCCATTCTACTTTTAAAAATTTGTGCGATTAGCAAACATGATTGAGAAAGGGAAAAGCCTCATACTTCATATTCCACTTAGGAACACTCCCATAAATCTACATATTGGACTTGGCTTTATTGTTTCGATGTTGTCTTATTTGTAGTCTTCTATATTGTATTGAACCCTTATACTTAAACACAGAACTTCTCTTTCTCCTATTGTTGCAAATGTTTCTCTTACTGTTAATTCATGTGCACTAGGGAAATAACGCACAACAAATACACTCACAAAAAGAATGATCTGAGGATCTTCTTCCCATTTAAAATTTGGCTTAATTTGCAGAGCAATTATGAAGTTTGAACTAAATGTACTCATGGATAATGTATTTATAAGCAATATAAATTTTATATTTTCTCTTTTACTAAGTTGTCTCTGAAACACCTATTACCTCATGTCCAAAAGTGTCCTTGTGTTATTTCAATGAAGACAGAAAACATTCATTAGACCTCAAGAAGCACCAACGATTGTTACTGGACTTTGTGGAAACTGATCCCAGGAGAGGAATTGAACACAGAGAAATGATAAAGTTCAAATTAACTTGTGCTTTCCTTTTTACTGTACAAGAAAAGAATCCCAAGGCTTGAAGGAAACTCTGTCCCTTACTTTTTCCAGTGTGTTTTTTATTCATATAAACTTGTCTGTAAACTTCTAGTTGAGAGTATTACAAAAGATAATAATGTGCCATGTGAAGGCCAGCATAGAATAAAAGGAATTAACGTTGTTGTTTTTTTAGTTAGTTTGTATTTGTTTTTGCCAATTGTAGGGCCTAAAGTCTGGGCCTGGGTGCTCTCCCTCAGATCTTCATCTCAAGGATAGTGCTCTACCACTTGAACCACAGCGCCATTTCTGACTTTTTCTGTTTATGTGGTACTGGGAAATCAGGGCCTCATGCATACAAGGCAAGCACTGTACCACTGAACCACATTCCCAGCCCCTAATAACATTGTTTTAAAGTTGTTCTACTGCAAAGAAACAAAGACATGGAAGTTTAAAAGTGTCTTATGTATGGATATTTCACCCCTGAGAAGATTCTCTTTTGGCAGGAGTCAGTTATCAATTCCTTTAGTCTGGTCCTGAATTCTCCATAGCAATAAGGATTCCAAAAAAGCTGGATCTTGTGAATATGTTCAGCACAAGCAGCCTCTTCTCAGAGCAGTACTCCTTTAAGGACAGTCCCAAAGAAATATCTGGGGGTTGTTTTTGTTTGCTTGTTTAGTTTGTTCTGGTTCTGGGACTTGAACCCAGGGGCTGGACCCTGTCCCTGAACAGTTATCTTTCTTGCCCACCTATCCTCAAAGCTAGTACTCTACTGCTTGAGCCAAAACTCTACTTCCGGCTTTTTTAGTGTTTATTTAGAGATAATAGTTTGACAGACTTTCCTGCCTGGATTAGCTTTGAAATAGGATAGTAAGAAAGCCAAGTGATATCGACAGTATGGACTTCTGTTTTGAAAAAAAAATATTAGATGAAGTTTATTATAAAGCTAATATTTGACAATTTTTAAAAGAAGAGAATATGCCCAGCAAAGAAGCCATAACTTAAATAACTCAGTGAAAGTAGGTGCACTGAATCATTTTGTAATTATTTTTATGCTTGGAAAGATTACTATTGACCTTGTCATTCCTTTTGGGGAAACTGAAAGTCATATTTGCACTTTTTTTTGTGGGCGCTGTCCCTCACCTCTTCATCTCAAGTTGAGCACTCTACCACTTTAGCTACAGCACCAATTCCGGGTTTCCTGTGATTAATTGAAGATAAGGGTCTCATGGACTTTCCTGACAAGGCTTGCTTTGAACCACAATCCTCTGGTCTCATCCTTCTGAGTAGATAGGATTACAGGCTTGAGCTACCAGCACCTGGCTCATATTTGCATTTATGTGTACTTAATGACACTATGTAGACAAAGAATGGAAATTTGAACCAAATGATGACATTGCAGCTTTTCAGAAAAATTGGGGTAGGAATAAATATGTCCTCATTTTTCCATGTTGTTATATTAATGACTCATGAGCTATGGGACTCTTACATTAGCATCCTCTGCCATCTGTGTAGGTGTTATTTAGTATTAGGCAATATTCATAGAGTAATATAGAAAGACTGAGATTTTTAGAAAGCAAAGGAGATCAGATATAAAAGAACAGCATAGAAGGAGATACATTTATCACACAGAGATTAAAAACTAGCCTAAGAGATTTACAATGTTAAAGGCAATGAGGTTTAAGCCTAGTTGATAACTAGTTCTTCAATAACCAAAAATATTTACCTAGAACAGTTTCTGGTATATGTTAGTTACTATCATTTATTCCTTCCATCTGGAGTTATTCTTTCTCTTCTATCACAACTGTTTATTAGTCTCTGCCTTTTTAGTGCCATGACTGACCAAAAAGATTTCCAAATCTCACTTAGACTAGCCTTCTCTGTGATTAGCAGTGACCACTCAAAAGCCTGGAATCTTTTAATTTCCAGAATTCATCTTCCCTTGACATCTAAGTACATTCCTGGCATTAACTGCAGTGATCTAATGAACAAAACATTTTTTTTTCAACACGGTATCCTAATATAGGCAAAATGCATGAATTAGGGACTATTGTCAGGTATCAGTATGGAAGGAGCAATTATATATTCCAAGTATGTGTTCTTTATTTTTCATTTACTAACTGTTTTGTTTTGTTTTGTTTTGTTTTTGACAGTCCAGGGGGCTTAAACTCAGGACTAGGGAATTATTCCTGAGCTTGCTTTTTTTTTCCTCAAGGCTACCACTCTACCACTTGGGGCACAGCACCTCTTTCAGTGTTTTTCTGTGAGGAATTGAACCCAGGCGTTCAGGCAGGCTAGGCAATCACCACACCATGAAGTCACATTCCCAGAGCCCTAAATGACTTTCTTAAGATGGCATTATATTTTCATTCCATAACTATGTATCATAATTTTGGCCAGGTGCTAGAAAATAACATACAAAAAATACTAAGTCCAGTAAGGCTGGATGGACAATGAATAACCGTTATAGTCTAGCCAGGGCACAGAGGGGCTTACCTCATGGAGCTGGTTCAACAGGCTGAGCAAGACAGCTCCTAACCCACAGTCTACCTCCAGAATGAGAGGGCCACCTTGGGTTCCAACCACATGGGGACGCTGGGCCACCTCCTCCAGCACACATTCAACCAGTTCCTGTGAGAGAGAGAAAAAAAGTCAGAATTAAACTTAAGCCGGGTGCCCATGGCTCAGACCTGTAATCCTAACTACACAGGGGGCTGAGATATGAGGATCATGGTTCACAGCCAGCCCGGGCAGGAACGTCTGTGAGACTCTTATCTCCAAAGAAGCACCAAAAAACTGTAAGCGGCGCTGTGGCTTAAGTAGTAGAGTGCTAGCCTTGATCTGAGGAGCTCGGGGACAGTGCCCAGGACCAGAGTTCAAGCCCCACGACTGACAAGAATTGGACTTCTCACCACAAGAAGTGGACTGAATAGCACCCATTGTCCTAGGGAGTATGGCAGAGAAGTCAGGCAGAGCTTCCTGTGAACTGGAAGTCATGAGTATGTCACCTGGCTTCTCCTTGCCTCAGTATCCCCAGCCGCAAAACTGAACACAGTGAAGGATCCCCTTCCTCATGGGGATAAGGTAAGGATGAAAGAGAGACATGTTTTGTTTCATAATCCCTCACCTGTTCCATGATTAATAACAAGCCCCACGTGAGCCTTTTCCAGGTATCTTCCTTTCATTTGCTCACAGAATTGCCAAGAACCATATCTAATGGCCACTCCCTCTGTGCCCTGTGCCAGAGATCCCTCTGTATAAATCCCTTGTTTCCTCACAACTGTCCCAAGAGGAGACTGAGGTCCAATAGTTGAAGCCTAACCCAGGGCTTACCCTGTGGTCAAGAATTGACTGCTGTGCACTAAGAGTTTGAGATAATCCATCTAAACCGATGACTGAACATGGTGCTACATGTCTACTATCCCAACTACAGAGAACCAGGCCTGGTGGAGCATGCCTGTCACAGATAGGAGGACCATGATCCAGCCCAGCCTGACCATATATTTAGTCTCTATTTTGGAAATGCCCAAGACAGAAAGGCTTGGCTCACATGGTGGAATACCTGACTGGCAAGCCTAAGGCCTTGAGTTCAAATCCTAATATACCAAAAAGAATCAGAGGCCTGGTGCCAGAGGATCATGCCTGTAATCCCAGCTACTCAGGAGTCTGAGATCTGAAGATCACAGGTCAAGATTTAAAATAAGGTTGGCCTCAACCATCAGACATCATGATGAGAAGACCCGGAGTCTGACTTATGCTGGTGCACTCCATACTCGCAGTGTGCACATCCTTACTAAGTGCTGGCCACACACTCTGTCCCCCTGGGAAATCACCCCCTGTGAGACTCACCCCCAGGTCCTACCAAGCTCCCACTGCCACCAACCATGCCCAAGGGAGTAGAGAGCTCCAGGGCACACAAATCCCTTGGTCTTGTAATTTAAAGGTGATCAGTCCCTTCAAGCACCTTACCATTCCAGGCCCCTGGACCTCAGCCGTGAAGATCATGCACCCCCCCTCCCCTCGCGAAGATAGCAGGAAAAGTTACCAAAAGGTTCGACCATCTTTGTTGAAACCCACTTCTACACACACACAAATCCAGACTGGTGACAGAAGACTTATCCATGCAGCACCTGAAATTTGCCAATTGATAACTCACCTGAGCATTGTCAGGATGTACAAGTAGAAAGATGATCTCTCTCTCTTTCCCTCTCTCTCTCTCTCCCTCCTTCTCTGTCTCTGTTTCTCTAATGCACACACACAAACACACACACACACACACACACACACACACACACACACACACACACACACACGACTCAGAGCAGTGCCTCTGTTCATTCCTCATCTGGGACAATGTACAAGCTGGAGCATGGAGGTTCCCTTGAGACAACCAGGGGCTCCCACCCAAGGGGAGCACCACTCAAATGATGCAACACCACCCCACCTCTCTGTTTCTCCAGGGTCAGATCCTTCCCCTTGGGAACAACCAGCCTTGACTCTACATTCACCAAAACCCTAGGCCAGGATGCTGGGTGAAGGAGTCCTGAGACAGGTGTCTCCTCAGAGCCTGGGAAAGGAAACTAGTTCTATATATCATTTCACTGATATTAACCACTAAACTCACCCACACTAGCACTATGGATGCTCAAGAAGTAGAAACTATCTGAACAATTCTTCCAGCTGTTATCCTAGTCATGATTGCTCTACCCTCCCTTCGCATTCTTTATATAATAGACGAAATCAACGACCCAGCATTAACAGTAAAAACTATAGGACATCAATGATATTGAAGCTATGAATATACCGACTTCAATGACCTAATATTTGACTCCTACATAATCGCCACATCCGACCTTAAACCTGGAGAACTACGTCTCCTAGAAGTAGACAACCGAGTCGTCCTTCCAATAGACCTACCCATCCGCATGCTAGTTTCCTCAGAGGATGTTCTACACTCATGAGCAGTACCCTCACTAGGAATCAAAACAAATGCTATCCCAGGACGACTAAACCAAGCCACCCTATCATCCACACGACCAGGATTATTTTACGGCCAATGTTCTGAAATCTGCGGTTCCAACCACAGTTTCATACCAATTGTCGTCGAAATAGTCCCACTTAAACATTTCGAATCATGATCAACAACAATACTTTAGACCCCATTATGAAGCTATCAAAGCATTAACCTTTTAAGTTAAAGACAGGACACCAATTGTCCCATAATGGTATGCCACAATTAGATACATCTTCATGATTTGTTACCATTACAGGAACCACACTTACCCTATTCATTATCTTCCAATTAAAATTCAAAACTTTCACCTTCCACCCTCAACCACAAACCAAAAATCTTATGCACATCAAACCAACCAATCCTTGAGAACTAAAATGAACGAAAATCTATTCACCTCTTTCACTACCCCTACACTTTTAGGCCTACCCCTCGTTATTGCAGTCATTATATTCCCATCCATCCTATTTCCACAACCAAAACGACTAATCAATAATCGTCTCACTACTTTCCAATCATGACTCATAAACGCAATCATTAAACAAATAATAAGCATACACAGCCTAAAAGGACGCGCCTGAACACTCTTACTCACATCCCTAATTATCTTTATTGGCTCCACAAACCTCCTAGGCCTCCTACCCCACTCATTCACCCCTACCACCCAACTCTCCATAAATCTGGGAATAGCCATCCCATTATGAGCAGGAACTGTCTTACTAGGATTCCGACACAAAACTAAATCATCACTAGCCCACTTTCTACCCCAAGGAACTCCATTACCACTAATCCCGATACTCATTATCATCGAATCCATCAGCCTATTAATCCAACCTATAGCCCTCGCTGTACGACTAACAGCCAACATTACAGCTGGCCACCTCCTAATCCACCTAATCGGAGGAGCTGCCTTGGCAATCTATTCTATCAGCCCAATCGGATCACTGGCAGCATTCATCATCCTCACACTCCTTACAATCCTAGAATTTGCAGTAGCCCTTATTTAAGCCTACGTCTTCACCCTACTAGTAAGCCTATACCTACATGACAACACCTAATGACACACCAAACACATGCCTTCCATATAGTAAACCCCAGCCCTTGACCATTAACTGGAGCTATATCAGCTCTCCTCCTAACATCAGGAATAGTAATATGATTTCACTATCAATCTACCCCACTCCTCCTCATAGGCATCTTGTCCAGCATCCTTACTATATTCCAATGGTGACGAGACGTAATCCGCGAAGGAACATTCCAAGGCCATCACACCCCTGTAGTACAAAAAGGCCTCCGCTATGGCATAGTCCTATTTATTATTTCAGAAGTATTTTTCTTTGCAGGCTTCTCTGAGCATTCTACCACTCCAGCCTAGCCCCCACTCCCGAACTAGGAGGATGCTGACCACCAACCGGAATCACTCCACTAAACCCTCTAGACGTCCCACTACTCAACACCTCCGTCCTCCTAGCCTCCGGGGTATCAATTACATGAGCCCATCACAGCCTCATAGAAGGTAACCGAATACCAATAATTCAAGCCCTTTTCATTACTATCATTTTAGGAATTTACTTTACTGTTTTACAAGGCTCCGAGTATATAGAAACCTCCTTTACTATTTCAGACAGCGTGTACGGCTCAACATTCTTCATAGCAACAGGCTTCCACGGCCTACACGTCATAATCGGAACGACATTTCTTATCGTATGCCTAATCCGCCAAATCCAATTTCACTTCACATCCACTCACCATTTCGGCTTTGAAGCAGCAGCATGATATTGACACTTCGTAGATGTTGTCTGACTATTCCTATACGTTTCCATCTATTGATGAGGATCATACTTTTCTAGTATAACTCAGTACTTGTGACTTCCAATCACCCAGTTTTGGTCTCACTCCAAAGAAAAGTAATAAATATACTAATCGCACTAATAATTAATTTCAGCCTAGCCTCACTATTAATCCTAATCGCCTTTTGAATTCCACAAATAAACATCTACTCAGAAAAAGTAAGCCCATATGAATGTGGATTTGATCCAATAGGTTCCGCCCACCTACCCTTCTCAATAAAATTTTTCTTAGTAGCCATTACATTTCTCCTATTTGACCTAGAAATTGCCCTCCTCATCCCACTTCCATGAGCTCTTCAACTAACCTTTATTCATTCAACTACAACCCTCTCACTTCTCCTAATTATCTTAGCCCTAGGCCTAGCTTACGAATGATCAAACAAAGGCCTCGAATGAAACGAATTAGTAGTTAGTTTAACTCAAAACAATTGATTTCGGCTCATTAAATTATGATTCAATTCATAACTACTATTAATGTCCCTAACCATATTTAACCTCTATATCACTTTCTTAGCCTCTCTAATAGGCACAATGATCTTTCGCTCACACATAATATCATCCCTCCTATGCCTAGAAGGAATAATATTATCCCTCTTTCTCATATTATCTATCTCCATTACTTTTACACACTCATCCTTCTCATATACCCTACCCATCATTCTACTTGTCCTAGCTGCATGCGAGGCAGCTGTAGGACTAGCCCTACTCGTAAAAGTCTCAAACACATATGGCTCAGATTACGTACAAAACCTCAACCTACTACAATGCTAAAAATCACCATACCCATAATTATAATAATCCCAATAGTCTGACTATCAAACAACAAGTTTATCTGAATCAATACATCCATATATAGCTTTTTAATCAGCCTTCTAACTATCACAACCCTAATTACCCCCTACAGCTCCATACATTTCTCAACACTATTTTTCACTGATCCCTTATCTACACCACTCCTAATCCTTACATCATGACTCACCCCACTGATAATCATTGCTAGCCAAAAACATATATCTAAAGAACCACTCATCTGAAAAAAAACTTACATCTCCCTAATCATCATCCTCCAAACTACGCTTATCCTAACATTTTCATCAACCGAACTAATCATGTTTTATATCCTATTTGAAGCCACACTAATTCCAACCCTAATTATCATTACACGATGAGGAAACCAAACTGAACGCCTAAATGCTGGCTCATATTTCCTATTCTACACACTTATAGGGTCCCTACCCCTCTTAATCGCATTAATCTATATGTACAAATCAATAGGAACTTTAAACATAACTTTCCTGATGTACAAATCAGACCCACTATACAATTCATGATCCAACCACCTAGTATGGCTAGCATGTATAATGGCATTCATAGTAAAAATACCATTATATGGCCTTCACCTATGATTACCAAAAGCCCACGTAGAAGCCCCAATTGCAGGTTCAATAGTTCTAGCAGCTGTATTATTAAAACTAGGCAGTTGCGGAATGATACGTATTTCAACCTTTATCGAACCCCTTAACAAATCTTTAATATACCCATTCATCCTTTTATCTCTATGAGGCAGAATCATAACCAGCTCAATCTGTGTACGACAAACAGACTTAAAATCACTAATTGCATATTCATCAGTAAGCCACATGGCCCTAGTAATTATCGCTATCCTCATCCAAACCCCATCAAGTTATATAGGAGCTACAGCCATAATAATCGCCCACGGATTAACCTCCTCAGCCCTGTTCTGCCTAGCCAATACCAACTATGAACGCATCCACAGCCGAACTATGCTCCTAGCACGAGGATTACAAACAATCCTACCACTAATAGCCCTCTGATGACTACTAATCTCACTCACAAACCTAGCCCTCCCTCCATCCATCAACCTAATCGGTGAACTAATAATCATCATTTCGTCATTCTCATGATCCCACCCAACCATTCTACTTATAGGAATCAATATATTAATTACCGCATCATACTCACTATATATACTAACCACCACACAACGAGGTAAAACTACCCCCCACACTATAAACATTAAACCGTCCTTTACACGCGAACATACACTTATCTCCCTTCACCTTCTTCCTATCCTCCTTCTAACTGCTAAACCGAGCCTAATCCTAGGCCCCACTTTCTGTAATTATAGTTTATTAAAAACCTTAGACTGTGAATCTAAAAATAAAGAGTTACATCTTTTAATTACCAAAAAAGTACAAACAGAGAACTGCTAATTCTTCTGACCCATATATAACAATATGGCTTTTTTACATACTTTATTAGGATAACAGTAATCCATTGGTCTTAGGAACCAAAAACTTGGTGCAACTCCAAACTAAAGTAATCAACATATATTCATTATCCACCCTAGCTATATTCACAATCTTACTTTACCCTCTCCTTTTTTCCACCTTATCACCACCCAACTCCAACTTTCCAAAAAAAGTTACATCATCAATCAAATACGCATTCCTAATCAGCATAATCCCCCTCACAATTTACCTAAACTCTAATAAAGAAGCCTACATCTCCAACTGACACTGAACAACTATCCAATCAATAGAACTCTATGCTAGTTTCAAGCTAGACTTTCTATCAATTATCTTCATACCAATCGCACTTTACGTTACATGATCAATCATAGAATTCTCCACATGATACATACACAACGACCCCAACATTAACCAATTTATACAATATCTTCTTATATTTTTAATCACTATACTCATCCTAGTCTCAGCCAACAACATATTTCAACTTTTTATTGGCTGAGAAGGTGTAGGAATTATATCTTTTCTTCTAATCGGATGATGATACGGACGATCAGATGCTAACACAGCTGCCCTCCAAGCAATTATCTACAACCGAATTGGAGACATCGGATTTGTCCTAACAATAGCCTGACTATTCTCTAACTACAACTCATGAGACTTTCAACAAATCTTCTCAATAGATACAAACTCAAATATTCCAATCCTAAGACTTATCTTAGCAGCCACTGGAAAATCTGCCCAATTCAGCCTACATCCATGACTTCCCTCAGCAATAGAAGGTCCAACACCCGTATCAGCTCTACTCCATTCCAGCACAATAGTTGTTGCAGGAATCTTCCTTCTAATCCGTTTCCACCCTATTATTCAAAACAACCAAAAAATACTCACCCTCATTCTATGTATTGGCGCCCTAACAACCCTATTCACAGCTATCTGCGCCCTTACACAAAATGATATTAAAAAAATTATCGCATTCTCAACTTCCAGCAAACTAGGATTAATAATAGTCACCCTAGTAATCAATCAACCATACCTATCCTTCCTACACATCTGCACACACGCTTTCTTCAAAGCCATACTATTTATATGTTCAGGATCAATTTTCCACAGCCTAAACGACGAACAAGACATCCGAAAAATAGGAGGCTTAGCCAAAATCCTTCCATTCACCACTTCAGCCCTAATCACTGGCAGCCTAGCACTCACAGGCATACCTTTCCTCACAGGATTTTACTCCAAAGACCTCATCATCGAAGCAATGAATACGTCGTATACAAACGCCTGAGCCCTAATCATTACTCTCATCGCAACCTCACTTACTGCAGCCTACAGTACACGAATCATCTTTTTTGTTCTAACCAATAATCCACGATTTCAACCCATCACTAACATCAATGAAAACCACCCAAACCTAACAAACCCTATCACACGCCTTTGTGTATCTTTGTGTATCTTTGCAGTATCTTTGCAGGATATATCATTTCAAATTTCATCAACCCAATCACTACCCAAACTATAACCATACCAACCATTATCAAACTCACAGCACTTATCATTACACTAACAGGATTTGTTATTGCAATAGAACTCAACTCTATAACACTTCACTTAAAACTTTACCCAAACACATACCACTACAACTTTTCAAAACTATTAGGCTATTTCCCACTAATAATCCACCGCCTAATTCCATATTACAACCTATCTTTCAACCAAAAAATAGCCACATCAACATTAGATTATATCTGAACTGAAAAATCCATACCCAAACTTATCAGCTCACTTCAACAAACAGCTTCAACTTCAACATCAAACCACAAAGGACTAATCACAATTTACTTCCTATCGTTCCTCCTATCAATAATAATCCTTACAATTACAGTAATCTAAACACCTCGTGTTACTTCCACAATAATAAATACACCAACAAACAAAGACCACCCTGCTACAACTATTAATCAACTACCATAACTATATATAGCCCCTACACCTACCGAATCTTCCCGAACCAATACCATCTCATCATTATCAATTACAACCCACTCATCCACATCATAAACATTCTCCAACATATCTACCCCCTCATCCCCGAGAACATAAACCACCAACATAGCTTCCATAATCACACCTAATAAAAGCAACATTCACAGCCAAATATTTGAACTCCAAGCCTCAGGATACTCCTCAGTAGCCATAGCAGTAGTATAACCAAACACCACCAACATACCTCCCAAATAAATTAAAAACACCATTAATCCTATATATGAACTACCATAAATCATCATTAACCCACACCCCACTCCACCACTTACAATTAACCCTAAACCAGCATAAATAGGAGAAGGTTTCGCAGCAACACCAACAAATCCCACTACCATGATTGTTAATAAAATATACATTAAATATGTCATAATTACTACATGGATTTAAAACCAAGACTAATGACATGAAAAACCATCGTTGTCCATTCAACTATAGTAACCTATAATGACAATTATACGAAAAACCCATCCACTAATAAAACTAGTTAATCACGCATTTATTGACCTCCCAGCGCCATCAAACATCTCTGGTTGATGAAACTTTGGATCACTCCTAGGAATGTGCCTAATTATTCAAATCACCTCAGGCCTCTTCCTAGCCATACACTACACACCCGATACTCTCACAGCATTCTCATCCGTCACCCATATTTGCCGAGATGTGAACTACGGGTGACTAATCCGCTACATCCATGCCAACGGAGCATCCCTCTTCTTTATTTGCCTATACCTACACATCGGCCGAGGAATCTATTACGGCTCCTACTCCTACATAGAAACCTGAAACATCGGCATCATCCTATTATTTCTAACAATAGCCACAGCTTTCATAGGCTACGTACTCCCTTGAGGCCAAATATCTTTCTGGGGAGCAACCGTCATTACTAACCTCCTATCAGCCATCCCATACATTGGAACAGACCTTGTAGAATGAATCTGAGGGGGTTTCTCAGTAGATAAAGCTACCCTCAACCGATTCTTCGCATTCCACTTCATCCTACCATTCATCATCGCCGCCATAGCCATAGTACACCTTCTCTTCCTTCATGAAACCGGATCCAACAACCCCCTGGGAATCCCATCAGACTGTGATAAAATCCCATTCCACCCATACTACACAACCAAAGACTTCCTAGGAATCGTACTTCTCCTAGCCTTCTTCCTCACTCTAGTTTTATTTTTTCCAGATCTATTAGGAGACCCAGACAATTATTCACCCGCAAATCCCTTAAATACTCCACCACATATTAAACCAGAATGATATTTCCTTTTTGCATACGCCATTCTACGCTCAATCCCTAATAAACTAGGAGGAGTCATCGCATTAGTTCTCTCAATCCTCATTCTAGCCCTACTACCACATATTCAAACAGCCAGCCAACGAAGCCTGATATTCCGACCCATCAGCCAATTCCTATTCTGATTATTAGTGTCCGATGTCCTAATCCTAACATGAATTGGAGGCCAACCAGTTGAACGACCATTTATCATCATCGGACAAATCGCATCCCTTTCATACTTCACAATTATCCTAGCCCTCATGCCAATCGCAGGAATCATCGAAAACAAAATATTAAAATGAAGAAGCTTTGATAGTATAATAATTACTCAGGTCTTGTAAACCTGAAATGAGGAGCCCCTCCTCTCAAAGCATCAAGGAGAAGATTTTACATCCTACCTCCAACTCCCAAAGCTGGAATTCTACTTCAACTACTCCTTGTATGTAATTCGTGCATTATTTTATTACCACATTAATATCGTACAGTACATTAAACTAACTATCGTACATAATACATTAAATCTTAATCTCACAATTCAACCACAACAACATGAATATCGTCACAGTAACTTAAATTAATGTTCGAAAGACTAGATTTTCCATGATACGTGCATAAACCATCCTATTATGTCTATCCTCGTCCAAATGACTATCCCCTTCCATTGGTGGTCTCTTAATCTACCATCCTCCGTGAAACCATCAACCCGCCCACTAGGACCTCTCTTCTCACTCCGGGCCCATGACACTTGGGGGTAGCTAATATGAAACTATACCTGACATCTGGTTCTTACCTCAGGGCCATAAGCTGTAAAACCGCCCACACGTTCCTCTTAAATAAGACATCTCGATGGATTAATGTCTAATCAGCCCATGATCAACATAACTGTTCTGTCATGCCTTTGGTATTTTTTTATTTTCGGGATGCGAGGCTCAGCTGAGCCGTCAAAGGCTTGATATAGTCAATTACAGTCAAGCTGGACTTCCTGTCTAATATTCAAGACCCCCAAAAGATTAAGCTCTCGAGTATTTTATGAATGCTTATAAGACATAAAAAAGAATTAATACTAACTTCCCACTCAACCCATCACTTTACCTAGAAGTGAGCCAAAAACAGGATTTTAGTAGACCTATTAGGAGCAATTATTCTAAATTAACACTTTAGTCCCTATCACCTTATCACACCTTTACACAACCAGCTCTTCAAAATTAACTAACCAAAAACTTTGTCACAACATACATTCCCTAAATCTACTAGTTTACGTAGCTTAAATTATAAAGCAAGGCACTGAAAATGCCTAGATGAATCATAAAGATTCCATAAGCATAAAGGTTTGGTCCTAGCCTTAATATTAACTGTCAGCAAAATTACACATGCAAATATCCGTAAACCAGTGAGTTCAGCCCTATGTTTTCTACAGACCACAAGGAGCAAGTATAAAGCACGCGTACCCAAACACGCAGCTAAAAACACTAAGTCTAACCACACCCCCACGGGATACAGCAGTGATAAAATTTAAGCAATGAACGAAAGTTTGACTAAGTTATGCTGACTCCATTAGGGTCGGTAAATTTCGTGCCAGCCACCGCGGTCATACGAAAGACCCAAGTTAATATTCCAACGGCGTAAAGAGTGCTAAAATCCTAAACAAATAAACAAATAGAGTTAAGACTTGACTCCGCTGTAAAAAGCCAAAGTCAAAGCAAAAATAAACAACGAAGGTGACTCTAATTTTTGCAGCACTAAAGCTATAGCCTAAACTGGGATTAGATACCCCACTATATCTAGCCATAAACATAAATAGTTCATAACACTACTATTCGCCAGAGAACTACAAGCCACCGCTTAAAACTCAAAGGACTTGGCGGTGCTTTATATCCATCTAGAGGAGCCTGTTCCATAATCGATGATCCCCGATCTACCTTACCACTCCTTGCTAATTCAGCCTATATACCGCCATCTTCAGCTGACCCTAAAAAGGAAACAAAGTAAGCTAAAAAAGTAAATACTAAAGAAGTTAGGTCAAGGTGTAGCCCATGGAGTGGAGCGAAATGGGCTACATTTTCTAATCCTAGAACATTACGAAACTCTATGTGAAACCCATAGAATAAAGGAGGATTTAGTAGTAAATTAAAACTAGAGTGTTTAATTGAATCGAGCAATGAAGCACGCACACACCGCCCGTCACCCTCCTCAAAACCTTAACAATTAAAAGTCCATAACGCCTAATTATAAAAGACTGAGAGGAGACAAGTCGTAACAAGGTAAGTGTACTGGAAAGTGCACTTGGAAGAATCAAAATATAGCTTAAACAAAGCATCTGACTTACACTCAGAAGATTTCAATCCTAATGAATATTTTGAACTATATCTAGCCTAACAAACTACCAAATTAACTATAACATACACATAAATCAAACCATTTACCAAAAATTAGTATAGGTGATAGAAAATTTAACTTTAGCGCTATAGATAAAGTACCGTAAGGGAATGATGAAAGAAAAACCTAAGTAAACAAAAGCAAAGATTAAACCTTCTACCTTTTGCATAATGAACTAACTAGAAAAACTCTGACAAAGAGAACTTTAGCCAGAAACCCCGAAATCAAGCGAGCTACCCTAGAACAGCCTTTTACAGGGCCAACTCATCTATGTAGCAAAATAGTGAGAAGATTTTAAGGTAGAGGTGAAAAGCCTACCGAGCCTGATGATAGCTGGTTGTCCAGGAAAGAATTGACCTCAGAGGGGTGTCTGACCAGGGGTGGGGCATTGTTGGTGAAATGGATGGAGTCCTGAGGCTACATACATCGACATACTCCTTCCTTCTGACCTACATGCTTCTGGGCTAATTGGTGGATTCTTGGGAAGGACGAGGAGACCAAATGGACCAAGCATCAGAACATACTGGCAGAGCTGGGAAAGGTGATGACCCTGTGAGAACTGTTGACAGCTGAAGGGTAGGGAAACAGGCCGGGTGTATGTGTGTGTGGGGGGTGTTGGGGTTATTCCTCCCAGATATTCACCTTCTGCTTTGACCCCCAGCGCCCTTCACCTCCCTCCTGGGATTTTCTGGGACCCTCTTCAGGTGAAAGGATGACCAAGCACAGAAGACAAGAGCTCACACAGCAAGGGGGGGGTCTATCTTCTGCATCCAACAACCCCCATGCCCAGAAAAAAGGAAAAGACCCGAGAAGGCAGGTGTGGAGGTGCTGTTCCCCACCTTTGACTAAAGCCACCAAGTTCCCACTAGGGAGAGAAAGGGTGCAGATGCATGGCTCTGTAGCTCCCACTGCTTCAGGCCAGGGACCATGTGGTGCTCCCTTTTCACCCATCACTGCATCTGCCCTTTTCCTGGGACATTGGTCACTAGGGATGGGAGTGGGATCCCCGGGTTGTCACCCAGCCCCTACCCTTGGGGCACATTAGTGGCAGAACCCTGGCTGGACTGTGGGGTGTGAGGGAGGTGCAAGTCTGTGACCTGGGGGGGTGTCACCAGGTACGGGTGTCGCAGGGTGCAGTCCCACTGGGCGGCCACTCACCTGTGCTGCTGGGAGAAGTTGTTGGTGGATGCTCCTGGTGGGGTGAGCAGCAATGGAGGGGGCATTGCAGACACTCAGGTCCAGAGCAGAGGACTAGGGGCCGGGACCAGGCCAGGGCTGCAAGCCTGCTAGCAGCTTGCCACCATCTGAGGTTTGAAATGCAGTGCCTTGGAGGAAGCAGGGGAGGGGGCTGGGAAGCAGGAGGGCACATCAATTTCCTACTCCAAAGTAGCTTCAAGACTCTTGCTCACTACTCAGCCATCTCTACCTTCTTCAACTGCTGGTAGTGGTGACAACCAACCTAGGGAATCCCAGGGGGTACAAGGCAGCATGGAATGTGGGCGTGGCCACCATTCTTGTATTCCATTGGTCAGAAAGAAACCTGAAAGAATGGTGGTGTGGCCAGAATCATGTGATGCACGCAGCATGGGCAGAGTCAAGATGACAGCAACTCCCCCAGCCACTTTCCCAGGGAACTATGTCCAATTCAGTTGGGGACAAGAGGGTAACCTGCTTTAGCCAGATGGCTGCACAGATTCTTGTGTGTGTCTATTTGTTGCCAGTCCCAAACCTTGAACTCAGGATCTGGGCACAGTCCATGAGCTGCTTTTGCTCAAGGCTAGCCCTCTACCACAAGAGCTACACGGCTCTTCTTCTGGCTTTGTTGGCACTGAAGTTGGACAGGGGTCTCAAGGACTTTCCTACTTAGGATAACTTTGATCCTCCCATCACAGCCTTGTAAGTAACAAGGAGGATTGCTGAGAGCCACTGGGCCTGCCTAATCACTGGTCTTGTTTATGTTCTTGGACAGACTGGTGAGTTCCCTATCCTCAGGTTGAAGTGGTGGGAGCTGGAGCCCACTATTCGAATCCTGGTCCTGCCACCTCTAAATGGTAGGAGATCCTAAGAAACTTGTTCCTATCCATATGATTACCAATGGAATGTGATGTAAGTCATGATTGAACAGTTCTTGAATAATTCTAGGATAAAATGATACACAATTATATTATAAGACACTGATTGATTTTAATTAATACTTTATTAAGCATTTAAACAATCACATTCATAAAATGGAGGCATAATGAAATACCTAAGAAATGGACCTTATATACTATAAAGGTGCCATTTTTTTCTGCCAAGACTGGGATTGGAACTCATGGTCTGGGTAACTCTCTTGCACTGTGTGGGAAGGGGAAGATTTCCTCCTTGAAGTCAAGAAAATCAAGTCTGTTCCTTAGGCCTGAAATTGATCCCCACCACTAGAAAACATCCTACTCATGTATAATTTCCATATATAATTTATATTTATATACATATGTTGACTCCATATTGCATTCAGTGGAGTTATTCATTTTATTTTTTGTTTTAATCATGTATTGACCATTTATTTTATTGACTATTATGACACATAGAACATTGATTACATTGATTACATAGGACATAGGTCTGCATAGTATTCCACTTCATACCTGACACTCAGAAGATTCACAGTAAAGGAAAACATGTCACCATCAGATTCTTACTCCACGATTCATTATTTGGGAGTGCTGGCATCTGAACTCATGGCCTACAAGGCCAAATTAATGAATGGGTGAGTGTCCACATGCCATCCTGGGGCAAATTGAGCTGACAGGCAGTTCCTACGACCTAAGATCGAGTCCCAGGGGTTGACAAAATAAGAACAGATTGACACGCAGGTGGCTGTATACTAATAAATATATATCTTTATACCATTCCAGAGATGTCTGTCCATTATTCACTTATATAGACTACATTTGTACCAATTCTTGGATATTTATTATACCTCCATGTAATTATTGTTATTGTTTTCATCTTTAAATTATTAATGAAATCTGTGTCTTGAAATTATTGTGTTCCTGTAATAGTATTCTTTTAATGCTTCATAATATTAAATAAAATCAATCAGCCTCCTGAAATTATGCTGTCTAATTTTATAGAAGCATCATTCACAATCAACTCATTCAACCGTGACATTGATAACATTCCATTGTTATTCCTATGGATGAGAATAAGTCTCTTAGTATCTCCTGCCATTGGTTGTGTCAGGACAGGGATTCGAAATCAGGGCTTACATTGCCACGTGGGCCTATGGTTTTCCCGGTATTCTGTCAGCCTTCAGCAATGCAAGGTGAAGTACCCTTTGCAAAAGTGTCATTTAGACCCAGGAGGTCACTGTGCAAAGGAAGAAAACATAAAAAGCTGTCTCACAGCATTTTTCTGTGCATTTTTTCCCTGAAAGGCCTGGGGGTTTAGGATCCCAGGAGCAGCTATGGGTCCAGTGGCTCCATCCCAGCCTTGAGTGATCAAAGATGAGGCAGAGTTGCCACGACCTGAGTTCAAGTGCCGTGCTGAGCATAAAATAAAATAAAATAAAAAATAAATTAGCTCTCTGGCTTGCAATTTGCACTGTTTATTCTGCATGGTTTTCGATTTGAACTCAGGGTCTGGGTACACCTGCAGCACTGTGGATGAAGCGGAATCTTACCATACTTGAAGATAAGAAAGTCAGGCCTGTTCATTAGGCACGAATTCAAGCCCCAGCCCTGGAAAACATACTATTTATATACATTGTAAAGATAGGATTTATACTTACCTATAGATGTTCAGTCCATACATGTTTGGTGTGGTTGTTCCTTGTATTTTTTTATTCATTTATTTACCATTGATTTTATTTACTACGATGACACCCACTCCATTGATTACATTGATGATATACTATCACATAGCATCTAGATTTGTAGACATGTTCTCCATCATGCCTAACACCCGGGACTCTCAGAGAAAAGAAAAATAATTTTCACACTCAGTTTCTTACTTCATGATCCACTTGGTAATGCTGGGATCTGTCTCAGGGCCTAGCAGGACCAATTGGTGAATAGGTCAAGGTGAACAAACCAGCCTGTGAGCAACTAAGGAGCTAGGCCATTCCCAGGATCTGACATTGATCCTCAGGGTGCCCCACGATAGTCATAAATTCATTATTTAAACATAGGATCTATGTTTACATACATGTGTGGACAGCATTTTGCATTCAGTGTACTTCTTATTTTGTGACTAATTCATGGAGGTATTGTGTATTTTATTGAGTATGGTGACAGGTATAACTGTGCTGACATGGATAACAACCTGTTCCTATGGTTATAGGGTTGCCTATGCATTCTCCATCCTTGTTGAGACCCAGGACTTTCACAGGAGAGGAAAACATGTGCAACGATTGCCTTCTGACATAAGGAGGAATCTTTTGTTAGTGCTGAGATTTTAACTCAAGTCTGGGTAGCTCTGTTGCACAGTGGGGGAAGGGGAAGCTCTCCATCCTTAAAGACTAGAATGTCAGTTCCAGTCCAGAGCCTAATTTGAAGCCCCAGCACTGGACAAAATAATAAACCCATCTTTTTTAAACATAGGATCTCTCTTTACCTACAGGTGTCGTATGCATCTTGCATTCAGTGTAGATTTTTTTAAATTTTATTTATTCATGGATATATTGTGTATATTATTGAGTATGGTGACAGATATAACTGTGCTGACCTGGACAACCTATTTCTATGGCTATAGAGTTGCCTATATAGCATTCTCCATCCTCTCTGAGACCCAGGACTTTCACAGGAAAGGAAAACAGGTAGATTGATTGGATTCTCACATCAGGATGAAACTTTTGGCTGTGCTAAGATTTGAAGTCAAGGCCTAGCAGACCCAATTGGTGAAAGGGTCATCGTGAGCACACCAGCCTGTGAGCCACTAAGGCACTAGGTCATTCCCTACACCTGAGATCGAGCCCTGGTGGGGGACAATATAGTCATAAATTCATAATTAAACCAAGGATCTATATTTCCATACATGGGTGGGCAGCATCTTTAGTTTGTCTCTTATTCATTGATATATTGTGTATTTTCTTGAGTATAAGATGACAGATATAACTGTGGTGACCTGGATGACAACCTAGTCCCATGAGTATAGAGTTGCTTATACATTCTCCATTCTACTTGAGACCCAGAACTTGCAAAGCACAGGAAAACAGGTGCAATGACTGGCTTCTCACATCAGGGTGAATTTTTGGCAGTGCTGGGATTCACACTCGGGGCCTAGGAGGCCCAACTGCCCAATGAGTCCACGTGAGCACACCAGCCTGTGAACCACTAAGGAGCTGGGCTGTTCCCAGGAGCTGAGATCAAGCCCTAGGGAGGCCACAAGAGTCCTCAATTCATCATTAAAACATGGGATGTATATTCACATCTGTGTTTGGACTGCATCGTGCCTTAATGTAGTTATTCTCTATTTTGCATGCTATTCATGGATATATTGTGTATTTTCTTGAGTATATGATGACAGGTAAAACTCGGCTGACGTGGATGACACCCTATTCCCATGGCCACAGGGTGGCCCATGCATTCTCCATCCTAGCTGAGACCCAGGACTTAAACAGGAAAAGAAAACAGGTGCAACGATTGGCTTCTGACATCAGTATGAATATTTTGACAGGCTGGGATCTGAACTCGGGGCCTAGCAAGCCCAATTGGCGAATGGGTCCATATGAGCACAGCAGCCTGTGAACCACCAAGGAGCTAGGCCATTCCCAGGACCTGAGTTTTAGTCCCCGGGGAGGGAGAAGGAGAGCACAATAGTTATCCATTCATAAGCTGAATTTAGTATGCAAATAAGTACGTATTTGTATAGAGTAGGAGAGAAGGCGACCTGTGATGGAATCCAATCTACCGTGTGACTTCCGATTTTTGGATCTTTCCTGATTCCTCCATTTCATGACTGTGATGATTATTGTCATGCTTCATCAATTCTTCATTACAAATAATTGATACCCCATGAGTCTTGCCTATCATTTTCTACTCCCATCATGCACAAACTACTCATTCAAGGATGATAACAATTGCATTCCATGGCTCTTTCTAGGTCCAGAAAAGAGAATCTCAGGCTCTCCTGCCATTCCCTCCTCCTAGGGGGGCTGAATTCAAGCCTCAGTCCTGGAAAACATACTCCTTATATACCTTTTAAAGAAAGGATTTCTACTTCCATACAGATGTTCAGTCCATATCATGTTTGGTGTGGTTATTTATTTTATTTCTTGTTTTATTCATTTATTTACCATTTATTTTATTGACTCTGATGACACCTATACCATTTATTATATTGTTTACATCCTATCACATAGCATCTAGATTTGTAGATGTGTTCTCCATCATGCCTGGTATTGCTAGGATCTGAATGCAGGGCCTAGCAGGCCGAATTCATGAATGGGTGAGTGTGAGCATGGCATCCTCTAGCCAATGAAGCTGTCAGGTGGTTACTAGGCGCTAGTTTGTGCCCCAGGTTTGGCCAAAACAGCGATAAATAGATAGGCAGGTGGTGGTATACAAATAAATAAACATTGGTAAACAGTGCCAGAGCCTTCTATGACTGAATGACACCTACTATGTTCCTACCAACACTTAGGTATTTATTATTCCACCATTACAGGAATATTATTCTTTTCATGCTTAATAAACTATTAAGATCAATCAGCAACCTAGGATTATTGCATCCAATTTTAGACTCAACTTGTGCATGAACTACTCTTTCAGTTGGCATTCATATGCATAGGAACAAGTCCCTTGCATTCTTCTACCATTGTTAGGTGTCAGGACCGGGTTTGAACCAAGAGCCTATGTTGACAGGTTGGCCTATGGTTTCCCTGATAGCCCGCCAGCTTTCAGCAATGGCAGGTCAGCTCCACTTTGCAACCAGGTAATTAAGACCCAGGATAGTCACCTTGCAAAGAAAAAAATCCTAAAACCCTTCAGCCCTCTGCAGCTCACCACTTTTTGTGCTTTCCAGCTTTTTTTTTTCTTCCTGCAATCCCTCTGGGCCTAAGATCCCCCAATCGAATATGGGTCCAGATGCTGCACCCCAGCCTAGGGTGATCGAAGCTAAGGCAGACTTCCATGACATGAGTTCAAGCCCCATTGTTGACCAAAAAAAAAAAACCAAATAAAAATTAATTAATTAATTAATTAAATTAAAAAAATAAAGCTCATTTGTTTGGAATTTCTGCCAGTTTTCTTTCCTAGCCTAGGATTTGAACTCAGGGTCTTGGTAAATCTGTAGCAATGTGTGGGAAGGTGCAGTGTTGTCACTACTTGAATTCAAACCCTGTGCCAAGCCAAAAAAAAAAAAAAAATAAGTCACTGACCTGGGCAGTGGGAGTAGTTGTGGACATGGTAGAGAAGGTATGGTAGGGGGAAAACAAAGGAGGAAGCAACAATGCTCAATAGGAAATGTGCTCATTACCTTGCTCATGTAACTGTAACCCCTCTGTACAACATTTTTACAATAAAAATGTACAAAATGAAACAATATAGTTCTCAGAGAAGCACTTTAGGGGTAAAGGAAGGATGTCTGAATAGCTGTACAAAATTCACCACTGCATTTTTGTTTAATGCTCAGTATGAAACTGAATAAACATAACAGCTTCCATTAAAAAAAATTAAGTCTCAGTCTTGGAACTGGTGCCAGTATTTCTGCTATTGCTGGGATTTGATCTCACTGTCCAGGTAACTCTTTTGCACCATAGGTGAAGGCAAATCTCACTGTCCTTGAGGAAAAGAAATTCAGGCTAGAGTTCCCAGGGACTGAATGAAGGCCCTGCAATGGAAAAACTATTTCTATACATGTGTAATATATGATATATACTTACATATGTATGTTTTTTACATATTATGATTACTATTGATTTTGTATTTTATTTTTATTTGATTCATTAATTTATTGTTTTATTATTATACACATAATATTTATTACATTTTGAACATACATTATAAAATTATACACAATAATTTAGGACATTAACTCATTTTTCATTAATCTTTTATTAAGTGTTGAAACATGATACATAATTAAATGGAGGCATTTGTCACAGTCTTCACATGTTTAGAGTCTCACTCAAGTATGAGCTGTGTTTTACCTTTGGATACCTTACTATAGTGATCTCTTTAGATGATTTATAGTCAGAAGCCTTTTCTTGAGGATAGGCAAGTTGAGGGATAAAATTGTAAGGGTGGGGCAAGAAATGTGGCTTAGTGGTAAAGAGCTCACTCAGCTTGCATGAATGTCAGGGTTTGAATCCTCAGTGCCACATACTCAGAAAAAGCCAGAAGCTGTGGAGGGGCTCAAGTGGTAGAGCACTAGCCTTGAGGAAAAGAAGCCCCAACACTGTCAAAAACAATAGGCCATATGCCAGTGGCTCACACTTGGAACTCTAGCTTCTCTGGAGGCTGAGATCTGAAGACCACCGTTCAAAGTCACCCTAGACAAGGAAAGCCTGTTAGACTGTTATCTCCAATGAACCACCAAAAAACCCACGTGGTGCTGTGGATCAAGTGATACAGTGTTTGCCTTGCTCAGGAAAAGTCCCTAGATTTGATTCAATTCACACAATTGGAAAAAACTAAGGGTTAATCAAAGTACTTTTTCTATTTGCTAATTAGGAGAACATTCTCTGGAAAATGAACGCTGATATATAGCAGAATTGAAATCAGAGCTCAAGGTTCAAGTGTAGCAGATCCATATGCCCAGCCTCTCCGACTCTAGCATTATAACCTTGTGTCCTACGGGGTTCTGAAAGGTCAAATGTTGAAAGACATAATATGCTCACCAAGCCCTTTGTGATGAGCAGTTGACTTGTATTGTTGATGTCATTACACTTCTGAACCCAGCAGAACAGCAGTGGCTCACACCCGTCACCTAGCTCAGGAGGCTGAGATCTGAGGATCACAGGGTGAAGCCAGCTAGGGCAGGAAAGTCTAGGACAATCTAACTTCCACTTTGGAAAGGTCAGATGTTCAAGAGCTTCCTGTGTTTCTCTTGGTGATGAGAAGTTACTTGCACTCTAAATGTTCTTAGAATTCTTGAGCTATAGAAGCAGAAAAGAAACATTTTTAACCCATCCTGGGTTCAAATGAAGTATTCAGGATCCAAGCCCTAGCCCTGTTAGCAGGAAGAACTCCTGTGTAACATTGTATTTGAAGGACCAAAAACAGTTTCAAAAGACATGCTAGGTGAAGAGACCTAGGCTTGCAGGATTAGGAGGCAGAATGTACATAATCAACAGGGAAGTGAGCTGCAAAAGCACTTCATGCATTCCAGGCACAGCCAGCAAAGGGGGGAACCCTGAAACATTTGTTAGAGTTACACCAGGGTCAGGCCTTTCTCAGCCTCTTCAAACAATGACTAATTAACCTTCCTCTCTCAGGTGAAGGGAGCCTCAGGCTATCTTTAGGTTAACAATAGAGAGCCAGTTTAGAGAGGGAGAGGGGAGGAACAGAGAAGAAAAACCCTGCTCTCTGCCTTAAGGAATGGGATTTTGACTCTCCATCTGTCAGATTTAAAGACCATTCTTCTACCTCTGCCAATTCATTCTCTTTCCTTCATTCTGCACATCATTAATGCAAATTCCCAGTCCCAGGAGAGGCAGGGCCCTTTCTCTTCTGTCTCTAAGCACCTGAGTTAGAACCTGGCTCTGCCCTCTTGGCTCTTGGGCCTTCTGCTGCCTGAGAAGTGGGACAGAGACAGTCTTCCTGCTCTGTGGTTGTGTGAAGGCAATGTGGTGGCCTGGCTCCCTGCAGAAGGCCTCACACTGGGAAGTATTCCCTTCTTTCCTCCTGACGTCCAAGATCTATCTATCCACCTATCTACCTACCTTCCTTCCTACTTACCTACATAGCTAGCGATCTCTTATCAGTTTTTGGGATGAACTCAAGGCCTGGGCACTGTTTCTAGCTCTCTGCTACTTGAGCCACAGCACCAATTCTGGCTTTTTTCTGTGTGCTACTGAGGAATCGAACCCAGGGCTCTTGCATGCTAGGCAAGCACTCTCTCACTAATCCAAATACCCAGCCCCCTCATCTTTTTCTTCATTGTAGTTTTTACATAAGTATGCTACCATTTTACGTCCCCAAGTTTAATTCTGAATACTGGCTATTTCTATGAACACTTTTCTTCCCCTGCCTGATTTGTCACTGTCCCTGCCTTGGCCTCATAATAAAATGTAAATAAAGGCTGTTGAGAGCTTAAGTGTGCATCATATAAAGACACAGGCCTGCTACCCTGGAAGAGAAAAGCCATGGGCTTGAAATGAAAAGAATGGTGCAGTATGTGCAACGAGTATATCTGAAAAATAAATCAGTAAATAAAGCAGAAGCATTGAATATGGTCTGTTTGCACTCAGGGTGGTAATATACACACATAAGTAGGTAGGGCACTGATACATAACTTGGTATTCTCTTCTTTAATTTATTTTGTGGCCATCCCAGGGCTTAATCTCAAAGCCCGCTGCGTTCCTCAGTTGTTTTGCTCAAGGGTGAGGCTCTACCACCCTCACAGCTCCACTTCAAGCCATCTGGTCATTAATTGGACATAAGTACCTTCCAAACTTTCTTGCCTGGTCTGGCCTGTTTTTCCTGCTCGGCTTTCTCTCTCAAAGCTGGAGCTCTACCCTCTGGGCCACTGCTTCACTTTTGGTTTTCTTTTGGTTTTTGGAGATAAGAGTCTCAAAGACATTCCTGCTTGGGCTGGCTTTGAACGGCAATCTCCTGAGGAGGCTTCAAGCGGCTTTCCTCAAGGATTCGCCAAGGAGGTGCTCCACAGAAATCCTTAGTCTAAATCTTGAGACCATGAGCTCAGAGCAGAAACCCAGAGCTTTACCATTTTGTGCCACAGCTTCACTTCTAGTCTGTGTGTGTGTGTGTGTGTGTGCGCGCGCGCACGGGCTTCTGCTCTGAGCCTATGGTCAGCACCTAGTCCCTGTGTTCAACCCCAAAACCTAGCCACCCAGGGCCCAACTAAGAGAAGTGAAACATTTCAAAACTTGATGAGCTTCACCAGACTCATATGACAGGAAGCATTGTGATACCAGACATGTGCTTGGATTTCCCAAGCTTCCAGAACCCTGGGAGAGGCATCATAGGTCCATCATTGCTGCAGGTCCTGGGGTTGAACTGTGAGCCTAGACATACTCTCTGAGCTCCTTTTACTCAAGGGTATTGCATTAACCTTGAATCCAAGCCTTACTTCTGGGTTTTTCTTTGATCTCTCAGAAATAACAATGTCAGGGACTTTCCTATGCTGGCTGGATTCAAACTAAGGTTCTCTACATCTCAGCCTCCTCAGGAGCTAAGATTACAGTCAGCAGCCCTTGGCACCTGCCTTTCTTTTCTTCTTCATTTTTTAATCTGGACAATCTGACTTCTTAACAGGGTCATTCCAATGGTTTGAATTTATAAGTAAACTACCCCAATGTTCTTACAGCTGCTTTCTCTGAGAAGGATTTTCTCTCCTCATCTTCTCCTCTGGTCACAGGTTTGAAGCCAAAAGTGAGAAATGAGTGTCCAAGGATTTGGGAGCAAATGTCCACAGGACATGCCAGCTTTGTCACTTAGCATTGAGCTGCAGTGAATTTACTGTTTCAGGATGAGAGGACCGAAAGCTGGAGCGATCCTCATACTCTCTGCATTGCTCCCTTTGCCTATAAAATGACCTAATAATTATGAATGTTTTTTTGTCTACACCCTTAAGTATCTAGAACACACTAGAAGCATATTCATGTTTCTGTTTTTCTCTAGCACACACACATGCACGTACAGCTTCACTTCTGGTCTCTGTGTGTGTGTGTATGTGTGTGTGTGTGTGTGTGTGTGTGTGTGTGTGTGTGCATGCGCACACGCTCATGCACACACATACACATGTGTGCATACACCAGTCCTGGAGCTTGAACTCAGGACCTGAGCACTGTACCTAGTTTCTCTTATACAAGGATAGCCCTCTCCCACTTGAGCCACAGAGCCACTTCAGGCTTTTTTCTAGTGATGTGGTCCTGAGAAATCAAGCCCAGGGTTTCATATATGCAAAGTACTCTACCTCTAAGGCACATTCCCAGACCACTAAGTCAGGTTTGTTTGTTTGTTTCTGTTTTTTTTTATTGTTGTTGTTGTAGGTTGTAGGAGTTAAAGTCTGGGTCTGGTGCTGTCCCTGAGCTCTTCAGCTCAAGTTTGTGCTCTACCACTTGAGCCACAGAGCTACTTCAGGTTTTCTGGTGGTTCATTGGAGCTATATGTCTCAAGGACTTTCCTGCCCAGGTTAGTTTTGAACCATAATCCTCAGATCTCATCCTCCCGAGTAGCTAGGATAACAGGCATGAGTCACAAGCACCCAGCTTCCACTTCAGTTGTCTTAGTGGTGAATTGAAGATAATAGTCTCATGGGACCTTTTGTGTCTGGGATAGTTGGGAACCCATATCCACAGATCTCAACTTCTTATAAGGCAAGGCAACAGACTTCAGCTATCAACTCCTAGGCCGTGGCATTCTGCTGCAAGGTGGTTAGTGGTTCCATGTGGTGGAGTGTTAGCCATGAGCCCAAGAGATAAGGGTCAGCACCTAGGCCCCGAGTTCAAGGTTCATGACTGAGAAAAATCAAAACAAAACAATTGTCCACAGGAGACAACTCACTAGTCTTCAGTAATACATAATTTTGTCTCTGCCATGGGGACATATCTGAGCCTCAATATTCTTGTCTGCATAATCATCTGAGTTGTGGAGGTCTTCGAGTACCAGGTGAAAGAGTGCACCCAATGAAGGACACAGCACATGTTACTCTTTGCAGGACTCAGCTGAGAGCATCTTATGAAGGACTCAGCACATAGCTCTATTCGATAAGCTGTCATTAGGATTGGGGTGCTTTCATCAGTATCACCATTCTTTGAGGAATATTTCACAAACCAAACAAGTTCACATCTAATGGTTTAATGGTATTTTTGAGGGGGGAGTTACCCAGGGTGCTGGAACTCAAAGCATGGGGATACCGTTCTAATAACATTTGCTCAAGGCTAACGCTGTACCACTTCAAGCCACATTTTAAAGTGTCCCGCAGACTTCCTGCTAGGACTGGGTTTTAAAGCCCCCAAGCAGCCAGGATGATAGGGGTAAGCCAGCAGCGTCTGGTTCCTTGCAGCTGGGTTGCAGGGGTTTACATCTGGCTAAGTTAGGTTAGGTGGAAGCTTTCAGCACCAGACTCCTAGCTTGCTTTGTGATGAGGTATTTGAAGTCCTGTCCTTCTACAGTTGCAGTTAGAACATTCTGCCTTTTTGGCAGCAGTCCTGGGGCTTGAGTAAGGGCTTCGACAGTGTCCCTAAGCATTTGTGCTCAAAGCTGGCACTCAATTGAGGAAAGGCAGCAGAACTTCCAGGTTTTCTGTTTATGTGGCACTAAGGAATCAAAACCAGGGATTCGTGCTTACTAGGTGAGAACTCAACCACTGAGCCCCAGGAGTGAACAAGATATAAATAGATAGAGATTGCTGTACATAAATATTATATACACAAAAAGAGATGCCTGTATATTATTAAATTATAGATAATATTACTACCAATTATTAGGTATTAAATTATGTCTCTGTTTAATGATGTGTCCCAGTTGAACCATTAATAAAGCATTAATTAATAATTACTCAATAACCTGTTATTATTTATCACATATGTATATACATCCATACATATAATTACATATTTTATAGAACAAAACAGATGTCTACATATAATTAAATTATGTATGCATCATGTGTTACTACCAATTATTATGTATTTAATTATGTCTCCATGCAATTTTTATTCTGTTAGTGCTTAATAAAATATTCATCTTAATGCAGTCCTATAGTTCTTATATCTAATATTATCCTACAATGATTCACTACTAATTCAATTTGTTTATCATTTACTGTAGTGATAATTTTTCCACCTATGACATTTATTACATTTATGACATCCTCTTACATAGCATATAGATTTGCATACGAATTATACATCCTACCTGACACCGAGCACTTTCAAAGAAAAAGAAAACATGTGTCATGCTCAGCTTCTCACTCCATGATTACATTTTTGGCAGTGCTGGGATCTAAATTCAGGGCCTACAAGGTTTAATTCATGAATGGGTGACTGTCAGCACAGCAGCCACTAGCCAATTCATCTGCCAGGCAGTTCCCAACCCTGAGATCAAGCCCCATATGTTGACTCCATATTGTGATTAATGTATTCATTCTTTTTGTATTATTCATTTATCTACCATTTATTTTATTGACTGTTAATACACAAGGAATATTTATTACATAGGGCATAGATTTGCTTGTGTATGAAACTTCACACCTGACACCCAGACCTTTCACAGAAAAGGAAACATGTGTCACTTTGGGCTTCTTAATCCGCGATTCAATTTTTGTGAGTGCTGGCATCTGAACTTACAGCCTACAAGGTCCAACTCATAAGTGGGTGAGTGTCAGCATGTCAGCCTGGGGCATATGGAGCTGACAAGCAGATCCCAGCATCTGAGATCGAACCCCAGGGGTTGACAAAATAAGAGCAGATTGACATGCAGATGGTAGTACACAAATAAATATAGATCTTTATAGTGCCAGAGATGTTTATACATGATTCAGTTATATATGCTACATTCCTACCAATTCGTGGATATTCATTATGACTCCATGTAATTAATATTATTGTTTTCATCCTTAATGAATTATTAATTAAATCAACCACTGTCCTGAAATTATTGTGTCCATGTAATTAATTGTATTCTTTTAATGTGTCAAAAATATTAATTAAAATCCATCGGCCTCCTAAAATCACTCTAATTTTATAGTAGTATCATTCAGGAAGAACTAATTTAACCTGGACATTCAAAACCTTCCATTGGAATTCCTATGAATATGAACGAGACTCTTAGAATGTCCTGCCATTGGTAGGGGTCAGAACTGGGCTTTGAACTCAGGGCCTATGTTGCCATGTTGGCCTATGGCTTCCCTGGTAGCCCACCAGCTTTCAGTAAGCCACGTTAAGAGCATTTTTCAGCTGTGTCATTCAGATCCAGGATGGTCACCTTGCAAAGAAAACAAATGTAAAACTGTCAGCCATCTGCAAGTTGAACGGTTTTATTTTGTGTTGATTTATTTACTTTTTTCCTGTCAGCCTTTGGGGCCTAGGAACCTAGGATTGGCTGTGGATCCAGTGGCTGCACCCCAGGGTAGAGTGATCAAAGTTGAGGCAGAGTTGCCACGACATGGGTTCAAGCCCTGTGGCAAAATAAAAATACATACATACATACACATATACACACATACATATGTACACTATAAATATTTTAAAAATTATGAGGCTCCTTGGCTTGGAATTCATGCCATTTTTTTCTGGCAGGCCTGGGATTTGAACTCAGGATCTGGGTAAATCTACAGCACTATGGGGGAAGGGCAAGCTCACTGTGTTGGAAGACAAGAAAGTCAGGCCTGTTCCCAGGGCCTGAATTCAACCCTAGCATTCAAAAAAAATATTCGTATACATTTTAAATACATGACTTACATTTACTCTCAATTGTTTACTGCAGGGGCTGGGAAGGTGGCTCAGTGGTAGAGCGCTTTCCTTGAATGCCTGAGGCCCTGGGTTCGATTCCTCAGCACCACATAAGCAAAAAGAAAAAAGCCGGAAGTGGCACTGTGGCTCAAGTGGTAGAGTGCTAGCCTTGAGCTGAAGAGCTGAGAGACAGCACCCAGGCCCAGAGTTCAGGCCCCGCAACCAGACCCAAAAACAAATGTTTACTGCATATTACAGTTAGTGTATTAATTGTTTTATTTTGTTTTTAATTATTTGTTTTGTATTTTAGTGAGTATGATTGCATGTATAACATTTTTTACATCCTATCACATAGGACATAGATTTGCATATATATTGTACATCATACTTGAGACCCAGGACTTTGACCGGTAAGGAAAACGTGGGACAATTGGCTTCTTCCACCAGGATTAAGTATTTGGCAATTCTGTGATTTGAACTCAGGGCCTAGAAGGCCCACTTCATGAATGGGTCAATGTTAGCATACCAGTCTGATGCAAGTGAAGTTGTTGGGCAAATTTGAGGACCCAAGTTCACGTCCTAGGAGTGGCCAATATATAAACAGACAGATGTGTAGACTGAAGTGTGTGTGTGTATTTATATATGTATATGCATCTATCAATAAATGTATACAGAGACAGACATTTATGTAGATTCTAGTGTATAACTATATATAAAGTGTGATATCTATATTGTATTTATATATATATTCTATTACTACCAATTATTTGGTATAAAATTATGCCTCCATTAATTAATCACAGTAGAAGACTTAATAAAGTATTAATTAAATTAATCAATAATCTATATTTATTGTGTACAATCTTATACTAGAATGACTTGCTAATTAGTGATTCAATTAGTACATGTCAACATTCTATTAGTGTTCTTATAGATAGGAACTAGTTTCCTAGGATCTTCAGCCATGTGTAGGTGGCAGTCCCAGGATCGAACTAAGGGCCTCTGTGCATGGATTGGGCTCAGGCTTCATTAACAGCCTCGGCTATGCAAGGTCACATAAAATTTTCAAGCCTAGTCACTGTCACCCAGGATGGTTACAGTGCAAAGGAAACAAAGGTAATACTGTGGTGTAAAACTTCCTGGTTTATTCATCCTCCATTTTTGTTGGTTTGATGATTTTTTTCCAGTGAAGGGAGTTGAACTTGGTTCCTAGGATCCCTGGGTCATCTGTGGGTGTAAAAGCTGCACCCCAGCTTAGGGTAATCAAGACTGAGGCAGAGTTAGGGCAACCTAATTTCAAGACCCATGCCTGCCCCCCCCCCCCCCCACAAAAAATGTTAAGGCATTGACTTGGAATTTAGGCCATTTTTTCTGCCATACCTGGGATTTGAACTCAGGGGCTGGGTAACACTATTGTGATCTGGGTGACATAGGAGTTCACCGCCTTGAAGAAAAGAAATTCAGGAACATTTCCCAAGGCATGAATTCCAGGCCCAGGACTGGCAAAAATAATCGTTATATACATTTATAATGTATATCATATATATGCATGTATTTGCATAGATATTATATATTGTACCTAGGACACAAGATTTTCACAGAAAGGAAAACAGTTCAAAATTGGCTTCTTACTCCACCTATTAACTTTGGCACTGCTAGGATTTGAACTCAGGGCCTGGAATGCCCAATTCATCAAGTGGCCATTAAGCACAGCAACCTCAAAAAAATTTACTGCCAGGCAGTTCTCAGGACCTGACTTCTAGCCCAAGGAGTCGCCAATATATAAATAGATAGAAGTGTAAATTGCTGCAAATATATATATATATATATGTATATATATATATATATATATACACATACAGAGAGAGAGAGAGAGAGAGAGAGAGAGAGAGGGCTGGGGGAGAGAGAGATTTATAGGTTTATTTGATTGTATATTTAAATATATAAAAATTTATAGAATGCAAGATGTTTACATATTAAATTACATGTAATATATTACTAATAATTAATAGATATTGAATTATGCGTCCATTTAATGATGTATCATATTTTAAGGCACAATAAAATGCTTCCTTGAGCAAAAGGAGCTCAGGGACAATGTCAAGAATCACAGTTCAAGACTCAGGACCTGCCGCAAAAAAAAGAGCCAGTAACTCCACGTATCTGTGTATATATGCAAGTATTTCTATCGGTGAACATCCAGAGTCCCTATGAAGAAAGGAACTCAGCTAGGTAATTTGCTTTGAATAGAATGATTTCTTAGCACAGCTTTCAAGACACTGCATGTTCCAGAGCTCTCCTCACTGTTCCCAGTGTAACTTGAGGGTTTCTCCACACCCCAGGCTGCTGGAGGAAGTCTGCTTCATTGTTGGAACAGGCAAACAAAAAGCCTTACTCCTGTACAGCTGTGTAACAAACATTTCATCTGGGGCAATTAGTGAGGATGAGTGTGGGTGGGCTCTAAAGGCCAGGTGAAAAAGCCCTCCTTTTCCCCAAGCTATCTCTCTCCCCAGTGCTCTGTTTGGACAGGAAGTCTTCATTTGTGCCACCTCCTGTGGCAGGCCAAGTTCCCTGCACTCATCCTGTCTTTGTTACACTATGTTCCAATGTTGAGACAAACTGCTACAATTAATTGAAGAGTCCTTCTGGCAGACAACTAGGGCCCTGAATCTAATGAAATGATTCATTATTGGCAGTGTTGCCTCCCTAGGTTTCCAGAAGCTTCCTAAATCTAAGCACTTGTGCAAAATCACAATGCTTCCTGTCATCTAGGGCTGGTGAAGCACATCAAGATTTGAAACCTTTGACCTCTCCTAGTTTGGCCCTCGGTGGCTAGATTTTGGGGTTGAACACAGGGCGAAGGTGCTGACCATGACTTCAGAGCAGAAGCTCAGTGTTTTCCCATTTGGTGTCACAGCTTCACTTCTGTTCTGTGTGTGTGTGTGAGAGAGAGAGAGAGAGAGTGTGTGTGTGTGTGTGTGTGTGTGCATACACCAGTCCTGAAGGACTCAGGAACTGACCACTGACCTGAGTTTCTCTTGTACAAGGACAGCACTCTACCACTTGAGCCACAGAGCACTTTAGATTTTTTTTTCTAGTGAGGTGGCACTGAGGATTCAAGCCCAGGTTTCATGCATGCAAAGCACTCTACCCCTAAGACACATTCCTAGCACTCCACTTCAGGTTTCTTTTTTCTTATAAGTTGGAGGAGTTGAAGTCTGGGCCTGGGTGCTGTCTCTTCAGCTCAAGTCTAGAGCTCTACCACTTGTGCTAAAGAGCCCCTTCAGATTTCTGGTGGTTCATTGGAGATAACCATCTCAAGGAATTTCCTGCTCAGGCTGGCTTTGGACTGTGATCCTCAGCTCTCAGCCTCCTGAGTAGCTAGGATGACAGGCACGAGTCACCGGTACGCAGCTTCCACTTCAAGTTTCTAAGTGGTGAATAGGAGATAATAGTCTCATGGGACCTTTTGTGTCTGGGAAAGTTTGGAACGCAGATCATCAGATTTCAGCTTGCTAAGTAGGCAGGATGACAGACCTCAGCTAAAGACACCTAAGCTCTGACACTATACTAAAAAGAGTCGTTGGCTCCACGTGGTAGAGTGCTAGCCATGAGCCCAAGATGAAAGTCAGTGCCTCGGCTCTGAGTTCAAGGTACATGATGGAGAAAAGTAAACCAAAATAATTGTCTGCAGGAAACAACTCACTACATTTCAGTACATACATCATTTTGGCCCTGACATGGGGACATATCTGAGCCTCAACTTTCCCATCTGCACAATCATCTTACTTGTGGAGCTTTTACAAGGACCAGATGAAAGAATGAACCCCGTGAAGGACTAGGCATACAACAACTCATGAAGAACTCATCACATAGCTGTATCCCACATGCTGTCATTAGAATTAGGGTGCTTTAATCAGTATCACCATTCTTTTAGAAACACATCACAAACCTCACAAAGTTCACATCTAATGATTTAGAGGGGTGGTTTTTTTGGGGGGGAGTCAGCCACATGGATTGCACTCAAAGGTTGGGGGTACTATCCTAAGATATTTAGCTCAAGCCTAGAGCTCTGCCACTTTGAGCCACAGGTCAGAGTTTCGCAGACTTAATGCCAGGACTGAGTTCTAAACCCACCACTGTCAGATCTCAGCCCCCTAGTATCTTGCATGACAGGGGTGAGTGAGCCAGCAGCATCTGTTTCCGTGGAGCTGGGTTGCAGTGGTTTACCTCTGGCTAAGTCGGGTTAGATGTCACCTGTCAACACCAGACTCCCAGCTTGCTCTGTGATGAGGTATTTGCTGCCTATCCTTATATCATTACAGTGAGAACATTCTATCTTTTTTTTTTTTGGTGCCACTACTAGGGTCTTGAATAAGGATCTAGACACAGCCCCTATGCTTTCATTCATCCTCAAAGCTAGTACTCGACTACTTAAGCAAGACAGCACAACTTTCGGATTTTTCTGTGCATGTGGTAGTGAGGAATCGAACCGAGGGCTTTGTATGTCCTAGGAGAGCACACTACCACTGATCCCCAGGAGTGACAAGTATACAAACAGATAAATGTGTAGATTGGTGTATAGATAGGTAAGTAGGTAGATAGATAGACAGATAGATAGATAGATAGATAGAGAGGTATATGCTTAAAACAAGAAAGAGATGTCTGTACATTATGAAATAGCATATACAATATTGCTACTGATTATTGGCAATTAAATTATTCCTTCCTTTTTTAAGTATCATGATTGAATACATAATAAAGTATTAATTGAAAATTAATGTAGTATAATTTTTGTATATAGTTTTATAATATAATCATACACTAGTAATTTATTTGTTACTTTTATAACATTTCATTTGTATGGATGTATATCAGAATGTGCCTTAGAATCTCCCCCCATTCATTAGTGGCAGTACCAGGATTCAACCTCCAGGCCTAAGTTGCCTCTTTTGGCTATGGCTTCCCTAATAGCCCACCAAATATCAGTAATGCAAGGTCATGTACACTTTCTGGGCCTTGTCATTTAGACCCTGGATGGCCACAACACAAAGGTGGAAGAAAAAGTTAAACCACCTTCTTGAACTTCTCAGTTTTTTTTTTTATTGTGAGAATACCATACAGAGGAGTTACAATTACATGGGCAAGATAACCAGTACCCTTCTTATCAAGCATTGTTGCCTCCTCTTTGTTTCCCCTTCCCATCTCAATTTTATCCTTCTCTCTCTTTTTTTTTTTTTTTACTAGCCTCAAGATTTGAACTCTGGTCCTAGGATCCCAAGGTTGGTTGTGGCAGAGATGCCAAGACCTGAGTTCAAGCCCCATGCTTTGGCCAAAAAAAATAATAATAAAGCCCTGGATTGGAATTTGCACCTTTTTTCTGGCAGGCTTTTGATTTGAACTCAGGGTCTGGGTAAATCTGTGACACTGTAGGTGAAGGGGAAGATCACCGTCCTTGAAAACAAGAAATTCAGACCAATTCCTAGAGCCTGAATTGAAGCCCCAGCACTGGAAAAACTAATATTTATATATGAGATCTATTTATATTGCATGGGTTTACAGCTTATGACATTTATTACACTTATTAATTTAGTATTATTACACATATAATGTTTCATTTCCTCATATCACCTAGGCTATATTTGAATATGGATTATACATCATACTGAGACCAAGGACTGTCACAGAGAAGAAAAAAATATGTCAAAATTAGCTTCTTACTCCATGAATAAATTTTTGGCCATGCTGGGATTTCAACTCACAATGCCCAATCCATAAATGGGGTCACAGTCTTAGCAGACCAGGGTGTGGCAAACTGAGCTGCCAAGAAGTCCTGAGGACCTGTGATCAAGCCACAGTAGTGCCCAATATATAGATAGATAGAAAGATAGATAGATAGATAGATAGATAGATAGATAGATAGATAGATAGATAGATAGATAGATAGATAGATGTATATATATGTGAGTATGTGTGTATATATATGCATATATATTCAGGGAGGGAATGTTAAGATATTATATATATAACCAATTATTAGTGATTACATTATGCCTCCATTTAATGAAGTATTATGGTTGAATACTTACAAAATCTGTAATTAAAAATTAGTCAAAACCCTTCCATTAGGTGCTAGAATGGAAGATATAAATCCAGTAATTTGTGTGTGGCACTCTAAAATAGAATCAAGAATTAACTGCAAATTATTACTTTTATGCATTCCATTAGCATTCACATGAATAGGAATGAGTTTGTCAGATTCTCCCTCCATTTGTGGGAGGCAGTCCTAGCATTCGAACTCCAGGCCTGGGTAGTTTCCTTCGAATGCAAACCATTGGAATGGCACTGTGAAGACTTCAGATTGTCACGATTAAAAAAAGAAGAAGAAGAAAAGAAAGCCAGGTGTCAGTGGCTTCTGCCTATAATCCCAGCTCCTCAGGAGGCTGAGATGTAGAGAATGCCAGTTTGAATTCAGCTGGGGCAGGAAATTTCCTGACACTCTTATTTCTAAAAGACCACAGGGAAAAAAATGCACTCATGTGTGGGGCTGTGGCTCAAGGGCAGAGCACTACCCTTGAGCAAAAGGAGCTCAGGGACAGCGCCTAGGCTCATAGTTCAATCCTGGACCTGCCAAAAAAAAAAGGAGGCAGTAATTCTAAGTCTCTGTGTATGGATGGATGGTGTATGGATGATGGGCATTCAGCAGGTTGCCCATGCCCAGCCCCCAAACCTGGGCAAGGTGGGACAAGCACTGAGACAATACTAAGTCTGAGCCGGCAGCTTGAACAAAGCATCCTTCTCTGCCATTTAAGTACTGAAACCCCAAAGGCTTTGCCTGGGCTGGTGTGTGCAACAGGTGCATTATGTTGTGGGTTAGGTGTCCCATCAGGACACCTAGAAGCCAGCCACTGCCTCCAGGGAGACCACACTTCCTAGGCTGTAGGAGTTGTCCAAGGTTCTGGCTCCATATTCTAAATCCCTCTGTAGGATGTGGGGTCTGGTGCCTATCACTCATTCATCATTCCTGACTGCCAAGTCTCAGGCTGGTCCCAAATCCTGGGAAAGATAGGACATAGCCAGTGATTTCTGTGCCGAAAGGGGTTAGCCAATAAATTCCACCCTCATAGCTCCTGTTAGAAGTGAGTCTTGGGCTGTGAATGTGGCTTAGTTGTAGAGTGCTTACCTAGATTGCATGAAGTCATGGGTTCGATTCCTCTGTACCACAGAAAAAGAAAAAGCCAAAAGTGGCACTGTGACTTAAGTGATAGAGTGCTAGCCTTCAGAAAAGAAGCTCAGGAACATGCTCAGACCTTGAGTTCAAGCCCCAAGACTGTCAAAAAAAATAAGGGACCCAGTTGAGACATATTCTTCTGGGACTCAGAGGAGGGCTGAGGTTAGAAGTAAGAGGTAGAGGTCAGGTACTGGTGGCTCACCCCTGTAATCTTAGCTACTCAAGAGGCTGAGATCTGAGGATCAAAATTACAAGCAGGAAAGACTATAATGAGACACTTTTCTCCAATTAAACACCCAAAAAGCCAGAAGTAGAGCTGTGGTTCAAGTACTGGTGTGTTAGCCTTGAACACAAAAACTCAGGGATACTGTCAAGGTGATGAATTCAAACCCCCCAGTCTGGCAAAACACACACACCAGTCAGCCTTCACAAGTTCCATCTCTAGCAATTCCATATTTTTTTTTAAAAAAGAGGGAAAAGTGAAGGAAAGAGTTGCTCCAGGAGGTGATACAACCTGTGCCAAAATTCCACAGGAGTTCTAAGATGTGGAACAGGACAGAGAGCCTCAGGCAGAAGGTACAGCATGGGCAAAGGTCCTGAGGTATGGTGTAGAGCCGGTGGTGTGGGTGGAATGAAGGTTCTGTGGCAAGACATTCAAGGCTGGGTCAAGGTTTGTACTTGAATCACAGGTAGGGCAGAGGGTGGGGACCCAGAATGGGGCCCAGGGGGAAGATTAGCTTGGCTTTTCACCACGGACCCCAGCCATTTTCAGTGGCTGGAAGCCTATTTTTCACAGCTCCTGACCCTCAGAGGCCTCCTTTGCATGGAGGAGTCAGGGCAAATGCAGGGAAGAACTCTTTCTTAAGTTTCTAGCCATCAGTGGCTCAACCCCTGTAAATCCTAGCTATCCAGGAGACTGAGATCAGATATAGTGGGTCAAATACAGCTCAGGAGAAAAAAGTTGGTGAGACTCTTTTTTTGCCAATGAACTACCAAAAGACAGAAATGGAAATGTGGCTCAAGTGGTAAAGTGCCAGCTTGAGAAAAAATTAAGGGACCAGGGCTCAAACTGAGTTCAAACCCCAGTACTGGCACAGAAAAAAAATAAAGAAAAGCTTTAAGAAGCTCCTAACCCACTGTGGTGAAAGGCCAGATCACCTAAGTGCGTGTGGCTCTTACATGTCCTCCTAGATCCTCAGGAAGCTGAGGTCAGAGGATCGTGGTTCAAATCCAGCCCTGGAAGAAAGTCCAGGAGACTCTGATCTCCAAGGAACCATCAGAAAACTGGAGGACATGCTGTGGCTCAAGTGGTAAGCTGAAGAGCTGAGCTACAGTGCCCAGGCCCAGAGTTTGAGCCCCATGACCAACACCTGCTTGTAGCTCACTCTGTGACTCTAGGCAGAGTACTTTCCAATGGGCCCCTGAGAGTCGGGTCTCCCAATGTCTAGGTGTCTTCAGAGCAGTCTCTTTGGCAGCCTTTGTGTATGGAACGGGCCACAGTATCAGAGAAGGGTCCCGTCTTGGGGCATGGAGGTCATCAGCCGGGTCATCAGAATGGCATCACTCATGGGTATAGTGTACATCTGAGCAGTAAACCGATGTCTCAGACCACGGTTCTGGGCCAGGAGGGCCAGGAGCTGCAAGATGGCACAGCAGGTAATGCCTACTCATGTGGGTATCACAAGTTTTCGACTCTGTCAGGCACACCTTGGGCAGGTGTTGAGTTGGGCTCATGAAAGACTTGTAGGCTCAGGAATCCACAGCTGGCTGGCTGATGCTTGTAGCAGTCACTATCCCAGGAGTCCCAGGGCTCGGAGCCCTGCTTTCCTCTCCACTGCTTGGGGACAGATGAAGGTCTTCAATCTTGGACTGACTACAAAGGAGCATCCATAGTGTCCTTCCCTTGATCCTGTGGCCCCGTGCACGGATGGAGGGGCAGATTCCATGGAACTTCCTGCCATGGCCCAGACCCACTTGGCTCAAAAAGGACTTATGGAGAAACCACTTGATCTACTTTGAGAGTTTACTATGACTATGCCTCAGGAGTGCCCCCAGTTCTAGCTCAGCTCATCATTAACACCTTCCTCTGTGTGTGTGTGTATGTGTGTGTGTCTGTGTCTGTGTGTCTGTGTGTATGTGTGTATGTGTGTGAGCATGTGCGTGTGTGCATGCATACCCATGCATCTTTGTGCTAGGGCTTGAACTCAGGGCCTGGGATCTGTCCCTCAGTTTTTTCCTTCAAGGTTACCACTCTACCAGTTGAGCCACAGCTTTTCTTCCAGCTTTTGGGTGGTTATTTGCAGAAGAGAGTCTCACACACTTTTCTAGCTGGACTGGCTCTGAATGGTAATCCTCACATCTCAGCCTCCTGAGGAGCTAGGAATAGGACAGCATCAGCTATTATCATCTGGCCACACTTTCCTTCTTGGCTAAAACAGAGTACCTCTCTCCCAGCCGAGTACCCAGCTGCAGCTACCCCTCCTAACCCAGGCTTCAGAGGAAACATTCCCTCCCCTGAGGACAAAGAAATAGGATCAAGTTTGAGCTTTATGTTCTCCACACAGTCAGGGGCTGCTGGGAGCTGATGTGGAGGTCAGAGGATCTAGGCCAGGGCAAGTAGACAATGTGTTATAACAGAAGAGAGTATGAGAAGACATCCTTGTAGCTAGATGCCAGTGGCTCATGTCTGTAATCCTAGCTACTCAAGAGTGACACCTGAGGATCAATCAAGATTCAAAGCTAGCCTGGGCAGACTCTTCTCTCCAATGAATCACCAAAAACACTGGAAAGCAGAGCTACCCTAGTTCAAGTGGTGCAGCACCAACCTTGTGCAAACAAGCTAATGGATACCACCGAGGCTCTGAGTTAAAGCCCTGGTAAACACACACACACACACACACACACACACACACACACACACACACACACACACACACACTTACATGTGCACGTACACACACATACACACGGTAACATCTTTAGCAGTTGCCAATGGCTCATACCATTAACCAGCTACTCAGAAGCTGAGCTCTTAAGATGGCAGCTTGAAGCCAGCCCAGGCAGGAAAGTCCACTAGACTCTTCTCTCCACTAAACTAGTAAAAAGGTTGAAAGGTGAGCTGTGGCTCAAGTGGTAGAGTGTTAGCTCAGGGACAGTGCCTAGGCCCTGAGTTCCAGCTCTGAGATATTTTTTCTTAATAGACACCCTTTGCCATCCCCATCCCCACAGGCCATACATCCAGATTTTGGTTATCCTAGATCTCACTTCCACTCCTGCCACTTCCACAACACTGCCACAAGAGGCTGGTGTATGGCCAGCACTGGATTAACAAGTAAACATACACAAGGGGGGCATAGCCAGATCAAGGCTAATGCCCCAAAACATTGAGGTATTGGCCATACCAGTCTCTCATCCCCCAGTTCCCTGGCCATGGAATCTAAAGTCTGTGCCTCTGTATTCTGGGCATCTGGAATTGTCTAGAAGGACCTAGAGAGGCCCAACTGGGGCTGGAAGATACTTTCCTGTGGTAAGGTACATTGACATTTCCTAGACACTGACAGATACTTCCAAGCCACCATGGCCTCACCTCCCATGTAGCCCCAGAAGATCCTTGGTTGGGTGGCCTTCAGTCAGCTATCATGCTTGAGTTGGCCAGAGCCACTGGCAACCACCCTTCCCCCACTCCACTACCAGCCTACAGGAAGGGACATGTAGCCAGAGGCCCAACTGAGAAAAAGGACAGGACATCACATGACTGAACCCTCGCCCCCCTCACCCTGTTGTCAGGGGAGAACCTATGCCAGCCTGCCCTGCTAACCCAGAATCCCCTGGAGGTGGCCAAAGACATGGATGACCAGACTTGGGCCCCAAAGAAAAGCTGGAATATGCAGGTCTCTGGCAATTTAAGACTCATTGTAGACCCTGGTAGGGGGCTAAAGGCAAGGTTGCTGTGCAGGAAGGGCACCAACTGAAGTCAGAAAGAGGCAAACAGGCACCAATGAAGGGGACAGAGAAAGATGAGGGAAAAATACACACACACACACACACACACACACACACACACACACACACACCATGGGTAGCCCAAGGCCTCAGCAGTCCCTGAGCACCTTAACATCCCAACCCTTGAGAAGATGGCACTACCATCCTCAGACCAACTGTAGACAAAACTCAGAAACTCTCACATGTCTGGAATGGATTATGACACAGCATGCCATTTCCTACTGTACACACCGCTATGTAGAATACTCAGCTACCTTATTTTTATTTGTTGGTCATGGGGTTTGAACTTTGGGCTTGTGCGCAGTCCCTCAGCTCTTAAGTTGAAGGTGCACGCTCTACCACTAGAGCCACAGCGCCACTTCCGGTTTTCTGGTGGTTCACTGGAGATAAAGTCTCACAGATTTTCCTGCCCAAGCTAGCTTTGAAACTCGATCCTCAGATCTCAGCCTCCTGAGTAACTAGGATGACAGTTGTGAGCCACTGGCAACGCCTGGCTTCAGTCACCTTCTCACACCCAGGGGAAACCCACCTTGTCAGGCCACAAACCACATGCAGCCCTTCCCTTCAGACTTTGACACCAGCATACAAAACCATTCTGCCATGGATGGGGAGAATATAATTGACACTACCCTCCCACCCCTATTCCCATTTGCCACTCCCTGCCTAAGAAAAGCCACGACCTCTGGAGTTCTTGGTAAGGCAAAGCCCACCATGCTGTAACTTCACCCTTGGGCAAAACTGGGCAGTTCTTAGAAATGTCTGTACCCTGAGGCCAGCACCTGGTCTCCCAACCACAGCAAACCCACTCCTTCACCATCTCTTGCAGGCAAGGGCAAGGGGTGTCTTTCTTTCTTGTTTTTTTCTTTTTTTTTTTTTTTGGTTGAGGGTCTTAAACTCAGGGCTTGGGTACTGTCCCTGATGATGATTTTTGCTCAAGGCCAGTGCTCTACCATTTGAGCCATGGTGCCACTTGTGGTTGGAGATTGGAGATGAGACTCTCCTGGGACATTCCTGCCTGTGCTGGGGAAACAAGATACTCCCGAGTAGCCAGGATGACAGGCATGAGCCATCGGCGCATAGTTTTTGGTGTCTCAGTCTTTAGAATTTCCAACTAGTCCTCCTCTAGACACTCCCACCTAGTCACTCCTCTAGATCCCTTAGGGACAGCAAAGGGAGGCTCAGAATCTGGGTAGGGCCATAGGCATTAAAGTGCCCCTTCCATATTACTACTCCTCTCTAACCTCCCATCTGCTTCCTCTGGAAGGCATGGTCATCTGGGGCAGATCAGACCCACTAGGACTTCTGGGGCCTGCCCTGTATCCCCCTGCCCCACCCAACCAGTATCTGAGGATTTCTGGGGCCAGCTGTTCCATGTCCTGGTGGAAGATGTTGGGAGGGTTGCTGATAACTGGGTCCAGGGGATGCCAGGGCAGAAGGAGTGTCCAGCTCCCCTCTGTCAAACAAGGAGACACATAAAAATGGATGGATCTACTAAGAGCTACAGGGCATAGCCATCCACCTGTCACCAAGGACCCTTGGAGTGCTGTTTTATGTTGACAGTCTAGGGGCTTGACCTCGGGGTTTAGGTGCTATACACAAGCTTCTTTTGGTCGAGGCCAGTGCTCTTCCACCTGAGCCACGGTGCCACTTCCAGCTTTTTCTGTGTATGTGGGACCTAGGAATAGAACCCAGGGTTTCCTGTGTGCTAGACGAGCCCACTACTGCTAAGACACAATCCCAACCCTGGATAGCTGTTCTTCTGTAACCCCTCGGGCGTGTCTCACGACAGTCTTGCACATCTGTACTGAGTTTCTCAGCAGCAGCTCTGGCTGAAAGTGAACATGCTCCTCTATGTTGTCCTTTATGTACAGCATCTTTGTTCTGTGTGCTTCCTGTCAGAAACTCCTTGTTAAGCAAGACCCCTTTTCAAGTGCTGCTTCTAAGAAGCCTGCTCCAATCACCATGGCAGAGTGGGGTCTTCTCTCCTCTGCAGGATGTTGGACTTGTCATGCCTTCCCTTCCTGCTGGTGTGGGTTGAAAGCAGATGAAGAGGAAGGTCTGGCTTTTATCACCCAATTTCTGAAGGCTCTGATACACTACCCAGGGACTGGTGCTGTATCACACTCCGTGAGAGGGCACTCAAGGCCCAGGCAGTCTGGGGGCAACAACATGGGTCCATTTCTTTGGTGGGCTTGAACTGAGGATCTGGGAGCTGCATCTCTGAGTTTTTGTGCTCAAGGCTGGTGCTTTACCACGTGAGCCACAGCTCCACTTCTGACTTTTTGGTGGTTCCATGGAGAGAAGAGTCTCACCAGCTTATGGCTGGCTGCAATCTTTGATCCTGAGATGTCTGCCTCCCAAGTAGCCAGGATGTCAGGTGTGAGCCTGAGCCAGTGCCATGGACCTGCTCTGTCGGGATGACGGAGGACACCTGGTGGAGGTAACTGGAACAGGTGGGGAGATGGCAAACAGACAACTCACACACAAGAGGAGTGAATGCTGAGTGCGATTTATTGCAGAGGATAACAAGCTTTTATAGCAAAAGTCTCCATGAGAAAGGGCAAAAAGTTACACAATCTTGTTGCAAGGCTTCGTTCTTGGGTGGTCACCAGCTGGTCCCCTGATCTTGGTTTTTGGATGACGAGTTATGACGATAGGCACTTGTTTTCGGCTTTACCTCTATTTTTAAGAAATACAATTGGTTTTGATGTTTATCACCTATTAACCATTAACCAGAGCATATGGGCAAAGTGCTGGACAGAAAGGCATGAACTCTAGTACTTTATTATTATTTTTGTTTAGTTTTGTACTTTATGTGTTTTAAATCTTTTCTAAGCAATTGTGCTTCTTTGCCATTCTTTAGAGTGTCCCCAATTTGTGGCCAAAAATCATGATATTCAGTATACTTAGTTAAATCTGGCCATATATCAAATTTAAGCTCATAGTGTCTTCTCTGTAACCCTTTCACAAAATTTTTTACTCTTTTTCATAAAGGCCTTAACTGTCTCATAAGATCTTTCTTGTTTCTTTTTTTTTTTTTTGATAGTAAGCACCTAGATCTAGCAAGTCTCTCAGTAAACGGAGAGTTATAGGAAGTTCTTTCTCCTAAGTAGTTTACCCAACGGTTGCCATCCTTATCATACACACCTGTAAAAGGCTATGGATCTGGAGGAAGTCTTTGGGGTCCTCTAGATAATGGAGGATTCCACCATTTTCTTCTGATAAGTCATTGCCATCTTCCATCTACCAACCTTTTAGGAATCTTATTTAGCTTTTGGTCTAAATATCCCTCTACATCTTTCTTATCTACAGGATATCTATATTGGTCTATTGTATATGTTTCAGGATTAAAGGGAAGTCTCCAATAGCCATGCACTCTTTTTGTTTTAGCCGTGCCGACAGCTTCTTGTAAATCTCTTACAAACAATTCCTTCTGCTGAAGTGACGTCATGAAACCCCCAATACTTTTATATTTACTTATGACTTGTCTAATAACCTCCATAAGAGGGGCTTTTAGGGTAGCACTTAACTCTGGTGAGTTAGTCATATTCTTAGGACACTCATCGGATGTTGGAGTCGTCAACACTTCCAAGAAAGAGCCCTGAATAAGGGAACGTTGAGCATGAGTAAGTAGAACAAACAGCAGGAACAGTAAAAGATTAATAGGCACTCCTATACAGTGAAGAAAAGAAAAACAGGAACAGAAACATACCTTTCCCAGGGGCTTGCCAGCCTTTCCAGGAGGTAGGCCTCTTTGATGCCCCATTTTCTGAGGTAGACTTCGGTGAAGCCCATTCTCAGAGGTAGGCTTCTGTGAAGCCCCATTCTCAGGTCTGAAAGTAGGTGTTCCATGCTAAGCAGACTCCGCCAGAGTAGGCGTGGCAGTGATGGGCACCAGAGCCTTTCTTTTGAGCTTCTTTTTATCTCATGTCAACTAGTGAGCCCTAGTTAAAATAGTCATTTACAGGGGATCAAGTTCCTCTCCTAGGTCAGTTAATCCAAGGAGATGAAGTGTCTTTGGAAAAAGCTAGTCTGAGTTGGCCTGGGTGAGTATGTGTGTGTGTGTGTGTGTGTGTGTGTGTGTGTGTGTGTGTGTGTGTGTGTAAGTTTTGGGGATACCTACTCTATCTCTCTGGTGACTTATCCTCCCTGTGGTGAGTACAACCAGGATCCCCACCCCAAGGAAGGCAGGCAGGGGAGGGTACATAAGGTCACATTGAGTGGAATGATCTGAATTCTATCCTTCAACTGAAGCCTGGAAAGATAATGGAGAGAAGAAGAAGTTTAGAGGAACATCAAGAGAAGCCCATTATCTTTGGATACAAGTACCAGAGAGAAGACTGAATCCATCCTTTTTGGTAGTAAGGTAACAGATGCCCATTCTTCATTTATTTCATTATTTTTTGTGAGTCCTAGGGCTTGGATTCAGGGCCTGAGTGTCATCCCTGAGCTTCTTTTACTCAAGGATGAGGCTCTACCACTTGAGCCACATCACCACATCTAGATTTGTGTGTGTGGTGGGGTGGTTGTTGGCTTATGGGAGATAAGAATCTCACAGATGATCCTGTCCTGGCTGGCTTTGAGTCACGTCCATCAGACCTCAGCCTCCCCAATAGCCAGGATGATGTGCGGGAACCATGGACACCTGACCACCACCATCCATTTATAATCCCCTAGGGCAAGTGCTGGACCACCTGCACTGCACTCCCTTGTTGTGAGTGGGAAGCAGACATGGGTGGATTTGATACTTCAACAGCCTACATACCTTTGAGCATTGTTCCAGGTCAGTCTGATGGCGGTTTCCTCATCATACACAGCAATGACTTGGCTCTGTCACAAGAACAAATGTTCCCCAGGAGGTGGCAGTTCTGGGGTCTTTCCTCTTCACACTGCCCCCACTCCTCGAAACGACACCCCAGCAAAGCGATATAAACATAGAGTGAATTCATTTTCTTATAACCAGGGTCTGGCCAGAAAGGTAACAGTGAGGAATCCCGATGCAGACCAGCCTGAGCATATATTGAGACTCTATCTCAGAAATGCCCAAGACAGAAAGTCTTGGCTCGCATGTTAGAAGACCTGACTGGCAAGTCTAAAGCCTTGAATTCAAACCCTAATATACCAAAAAGAATCAGAGGCCCTGGTGCCAGAGGCTCATGCCAATAATCCTAGCTACTCAGGAGGCTAAGATCTGAAGATCACAGCTCAACATTTAAAATAGGGTTGGCCTCACCCATCAAACATCATGATAAGACCCAATGTCTGAACCATGAAAGTGTACTCCATATTAACAGGGCTCTCATCCTTACTAAGTGCTGGCCATGCTCTTTGTCTCCTTGGGGAGCCACCCCCTGTGGGCTCCACCCCCAGGTCCTCCTAAGCTCCTTCTGCCACCAACCAGGCCCAAGGAAGTAGACAGCTCCAGGACATACAGATCCCTTGGTCTTATAATTTAACAGTGCTGAGTCCCCATCAAGCATCTCACCCTTTCAGGTCCCCAGACCTCAGCCACAAAGTCCATGTACCCCCCAAAGAAAGCATGCAGAAGTTACCAAAGGGTCCACTGCTCCTTATTACAGCCCACTTCCACACTCACATACACACACACACACACACACATACACACACACACACACACACACACACACACAACCTCTGCAGGGGTGGTTCATGTTTGTCTTCCTTGCTACTCAGGAGGCTGAGGTTTGAAGATCACAGTTCAAAGCCAGCCCATTCTGGAAAGACTGTGTGGCTCTTATCTACAGTGAACCACCAAAAATCCAGAGGTGGAGCTGTGGCTCAAGTGTTAGAGCAATAGCTTTGATCACAGAAGCTCAGGAACAGCACCTAGACCCTGAGTTCAAGGCCCAGGTCTTCTAACTCCAAACACACACACACAGACATAGACACAGACACAGAAACACACACACACACACACACACACACACACACACACACACACACACACACAGACAGCCCAAGGCTTCAGCAGTCCCTGAGTACAGACCCATGAAATGTCTCAATTAGGATCACATCCTACTCTCAAGAAGGTGGCACTACCGACATCAGACCCACTATAGAAAAACCAGTAAGCCTCTCACATATCTGGAATGTATCATAGTCCAACATGGCAGTTCTTAATGTACATACTGCTATGTGGAAAACTTAGCCCCTTCTTTTTTTGTAGTTGGTCATGGGGTTTGAACTCTGGACCAGGGTGCTGTCCCTCAGCCCTTCAGGTGAAGGTGAGCAATATCCCACTTGAGCCACAACACCAAATCCTGTTCTCTGGTGGTCCATTGGACATCAAGTCTCACAGACTTTTCTGCCCAAGCTGACTTGGAACCATGGTCTTCACATTTCAGCCTTCTGAGTAGCTAGGATGACAGTTGTGAGCCACCAGCGGCTTCCAACTTCACCTCGTCAGGCCACAAACTTCTTGCAACCCTTCACTTCAGACTTTGTCACCCAGCATCCAAATCCGTCCTTCAATGGAGAGAATAAAGACACAATAATCCCACCCCTGCACCCATTTGCCCACTCCCTGCCTGCCACAGTCCAAGTCCTCTTGAAGCTCTGGCTTCAAACTGGGGCAAACGGGGAGTTCTTAAAAATGTCTGTACATTGAAGCCAGCAGATGGTCTCCCAAACAAAGCCTCTCCCACACACACACCTCCACCATCCTTTGCAGGCAAAGATGTTTTGCTTTCTTTCTTTTTTCAGTTGTGGGGCTTGAATTCTGGGCCTGGGTGCTGTCCTTGAGTTCTTCAGCTCAAGGCAAGCACTCTACGACTTGAGCCACAGCACCACTTCCAGTTTTCCAGTGGTCCGTTGGAGATAAGAGTCTCAGGGTCTTTCCTGCCCATGATAGCTTTGAACCGTGATCCTCAGATCTCAGCTTCTGAGTACCTAGGATGACAGCCATGAGCTACTGGCACTTGGCCAAAGATAATTTTCCATCCTTTTCATCCTATCCCCTCAGGAGACTGTTATCTGAGGACTACAGTTGGATTCCACCCATGGCACAAAGTCCATTAGAACTTTTTTTCTATAATTAAACACCCAAAAAAGTTGGAAGTGAAGCTTTGGCTCAAATGGTAGAGTGCTAGCTTTGATCATCAAAGACAAGGGATAAAACCCAGTCCTTAGTTTCAAGCTTTTTCTAGCAAAGACCCACCCAAGAAAGGGAAGCAGGTTGGTACACGGGAGCTCAAAGTTCACACATAATACTCAGGACTCCCAGAACAGACCCCATCCAGCTCTGATTCTCTAGATTCTATGTCCTACATCATGGCAGTCTTAGATGGGACTGACCATGAACCAAGTTAGGATCTTGAAGTACAATCTCATACTGAGGATCCCCTGACCTTATCAAAGACTCAGGATCTCTCACTGTCCTGCCTTGACACTGGGCAGCAAGGTGAGTTGCAGTTATCCAACCACAGGATGTGAATATGAAAGGATTTCTCTGCCAGGGACTCCAACTGGAGGGGCTCTAGGTCTGTCTCTCTCTGGAAGAAAGGTGCTGGTCCATCCCAGGAATGTTCCTAGGTTGTGAGTATCCTCAAAGAAACAACCCTGCTCAGAGCCCAGTGCCTCTTGTTTTCCCACCAGCCTCTATCCAAGCCTGCCCCACCTTCAGTCAGCCCTCTCTGAATCCCAGATCTACCATGTAGACTAAAGGTTGAGCCAGCAAAGAGACCCACCTCTGCCTCTGAGAATGGCAGTCACGTGGTCCTAGTGCCCTCTACAGGAAGTCTCTAAGTAACTCCGGTCCCGACTCAGTCCTCATTCCCTGGCTGTCCTGTGCCAGTGGCTCACTTACCTCTGTCTATGGTGGCAGAATAAACACCGGGGGTGTCATCTTCTGATTGAGCCAACGAAAGTCCCAGTCCCCAAGGATGTACTGCACAGGCATCCTGCAGTGGACAACAGCCAGGCAGTCAATGGTGAACCCAAGGTTCCAGGACTCTTAATAGAAGTGTGGCTGGGTGAAAGACTCTATAACTGGTGGTCTATATTGTCAGGAGAGGTCATGGCTCCAATGTCCTGAAACACCTGACCTGGGATCGTCTTACCTCTTCCCTCATCCCAACACCTCCCTAGCCCTTAGACAATTTCTTATTATCTGTCCAGGAAATAAACTTGCTGGGGCAGGGATAATTGAAACCTGGTGACCCCCCCTGAGCCCTAGGTCCTTCCTGAGGCTGCTTCCCCCTGCAGTTGGTGACCACACAGCTCCTGGATGTCATGAAGTTGCTGAAGGGTCAGTGGCTTAATCCTACATACTGGCTTTAGGCTCTGAAATGTTACCCACGGAGATTGTGAGTGGTTGGCTCTCTTGATCCAGGGACTCCAAACCAAGGCTCGCATGCTCCCTTCTTCCTTCCTTTCCTCTTTTTTTCCCTTCATCCTTCCTTCCTCTCTCTCTGTTTCCTTCCTTTGTCTCACTCCTGGCCTTGAATTCAGAGCCCAGGTGCTACCCCTGAGCCTTTTTACTCAAGGCGACCAATCTTTAGCTTGAGGTACACATCCATTTCTGACATTTTCTTTTTGGTTGTTAGTTGGAGATAAGAGTCTTATAGTCTTTCCTGTCTGGGCCTTAAGCCTTGATCCTCCCATCTCAGCCTCCTGAGTAGCTAGGATGACAGGCATGAAGCCCCAGCATCCAGTTCAAACCAAGGTTTCTTCATGTGCTGTGGAACCAGCACCGGAACCTTTCATCATCTATGACTCCCACTCCCTTACTCCCTTGAGCATGGCGCATACTGTAACTCTTTGTTGGATTACTAAATGAGCATCTGTCTATGACAATATTATAGAAAAGTCCCATTCAATTCATGTAAGCATCCTGGGGCAGGGCGTGGGGAGGCAAAGCCTGATGTAGCTCTCCCACAGTTCTCCCTCGTCCCTCTTCCCACCCTCCTGATGCCACTGCACTTAACTGTTTTGGCTCCCATGATTTGAGCCACGATGTGCTCGCTGGATTCTGGGGCCACTGGGATGCCTATCTTCTCAAAGATCTCTGCCCAGTGGCTGACCAACTCTGTGGCACTCCATGCCCCCTCAGGTGTGAACGAGGTTGCCGTGAGCTGAACCCCTGGCTCAAGTGGCCTCCTTTCCTCTCTGTGGGGCCAGACAGGATGGTCCACTATATCTGGCCCCCAAGTTTCATGTTACAGAGAAAGCATTCCGGATCTCTAAATCTCCCAGAGTCCACTGCAGGTGCTGAAAATCATCTCTGCTCACAGCTGGCAGGCTGGGGATGGTGAGGTCACTCTCTGCTCCCCATGACATCCTTGACTGTGGTGGTCACCCTAGAGAGAGCTGTAGAAGAATCAGCAGCTGCCAGAGAAAGGCAGTCAAGGCACGACATTCATAGCAGGAGACCATCTGGCTTGGGAACTCTGTGTGTGCCACTTTGAACTTCACTGTCTGACCGCTGAATTGGTTCATGTAATTTGACCCATGAACCCGGCATTAGTGGAAATTGCCAGCTTCAAGGAAAAAACACCTGGAAAAGGTGGCATATCACTTGTCCCAATCAAACTTAAAGGGTTCCAAAGTCAGTGGTCCCCTTTTCCTTCCAGACAGCCTACAGCAGGTTACAGAAACTGGCATTCAGAGAGCTCTAGCTAACTGCCACGGTATGATACCGAGCAGGCTCCAGGAGGGGAAACTTGCCTACCACTGTCCAGCTGGAAACAGCCCAGGTGGGACACAGATTGGAGACTGAAGGACTCCAGGGAGGACTACACATGGATGCACTGCCCCAGGAGGGAATCCACACCACCAGTGGGGGCCCAGAGCCCCCTGCCCAGATGCCCACAGACACGTCAATGTCCTGGGTAAGGTTCTCCTCTCATCCTTGGTTGTGGTGAACCATCTGCCATGTTACACCGTTCAACACTCCCCAGACACTCCTAGCTTCACAACCCTTGCCCTACTCCCACCCATCTCATTCCTTAATTATATTTGGCAGACACATTCCCAACCCTTGAATTAACTCTAACTATACACATGAGAGCAGAGTGTCTGGCTGGAAGAGTGTGGCTGTGGTCACACTGGCCTCACGAGCCTTCTGGCTGAAGACAGAAGGACAGGTGTCCACTCTGTTCTGTGGTTCACACAGGCCTCCTAGGGAGTCCATGCAGGTCCAGCAGCTACTGTGGCTGCAAGAAAGTGGAAGAGGGAGGTGGAAAGAGGTGGAAAGGAACATATACTGAAACCTTCCCCAAAGGAGCCATGAAATGGTGAAGGAGAAAACAAAAATTGTGGCTGAGCTCATACTGGGCATTATGAAAAAAGAACAACAAATACACACATGCACACAAATAAACTGCTTTTGCTCTTTTTAGACATGATGACTTAAATATACTTTCATTTTTCTCATCTCCTAATCTCCCGACACCCACCCACCCACCCACCCACCCACCCACACACACACACACACACACACACACACACACACACACATCTAAACTGGTCACAAAAGACTCACCATGCAGCACCTGCAATTTGCCAACTGATCACTGATCTGAGCACAGTCAGGCTGTACGAGGAGAAAGATGATCGATATCTCCCTCCCTCCCTCCCTCTCTCTCTCTCTCTCTCTGTCTCTGTCTCTGTCTCTCTCTCATACACACACACACACACACACACACAAACACAGAGAGAGAGAGAGAGAGAGAGAGAGAGAGATTCAGAGTAGTGCGTCTCCTGAGTTTGTTAGTTCCTCATCTGGGCAATGTACAAGCTCGAGCATGGCAGTTCCCTTGTCAGAACCAGGGGCTCCCACCCAAGAGGATCACTGCTCTAATAATGCAGAACCACCCTGCCTCTGGAAGGGCCAGACCCTTCCATTGGGAACAACCAGCCTTGACTCCCCATTCACCAAAACCCTAGGCCTGGACACTAGGTGAAGGAATCCCGAGACAGGTGACTCCTCAGAGCCCAGACAAAAACAAATCAGGCAGTCCTGGTGCCTCCAGAGAGGTGTCTGACTTGGGGTGGGAGCGTTGTTGGGGAATTTGACGGAGTCTTAAAGGCTACATACATGGATGGATTGCCTACTTCCAGCCTAGATGCTTCTGGGCTAATTGGTGGATTCTTGGGGAGGACTAGGAGACCAAAAGGACCAGGAACACCAGCAGAAGCTGGCAGAGCTGGGAAATGTGATCACCCTGTGAGTACTGTTGACAGCTGGGGTGGGGGGGGACAGGATAGGTGTGTGTGTATCAGAGGGGGTGTGTTCCTCCCAGATAGTAACCTTCTGAACCCCTGTGCCCTCACCTCCCTAGTGGGTTCTTTTGGGGCCCTCCTCAGGTGAAAGGGTGACCTAGCACAGAAGACAAGGGCTCACACAGCAAGGGGGGCCTATCCCCTGCATCCAACACCCCCCACCCCCCGCAAAAAGGAAAAGACCTGAGAAGGAAGGTGTGGAGGTGCTCCTCCCCACATCTAACTAAAGCCACTAGGTTCCCACCAGGGAGAGGAAAGGTGCAGAGGTGGCTTCCACTGCTCTAGGCCAGGGTTTCTGTGGTGCTCTCTCCTCACCAATCCCTGTATCTGCCCTTTTCCTGGGACACTGGCTGCTAGGAATTGGGGTGGGATCCTTGGGTGACACCCACCCCCCTCTCCTGGGCCACATTTGTGGCAGAGCCAGGGTGGACTGTGGGGTGCAGAGGAGGTGCAGGCAAGATGGGAGAGAGTAGGCTGGAGGTGGAGGTCTGGGTCTGTGGGGGAGGGGGGGGAGGGGGCGAGGAGGTTCGCTGGGTGTGGGAGTCACCAGGTGGGGTCCCATGGGGCGGCCACTCACGCGTGCTGCTGGGAGAAGCTGTAGGCAATGGTTCTGGGTGCACCCAGGGCCGGAGTGCAAGGACCAAGGGCAGGGACCAGGTCGGGCCTCATGCCAGGCAGGGACCCACCATCTCTGCTGGGAGATTGCTTAAGGGGCCGCCGATCAGAGCAGGCAGAGCCATATTTGAAATTCGGTGCTGCTGGGAGGGGGCAGGCGCACCTGCATGGGGCTGTGCTTTCTGCAACCCCTGCCTCAGCTGCCATCACCACCACCACCACCTCTGCCTCAGCTGCCTGCTTCCGCTGCCTCCACCACAGAAGCCACCACCTTGCTTCCTGTGCCAGGACCTCAGATTCAGGGCAGCCATGGCCGCCATGCCCTGTGGGGCCGCCCGCAGTGATGTGCCTGCCTCGCTGGCTCCAGGTGCTCTGTGCTCCTGTCCAGGACTGCACTTTGATTGCAGCAGCCACCAGCCGCTGGAACGGCTTCCCCTTGTGCTTGTGCTTGCTCTTATCTCTGCTCTTTCTCTCTCTGCCCCCACTCCACTCCTGGGCCACCACACAGGCGTGCCTGCTCCCCCCCCATCGCTGCCACCACAGTGCACCCCAGGGCCCCACCCCCTCCTCCACTTGGCCATGCCCACTCCTCCCTTAGGCCATGCCCCCTACCCTTAGTTGCAATCACAGCCCTGACTGGGCTCTAAGGCTACCAGGCCATGGCAATTGCATCATCACCTTAGCTCAGCACACTCCCCCAACCCCAGTAACTTCCCCAGGGATCGAATCTCCCCTCAGCTCCACCCCTGGAGGAGACTCTCCTCCATCCTCCTTCACTCCACACACTAAGAATGTGCATGGTGACCCTTGTGTGTGTGTGTGTGTGTGTGTGAGTGATTGTTGGGGATAACTACCTCTCAAGGACTCAGAACATAGCACTCTTTGGGATGACACACAGCACACTTCCAAAAACAGCACAAAGCACCCTGTGTAAAGGACTCAGCACACAGCTCCCTTTGAAGGACTCAGCATATAGTACCCTGTGTAGAGTACTCAGCACACAGCACCCTTAGCTTGCAGTGTAAAGGACTCAGCACATTGCATGCTTTGAAAAACTCAGCACATAGCAGTTTCCCAGGGGCTCATTACACAGCACCCTCTGTGTTAAGACTCCACACATAGCCCTTTGAAAGGCTAAGTACAAAGCACCCTTTGTAAATCACTCATTGCATAGCACCCTTCGAAGAACTCAGCACATAGAAGAATTTTGAAGGTTTCAGCACATACCACACTATGGCAGGACTCAGCACATACCACACTGTGGAAGCACTCAGCACACAGCACCATTTGAAGGACAATACTGAGTACCCTGTGTAAAGGACTCAGCACACAGCACTCAAAAAACTCACCTCATTCCTCTCTTCTCAAGAGCTCAGCACATAGCAGGACTCTTTCAGATGAATTAGCACACCACACCTTTTGAAGGACTCAGCATACAGTACGTTGTGTAATGGACTCAGCACACAGCACCCTTTGAAAAACTCAGCACTGCCCACTCTTCTCAGGGACTCAGCACATAGCACCCTATGCGATGTCTCAGCAAACAGCACCTTTTGGAGGACTCAGAACAAAACCCCCATGTGGGAAAGACCCAGCAAATAGCACCCTTTGAAGGACTCAGTACATAGCTGTATGTCACAGGTTCAGCTTTCATTAGAATTAGGGTGCTTTCTTCAGTATCCCCATTCTTCAGAAACACTTCACAAATCCTACCAGTTCACATTTAGCCAACCTGTGTTTTATGGGGGAGGGTCAGCTGGGGGTCTTGAACTCAAAGTTTGGCGGCCCTGTCCCTGAGCTCTTTGGTTCAATGCTAGAGCTCTACCACTTGGAGGCACAGCTCCAATTTTGGTTTTTTGGGTTGTTCTTTGACAGGTCTTATGGTGATAAGGAAGGCCAAGTTGGGGTGTCTGTGGGCAAAGCCTCTTAGCTCAGCCTGGAGCTGACCTCTATCTTTCTTGTGCCCCTGGGAAGCTAGGCCTCCTGGAGCTCTCTTGGCCTAGGGTGGAACAGACTTGCTCTGGCATCAGCACTCAGGGTGAACAAAAGTCAGCTTGGCCCTGGTCACTTCTTAAAATTATGGCACGGGGCCGCATGTCCTGCATCTGGCCACCAGGGGGCAGGAGTGTCCCGCCATAGGGATTCTACCTGTGAGTTGTGTTACTCTTGCTTCCCTGGGGTCTCCATCATGCTTCCAAGTCACCCTGGACAGGAAAATCCTTGAGACACTTAACTACAATTAACAATCGAAAAGCAAGTGGGGCTGTGGCTCAAGTGGTAGAGCAGTAGCCTTGAGCAAGAAAACTCAGAGATAGAGCCTAGGCCCTGAGTTTACACACACACAGACACACACACACACACACACACACACACACACACACACACACACACACACACACACACACCACATGCATGGAAAATCAGAGATTTCTACACCGCAATCTTTGGGTATTCTCTACTTTTCCCCCACTAAGCCTGGTGGCTGCTGGCCTAGGTGTCTGATGCATACACCGCTACCTGGCATCTTTAATTTTGGGGAACAGAATGGGTAGAAGGTCATCCTCCGATCCCAGCTCCTTCAATGGGTCATGTTCTATCCAGGCCCTTTGGGGCTCCTTTACAAAATTGCCAAGATGCCTTCAAAAGTCATCACGTACTGGGCACTGGTGGCTCATGCCTGGCATCCTAGCTACTCAGGAAGCTGTGATTTGGAGGATCACAGTGCCAAGACAGCCTGGGCAGAAAATGTGTGACATTCTTATCCTCGATGAACTGTCAGAAAACAAAAGTGGTCCTGTGGCTCAAATGGTAGAGTGCCAGCCTCGAGAATAAGAGCTCAGGGACAGTGTTCATGGCCAATGACAACAAGGAGAGGTTTTGCATGTTGGCTTTGGGATTGGCATTGGCCAAATATAATTGGAATTTCAAGTGCTCCATGACAAAGCAGTGCCTCCTTTAGTCCTGTGCTGGTCCATCTTGTCTCACCCCCTGGTCTTGTCCATGTTTTGGGTCAGCATGGCTCTGGATGGAAGGGAGGGCTCCAAGGAGGAAGATCCTAGAGCATTCACCGCATCTCCTTCTGCCATCCTCACCCTGCTGCTTCTGCTCTTTGCCACAGACCTTCTTCCTGGAATCCATCCATGAGGTCATCACTGCCAACATAGTGGTGAGTGGTGGGTTTGGCCTAACTCAGGGCAGTCAGAGGTGGAAGTAGGTCTGGGATTAGGAGCTTCCACCCTGGGTGAGGGCTGAGACCAGGGTTGACCTTTATTTCATCCTGAGCCTTGCAGTGGTGGGAAGACAGTGTAGACTCCACATTGAGTCAGGTAAATTGGAATCTGGAGGACCCCTTGTGTGGGGAAGGATGTGGGGCTCAGGGGGCCACTGTTGATAGTCCTCTCTTGGGACTCCCCTCTCCCTCCCTCATCCCTCAATGGTGGAAGAGAAACTTCAAGTAAGGGTGTGGGAATAGGGGGCGGAGAAGTATTTTGGTGTGAACCAGAAGTGCTTCATATTTTTCCTAGCCCCTACTTCTTATTTATCTGAGGAATGGCCATATGGGCTTGGGAGGGATGAATCATCCTAGCTGAGAATGTGGCTCAGTGATAGAGTGGTCACCTAGCATGACTGAAGCCCTGGGCTTGATTCCACACAGAAAAAGCTAGAAGGGGAAGTGGGGCTCAACTGGTTGATCACCAGCCTTGATCAAAAAGAGCTCAGGGACAGTGGCCAGGCCCTTAGTTCAAGCCCCAGGACTGGAAGAAAAAAATCTTTGTTGGAGGCTTTTTTCCCCTTTGAAAACAATTTATTCTTTGTGATAAGCATAACATGTGTCTCTTCCCTCGCCACCAATGGGCCATTAGATGTCCCTTGAACTTGAGCCACCTCCAGGCAGCCTCTACCCTACCGACCCCCAGTTTAACCTTCCCATCACCCAGCAGATGGAGGCCTGAGAGAAGGCCACCTGATCACCTAATTCCGGTGGCTGCCAAGGCTTTTGAGAGTCAGTATGTCATATGGAGAGTCATTATCGGCATCAGTCTACAGAAGAAAGGGAGAGAGCGCTCCTCACCTGAGCTGTGGGCAGAGCTGTATCTGGGGCATCTGCAGCAAGATATGCTCCTTGGGGGAGTCCTCTATGGTGACGAGAACCCTGATCTATCCTCTGGCAGTTTCCACGCTGTCTTCAAGTTGCAATTCTTCAAAACCTTTCTGCTCCTCCCTTATTTCACCCACCACAGGCCCTGATGCATCTGAAGCAGCTTTGGTGGTGGGGTTCAGCCTGTGTTGGCATCTGGAGCCTGCTGTCCATGCCTTCCTCTGTGAGGATCAACAGCAGCTCCTGTAGCACTCTCCTCTTCTCCATCTTCTCCTGGAACAGCCAGCACACACACTCGGCTTTCTCCCAAAACAGCTCATTCAGGACCAACATCTGCTCTTTACACACCACGAAGGACTCCTCAATTGTTTGGATGTGTGCTGACAGCTGGCTGCATCGATGGTGGAGCTCACCTGCTGGATTCTGGAAGTCCACCTCATTAGGCAGGTTGTGGATGAAGCAGATTTTCTTCTTGGACACCCACGTGTCCCGCTTCTCATCCCCATGATTGCTGTGGTGGCAGCTCATGGGGCAGGGGGCTGTAGCTCCAGCTCAGTCTGGCACTGAGCTGCCAGTAGGGACAGGTGCCTGCAGCTGGCCCACCGCTCCTGTGGTATGATTTCCCCCCTGTTGATCTCAGCCTCAGTGTGTTAACCGAGCCTCATCCATCTACCAGGCAACATGGAATGTGGGCATAGCCACAATTCTTGTATCCCATTGGTCAGAAAGAATCATAAAATAATGGGGGGTGTGGCCAGAATCCTGTGATGCAGGCAGAATGGGCAGAGTTAAGATGACAGTGGCTCCCCCAGTCCCTTTCCCAGGGAACTCTGTCCAATTCAGTTGGGGACAAGAGGGTGACCTGCTCAAGCCGAATGGCTGCACAGATTGTTGTGTATGTCCATTTGTTGCTAGTTTTGGACCTTGAACTCAGGATCTGGCACAGTCCCTGAGCTGCTTTTGCTCAAGGCTAGCCCTCTACCACTGGAGCCACACGGCTCTACTTCTGGCTTTGCTGGCATTGAAGTTGGACAGGGGTCTCAAGGACTTTCTGGCTTAGAGTGACCATGACCCTCCTATCACAGCCTTTTTTTTTTTTTTTTTTTTTTTATTTTATTTTTTTATTGTAAAGCTACTATACAGAGGGTTACAGTTACATGAGTGAGGTTATGAGTACACTTCCTCTTGAACATTGTTACCCCCTCCATTGTTTTCCCCCTACCATCCCCTCCCTCCCTCCCTTCCCCGAGGTTCTTTTTTTTTTTTTTTTTTTTGATTGTGATTAAATGATTACATAATTTCAAAGTCACAAGTTCATTCTAACTTCCCTGGAGCAAATTGTCTACCACAGTCTGTAATATATAACAGTGTTCACATGTTATATACCATATTTGTGATCAGCAGCATGAGGATATTTAGTAGTGGTTCAACCAGATGAGCGGGAGTTCTTTGTTTCTTAAGTCCTGTTAGTTTTGTCGTATCACTAACCTTTTGGATTTAGCATCCACTTATGAGGGAGACCATGTACCGTTTGTCTCTTCGTTCTTGGCTTACCTCGCTCAACATGATTCCTTCTAGCTCCATCCATTTCCCTGCAAATGCCATTATTTTGTCATTTCTAATGGCTGCATAATATTCCATTGTGTATAGATACCACAATTTTTGGATCCATTCATCTGTGGTGGGGCACCTAGGTTGTTTCCATATCCTAGCTATTGCGAACAGTGCTGAAATAAACATGGAGGTGCACGTGTCCTTGTATATTGGTTCCTGTTGTTCAGGGTAGATGCCTAGAAGTGGTATGACTGGGTCGTAAGGGAGGTCAATCTTTAGCTTTCTAAGGACCCTCCAGACTGCTTTCCAAAGTGGTTGTATAAGTGTACATTCCCACCAGCAGTGTAATAGGGTTCCTCTTTCTCCACATCCCCTCCAGCATTTGTCGTTGGCTGATTTGTGGATGTGGGACATTCTGACTGGGGTAAGGTGGTATCTCAGGGTTGTCTTTATTTGCATTTCCTTCACCACCAGGGATGATGAACATTTCCTCATGTGTTTCCTTGCCATTTTTATTTCTTCATTTGAGAAGTCCCTCTTTAGTTCCCTTGCCCATTTAGTAATTGGTTTGTTAGGTTTGGGAGGGATTAGTTTCTTGAGTTCCCTGTATATACAGGATGTTAACCCCTTGTCTGATATATTGCTGGTAAATATTTTTTCCCAATTAGTTGGTTGTCTTTCTAGCTTAGTTGCGATAGATTTAGCTGTGCAGAAGCTTTTTATTTTAAGGTAGTCCCATTTGTCGAGTCTCTCTCCAACTTGTTGTGACCCTGGGACTCTGTTCAGGAAGTTCCTTCCTGTGCCTATTAGTTCAAGTGTCTCTCCTACTCTGTCCTGCAGTAGTTTCAGAGATTCAGGTTTAATGTTAAGGTCTTTAATCCATTTTGAGTTGATGTTGGTGCATGGTGATAGGCTGGGGTCCACTTTTAGTTTTCTGCATGTGGCTGCCCAGTTTTCCCAGCACCAGCGGTTGAAGAGGCTGTGTTTCTTCCATTGTATGTCTTTGGCTCCTTTGTCGAATATCAGCTGGCTGTAGGCCTGTGGATTTATATCTGGATCTTCTATTCTGTTCCATTGGTCTTCGGGTCTGTTTTTGTGCCAGTACCATGCTGTCTTTGTGATTATAGCTCTGTAGTAGAGTTTGAAGTTCGGCATGGATAGCCCTCCCATATTGTCTTTATCCCCTAGAATTGTTTTGGCTATTCTAGGTCTTTTGTTGTTCCATATAAATTTTTGGACTGTTTTCTGTATTTCAGTGATGTACGTCATTGGGATTTTAATAGGAATTGCATTGAATTTGTATATTAATTTTGGAAGTATCACCATCTTTACTATATTAAGTCGGCCTATCCAGGAGCATGGGAGGTCTTTCCATTTCCTAGTGTCTTCTGCAATTTCTTTCTTTAACTTTTTATAGTTCTCATTAAATAGTTCTTTTACATCTTTGGTTAGGTTAATTCCTAAATATTTTATTTTTTGGGAGGTTATTGTGAATGGGGTTGCTCCCTTTATTTCCCTCTCTTCCTGTGCGTTATCAGTGTATAGGAAGGCAACTGATTTTTGTGGGTTTATTTTGTATCCTGCTATTTTGCCGAAGTGACTTATGATTTCTAAAAGTTTGGGGATGGAGTTTTTGGGATCGTGGAGGTATAGTATCATGTCGTCTGCAAAAAGGGATAGTTTCACTTCTTCTTTCCCTATGCGGATCCCTTTAATGTCTTTTTCTTGCCTTATTGCCCTGGCTAAGGGTTCTAGGACTATGTTGAAGAGGAGTGGAGACAGTGGACATCCTTGCCTTGTTCCTGTTTTTAGGAGGATTGGTTGTAGCTTTTCCCCATTAAGTATAATATTGGCTATTGGTCTGTCATAAATGGCTTTTATTGTTTTTAGAAATGTTCCTTCTATTCCTATTTTCTCCAGAGCTTTTAGCATGAATGAATGTTGAATTTTATCAAAGGCCTTTTCTGCATCTGTGGCGATAATCATGTGATTCTTGACCTTGGCTCTGTTGATATGCTGGATTACATTTATTGACTTACGTATGTTAAACCATCCCTGTGTCTCTGGGATGAAGCCTACCTGATCATAGTGTATTATTTTTTTTATGTGTTTCTGGATTCTGTTAGCTAGAATCTTGTTAAGGATCTTTGCATCTGTGTTCATCAAGGAGATTGGCCTGTAATTCTCCTTTTTGGTTGGGTCTTTGCCTGGTTTGGGGATGAGTGTGATATTGGCTTCGTAGAATGAGTTTGGGATAGCTCCCTCCTTCTCTGTTTCTCTGAAGAGCTTGAGGAGTATGGGTATTAGTTCTTCTTTAAAGGTCTTATAGAATTCTGCTGTGAATCCATCTGGTCCTGGGCTTTTTTTTGTTGGAAGACTTTTGATAGCTTCCTGTATCTCATTATAGGATATTGGCTTATTTAATTGGTTAACTTCTTCTTTGCTCAGTTTGGGTAACTTGTATTTCTCTAAAAATGCATCCATTTCCGCCAGATTTTCTTCCTTTAGAGAGTATAGCTTTTGAAAGTAGTCTGTTAGAATTGTTTGGATATCTTGGGTACGTGTTGTGATGTTTCCCGTGGCATCCCTAATCCTATTAATATGGGTTTCCTCTCTTCTTTTTTTAATTAATCTTGCCAACGGGCCATCAATTTTGTTTATTTTTTCAAAGAACCAGCTTTTTGTTTGGTTTATTTTGGTTATGGTTTTCTGATTTTCTAATTGGTTAATCTCTGCTCTCAATTTGGTTATCTGGCTTCGTCTAGTAGCTTTAGGTCCCATTTTTTCTTGTTTTTCTAGCTGTTTTAGTTGCAACATGAGATTATTTACTTGGTCTGTCTCCATTCTCTTGATGTGGGCACTGAGGGCAATAAATTTGCCCCTCAGGACTGCTTTTGCTGTGTCCCACAAGTTTCTTTGTGAGGTGTTTTCATTTTCATTGAGTTCTAGGAAATGCTTTATTTCTTCTCTGATCTCTTCTGTTACCCAGGCCTTGTTAAGGAGTGTGCTGTTCAATTTCCATGTATTAGAGAAATTTCTGCGGTATGCTTTGTTATTGAGAGCTAGCTTGATTCCACTGTGGTCAGATAGGATACAGGGGATTATGTCGATCCCTTTGTATTTGCTTAAGTTCCTTGAATGAACTATGATATGGTCTATTTTGGAGAAAGTTCCATGAGCTGCTGAGAAGAATGTGTACTGTGTTGTTTTAGGGTGAAATACTCGGTAGATGTCAGTTAATTCCGCTTGAAGTATGGCCTCACTTAATTCGGTAGCTTCTTTGCCAATCCTCTGGTTGGTAGACCTGTCCTTTGGTGAGAGTGGCGTGTTAAAGTCTCCTAGTATTATCGTATTGGGATCTATTTTATTCTGTAAGTTTGAGAGCATTTGTTTAACATATCTGGGTGCACCGATATTTGGGGCATATAAGTTGATGATGGTTATATCCTCCTCTTGGATTGTTCCCTTTATTAATATGTAGTGTCCGTCCTTGTCTTTCTGTACTGATTTTAATGAAAAGTTTATTTTGTCAGATATCAGGATAGCTACACCTGCTTTCTTATTGGGGGAATTTGATTGGTAGATCCTTTTCCACCCCTTCACTCTGAGTTTGTTTGTATGTTTGGCTGAGAGGTGGGTCTCCTGAAGGCAACAGATGGATGGGTCTTGTTTTCTGATCCAGTCCTCAGTTCGTTTTCTTTTAATTGGCGAATTCAGCCCATTTATATTAAGAGAAAGTATAGAGAGATGCATTGTTGTCCCTGCCATTCCGTTTTCCTAAGTTTTTCTTCTTTCCTTTCCTCCTGTGCTTGCTCAGTTAGACTTTGAGTAATGCCTGTTTGGGGCAGGTCCCAGTTCCTGGTTGCTTTCTTCAGGTTGTGTCCCCCCTCTTAGAATTCTTTGTAATGCTGGCTTAATGTTTATGTATTCATTTAGTTTTTCTTTGCTATTAAAAGTTTTCAGTTCTCCATCGAATGTGAATGCTAGCTTTGCCGGGTATATCAGTCTGGGTTGGCAGTTATTGGCTCTCAGGGCTCGTATGGTGCTTTCCCAGGCTTTTCTTGCATTCATTGTTTGTGTGGAGAGATCTGCAGTGATTCTAATTTTTTTCCCGTTGTAGTATAGCTCCTTCTTCATTTTTGCTGCATGCAGGATTGTTTCCTTATTATTCAGATCCATCATTGTTACTATTATGTGCCTAGAAGTGTTTCTCCTGGGATCTTGCTTGTTGGGTGTTCGATAAGCTTTTGTGATGTAGTTAAGATGGTCGTTTTTGAGGTGGGGAAAATTTTCATTGACTATCTTGTTAAATAGGTGTTGCATTCCCTTGCTCTGGAATTCCTCACCTTCGTCCACTCCGATTATGCGAAGGTTAAATTTTTTAGCATTATCTGCTTGCTCTTGAATTTCCCTTTGGTTTAATTTGAGTGATTTTTCCATATCTGTCACTTTTTGGTCCAGTTGGTGTATTCTGTCTTCTGTATCTGACACTCTACCTTCCATTTCATTCACTCTGTTGACCGTGGCTTCTATTGTGGTTTGCATGGTGGAAATGGATCCCTTTATGGATTCAATGTTGGTTCTCAGAGTACTGATCTCACCTCTCAATGAGGTGATATCAGTATGCATTACCTCTAATTTGGCGTTTATCTCACTTCTTACTGAGGTTTGTGCAGCTTCTATTTTTGCATCCAATTTTTGTTTGATATCCTGTATATCTTTTGATAGTTCATCCTTGTGCTCTTTCAATTTCTGATCCATTTCTCGCTTTATTTCTTGAGTCATTGCCTCCAGCAACCCTTGGATGTAGTTTTTGTCTTCCATTCCTGCTTTGCTCCCACTGGGGCTCTCCCCTGCGTGGCTGCTGGCTTTTGAGGTGAGCTTGCTGTCCTGGGTAGTGGTAAACCTTGTGATTTTTCTCTGTGATTTTCGCATGGGGGTTCAGGAGACTGCTCTTCAATCTTGTTTTGGTGTGTCTGTCTTTGCTTGGTTGCTGATTCTCTATTGGTAGAGAGAGTCTGTGCCTGATCTGGATTCTGTTGGGAGCCTATTTCCAGCTGCTATTCACTTAGGATTCTCAGCTCTCTGCTGTAGCAATTCCCGCCTTTGGAAGGGTTGAGCAGCCTAGACTGCTTGTGTTTGCTCCTGCGGGTGCTCTTGGGAAGATCAGATGCTCTGGATGCACTCTCCCAAATACTGGAGTCTGCTATGGGCTCCTGATGTGTTTTTGTTTGTTTGTTTTGGGCTGGTTGTGGGCTTGAACTCTAGGTTTGGGTGCTGTCCCTCAGCTCTTCAGCTCAGGGCTGGCACCCTACCATTTGAGCCACAGCCCCACTTCTGACCCTTTTTGCTTTGTTCAGGCGCCGGTCCCCTGGCCTGGTTCCGGCCCCAGCCTGGAGCGCGCTCGTTAGGCCTGTGCTAATGTGTATACCACCTTGGTTATGCAGCCTGGAGGACACAGTTCAAATTTCTTCTACTGTTGGTAGTCTTGACCCAGGGGCACTGTTCCTGGCTTGAGCATTTAAGCTCCCTTCCCGGGGCGCTCTTGCTCTGGCCTGGCCAGCAGAGTGTGCTCCACCGGCTGGTGGGGCTCTCGAACAGTTCCCAGTTTTAGTGGGTCCTGTGGTCCGGGTGTTGGGGTAGGGAGTCTAGGTCAGGGTCTGGGGATTCCCTCCAGCTCTGGTCTCCCTTGATGGATTCCCTGTCCCCTGATGGGTACTCACCCTGTAGGTCGTCAGTTGTTGTTGCAGTCCGTCAGTTGTTGTTGCAGTCCGAGTTCAGTTGGGGTGGTTGCGGGCTGGGTTGGGCGGCCCACCGCCGGGTCGTTGCGATCGCGATTGGGCGGGTGTTCTGCGGACAGGTCCCTTTGTGGCGCTGCTGGTGCCGGGCGGCTTTGGCGGGATGGAGCCTCTCCGCTCCGGTGGAGAGTGATGGGTGGGGTGGGATCCTCCTGGAGACTCCCGGCTGGTAGGTTTCTCTGTTCCTGGCGATCCGCTGTTCTGCAATCCGGTACCTGGTGATCTGCAAGCAGCCCCCCTGTGTCTCTGTGGCTCCGGCAGCCCCTGCCGGGCCGGCTGGCCGGCGGCTTGGCGCACTGCCGCGCGGCCAGTAAAGGTTGGGGGAGGGGTCTTCGCTCTTCTCTGTTCTGAAATTCTTCTTTTCCTCTCTTTCTTTTTTTGTTATTTTCCACCTCTGGTTTTTCTCTGAGTGTTCGTCTTTTTGTTGTTGTCGGTCTCTTGGGGAGATTAAAGGTTGGAACTCGAACTCTCTTTTTGGTTGGAGAGAGCTGTGGCGTTTCCCTACTGCCCCGTCGCCATCTTGAGAACTCCTCCCTATCACAGCCTTTTAAGTATCAAGGAGGAGCCACTGGTGCCTGCTTCATCATTGGTTTTGCTGATGTTCTTGGACACACCCTTGAGTTCCCTATCCTCAGGTTTAAGTGGTGGGAGCTGGAGCCCACAGTTGGAATCCTGTTCCTGCCACTTCCAAATGCAGGAGATCCTAAGAAACTCATTCCTATCCATATGAATACCAATGGAATGTGATGTATGTTGTGATTGAATGGGCAGTTCTTGCATGATTCTAGGATAAAATTATACACGATTGTATTCTAGCATACTGATCAATTTTAATTAATACTTTATGAAGCATTTAAACAATCAAATTCATTAAATGGAGGCAGAATGAAATACCAAAGAATTGGGCATCACATAGTATAGAGATGCCATTTTTTCTGCCAGGACTTTCTTTACTTAATTGCTATATAACATTTTCTGAATGTACTTTGGTATATGCAAGTAGGATATATTATACTTGATCTGGAAATCAAGTATTCAAACTGTTTTTTTTTTTTATCAAAAATGCTTATAGCACAATAAAGAGGTAAATCCAAATTATGTCTATTTGAAGACAATGCTTGGTTAGTCCTCTTCTCACATTACCCATTCCCTTCTTGAGAATAATACACATTGTAAGGAAATGCTTAGAATGTTTTGGAGAAATAGGTTGACTTCAAACCAGAGTTACTCTATGTTGCATTTTGTTTACTTTATATCTAGAAAAGCTAAATTCTTACCTTATCATTTTCCTTAGGTTTATATTCAGGTTTAATCTCTGATGGGCGACAGATAACGATATAAACATTTTTTTAACAGTTGTTAAATTTAGACTGAGGAATCTAGGTACAATTATGCTCATGCAGATAGGCCTCATCAGTCATGAGACGATACCAAAATGTTAACCAATGATTATTGATGTCATGCTTATGACATTTTGTGTATTATAAACAGTGGTTATTACTATTTATTTTGTAATCAACATCATTTCATGGGTTAGGAATTGATGTGAGACATTATACTCAGAACTATATTGAAGGAGGAATCCAAAATTAGTTACCAAGATATACACTTAACGCAATGTTTTTAAAATGCAAGCAAAAGAAATAATTTATGGAGTTCCGGGAAGATGGCAGAGGAGAAGCTGGAATCTGAACAAGCTCTCGCATAGAAAGCAGGTTTAGAGTTCCAGTGAACAGTCCTTAGCCAGAGAATCACACCAAGTGTGCCATCACAGGACAGAGAGTTAGACAAGAGAGGGGAAGCCAAGACAAGGAGACACATCTGAGCGCCTGCCAGCAGCCGCGGCGGCGGCGGCGGTGGCAGGGTCGCGGCGGCGACCGCAGCCTCGGCCATACCTGAGCGCTCACACAGAGAGTCCGGGACGAAGGAGCCAGACGCAGTGGGTGAGAGGATTCTACTCAACACCAGCAAGAACCGACAAGGAGTGGACATCTTCATCCTGCAGTTTGCAGACCAGAGACGACCCAGGATCCAAGACTCGGCGTGAGTAGAAGCCCGACATCCTCACTCCTTCTCCGGGAGCAGAGGAGGGAAGGCCACCCCTCCCCCCCCAGCACCGGTGATCTCCATCTTGGATACTGACAAAGCTCGGAGGAGCTGCTAGCTCCAACTCAGGCCTTGGAATAAAACGAGTCATATAACAGGTCACAAGAACTTAACGGCAAAGTGACCTGCCAGACTCAGCTCCATCCAGGGAAGTCACCCAGCTCAGGCACCAGCCATTGGAGTGGCTTTCCTCACTGGGTAACCAGAGCCAGAGGCTACCCCTCCCTCTAGCAGCCTCCACAATCAATTGAAAAACAGAAACCCTGAGAATGGCTCCAGGGTGGGCTCTGTGAATTTTTCACAAAATAGCCCCAGGGAAAAGCTACTGTTTGTTGAAAGGCCTCAACTCTACCAGAACCTAGCCTCATCACCCCTCTTTTGTGATTCTTAAAGCAGATCACCCTCCCATTAAACTAACCTGGGAGGGGGATCTCAAAATCTTGGGTAAAGCAGAGCATTTTTCTGCCTGTTTGAACAAACTGACTCAAGAAACCAATCAAGCCACAGGACCTCAAGCTGACCAGAGACTCCAACAAGAGGCTGGGTACAGACAAAAGGGAGATACAGGATTCTTCCCACCCCTCCCAAAAAAATTAAAAAAAAAAAATCAAAGAACTTTTTTTTTCTTCTTTTCTTTTTTCTTTTCTTTTTATTTTTTGGTACCTTATATATATATAATTTTTTTTTCCTTTTCTAAAACTTTTATTAATCTTTAATTTTTGCCTTTTTTGAAAAAATAATTGTTTTCCAGTAACTTTTTTTTCCCTCTCATAATTTTTATTTTAGGAATACGTGAATGTACGTTTTCCTTTCTTTTCTTGTCTTCTCTTTCTTTTTCTTTCTTTCTTAATTATCTTTTTGTTTTTTGTCTAGCTCTACTGAACTTCTGATCTTTTTTTTTCTCCCTTTCTTATCCTTTTCACCTTTTCCTTTCTTTTGTTCTTCTGTATGTGACTTAACTCTTGCCCTGCACATCATCAGATAAACCCATAGTTAACTAGTAGACCCTATCCCCCATTGTGTACACACTTAATCCACAAATTTATTACTCAATCCAAAACCTCTGAGACTTAAATTCCTTAATAGCAGTACTACCTCTTTATATCTATATAATATTTTAAGCATTTTTTAAGTTTTTCACATCTCCTCTATCTCCCTCCTGTTTTCTCATTATATTAACATTCCTCACTAAATAGATGGTCTTTCAATCTCCATAACTATATTAATTTTTACGTTTCTAATTTTTTTTTCTGGTCTCTTTTCATTTCCCTTTCCCTTTCTTCTTTTTCTCTCCCTCTCTACTTGCATCCTACCCAACCTATTTCCTGCATTGAGATTAGGACATAGTTAACTCTCCCTGTGCCTCCCCACACCAATCTATTCCTAATTTTTACCCACATCTCTCCCTAACCCTAACAATTTCTGGTTTTCCAAATTCTTCTCTGCGGTTCGAAGCCCATTAACATATAGTTGTTTGATGTTGAATAGATGTATCTGTTGAACTAGATTGTATCTGTAGACTATTGACTGTATAAATGCAAACGTTGGTTGATGGTTGCCTTAAGATAGTGTTCTAGCACAAAACTGGTGCTATTTTCATCCCAAATGGGCAGAGTAAGCCGGAAAAACACAAGAAAAATGGCAAATCCGGGTATCTCAATTCCCAATCTTGATAATCAGGGGTCAGATCAGATAATGAACAATCCAGAGGAGAGTTCCCAAATAGCTCTACAAACACTGGTGGCAAACATGATAAATGAGAAGTTTGACAACTTACAAAGGACTCTGTATAAGCGTGATAGGAAGAGAGAGGAGGCATCCCAAAAGTTTATACAGGAATATCATAAGCGTGAGGAAGCTACTCAAAAACTGATACAGGATTTGCGTGAACAACTTGAGAATACTCAAAGAGAAAGGGAGGAATGACGTGAGCAGGCTGAGAACACTCAAAGAGAACTGCAGGAATCCCACGAACGGGAGGAAAGAGAACTGCAGGAATCCCACAAACGGGAGGAAGCTAATCAAAGAGTAATTCAGGAATTGAGAGACCAGGTAGAGAACACACAAAGATCACTAAAGGCATTCATGGAATCCATTAACAAAGAGCTGAAGGAAGTCAGGGAGACCACAAAGGGAATGCTGAATGGAACCCAACAGAAGGAATGGGAGTCCAAAGAAACCATAACCAATCAACTAAGTGATTTGAGAACAAACACTGAACACCAAATTAAGGAAGTAAAGAAATTCATACAAGACCTAAATCAGAGCTTCAACAAAGAACTTGAAGCCATCAAAGCTGACCAATTAGAAGGAAAAGAGATAAAAAACAAAGTAGAGAGTCTTGACAGCAGGTTAGACCATGCAGAAGATCGAATCTCAGGGATTGAAGACAGCCTAGATATTATAGAGAAAGAACATATAACCATCCAAGACAAGTCCAAGAAGTATGATAGATCTATCCAACACCTGGAAGACACCATCAGAAGGCCTAATCTAAGGATAATGGGTGTAGAGGAGCACCTAGAAACAGAAGTTAATGGTCTAGGAAATTTGTTTAACAGGATCCTAGCAGAGAACTTCGCAAACATACAAAAAGATAGGCCTATTCAGATACAAGAAGCTTTTAGAACCCCAAATAGACCAGACCAGAATAGGACATCCCACCGTCACATTATAATCCATACAGGATCAACTCAGACCAAGGAAAAGATCCTTAAAGCTGTCAAGGAGAAAAGGGTAATCACCTATAAAGGGAAACCAATTAGAATCACCTCAGATTTCTCAGCAGAGACAATCAAAGCAAGAAGAGCCTGGAATGATGTATGCCATGCCCTAAAAACAAACAACTATCAACCAAGAATACTGTACCCAGCTAAACTCTCCTTCATAACTGAAGGCCAAATAAAAACCTTCCATAGCAAAGAAAAATTGAAACAATACATCTCCACCAAATCAGCCCTACAAAAGATTCTTAAAGATGTCCTACACATAGAAAACCAACAAGACCGCAACAAAGGCCAAGAAACTGCACCCAAACTGAGAATCCAAGAACCATAGGAAGAACCCAGTTTTCGCAGCCCCCAAGAAGGTGGATAACATGGCAGGAACTCCCAAATACCTCTCAGTCCTATCTCTTAACGTTAACGGACTGAACTCTCCAATTAAGCGATATAGACTGTCTAGTTGGATTAAAAAACAAGACCCTTCTATCTGCTGCCTTCAGGAGTCACATCATGCCCGTAAAAACAAACACATTTTCAATGTTAAAGGCTGGAACAAAATCTACCAAGCAAACGGCCCCCATAAACAGGCCGGAGTTGCAATCTTAATATCAGATAAAATAGACTTCAAATTAAAATTCGTGAGAAGAGATAAAGAAGGTCGCTACATACTAATTAAAGGATCTCTCCTTCAGGAGGATATTACAATTCTAAATATCTATTCGCCAAACAATGGAGCACCCAAATTTATCAAAGAAACACTACTTTCCCTCAAATCCCATATAGATCCAAAGACATTAATTGTTGGGGATTTTAACACACCACTCTCCCCACTAGATAGATCAACTCGGCAAAAACTCAACAGAGAAACCGCAGATCTAAACAGCTGCATAGATCAACTAGACTTAACAGACATCTACCGAACATTTCACCCAGCAGCATCAGAATACACGTTTTTCTCAGCAGCACATGGAACGTTTTCTAAAATAGACCACATTTTAGGCCACAAAGCAAACTTGTCTAAATTCAGAAACATTGAAGTTATACCTTGCATTCTCTCTGACCACAAGGGAAGAAAATTAGAACTCAACACCAAAAGCCACCAAAGAAAGTCCGGTATCACATGGAGGCTGAACAACACACTGCTGAATCAAGAGTGGGTCATGGAAGAGATTAGAAAGGAAATTCAAATGTTCATGCTATTCAACAAAAATGAACACACAAATTACCAGCTCCTCTGTGACACAGCAAAGGCAGTACTCAGAGGCAAGTTTATAGCTCTGAGCTCCTACATCAACAAATTGGAGAGATCTGAAACTAGCAATTTAATGACACATCTAAACCTCCTTGAAAAAGAGCAGCAAGATAAACCCCAATCCAGTAGACGGAAAGAAATAATCAAAATTAAATCAGAATTAAATGAATTAGAATCCAAAAAAACTATAGAAAGAATCAACAAAACAAAGAGTTGGTTCTTCGAAAAACTTAACAAAATTGACAGACCCTTAGCAAATCTTATCAGAAAAAGAAGAGAACACACCCACATTAATAAACTCAGAGATGAGAATGGAAACATCACCACGGAAACAACCAAGATTCAGAACATTATAAGGGAATACTTCTCAAAACTTTATGCTAATAAGTTTGAGAACTTGACAGAAATGGACCTTTTCCTAGCAAATATTGACATGCCAAAACTAAACCAAGATGAGTTAAACCAGCTTAACAGGCCCATATCAAGCATTGAAATAGAAACAGCAATAAGAGACCTCCCAGCTAAGAAAAGTCCAGGACCAGATGGTTTTACAGCGGAATTTTACAAGGCCTTCAAAGCAGAGCTCACACCAATACTCCTCCAACTCTTCAATGAAATTGAAAGAGAAAGCTCACTACCGAACACATTCTATGAAGCCATCATAACCCTCATCCCAAAACCAGGTAGGGACTCATCAAAGAAAGAGAACTATAGACCCATTTCTTTGATGAACATTGATGCAAAACTTCTCAACAAAATTTTGGCCAATCGACTTCAACAATTCATCCAAAAAATCATACACCACGATCAAACAGGATTCATTTCAGTGATGCAAAGCTGGTTCAATATACGCAAATCAATTAATATTATTCATCACATCAACAGGAGCAAGAATAAGAACCACATGGTTATCTCAATAGACGCAGAAAAACATTCGACAAGATCCAACACCCCTTTATGATGAAGGTTTTGGAAAAATTAGGAATCCATGGAACATTCCTCAATACAATAAAGGCTGTATATGACAAACCTACAGCCAGCATTATATGAAATGGTGAAAAACTAAAGCCATTTCCTCTTAACTCAGGAACAAGACAAGGATGCCCACTCTCTCCACTTCTCTTCAATCTAGTATTAGAATGCCTAGCTACAGCAATAAGACAAGATGCAGACATAAAGGGGATCCAAATAGGGAAAGAAGAAATAAAACTCTCCCTCTTTGCAGATGACATGATCTTGTATTTAAAGAATCCCATAGACTCCACTCCCAAATTACTCAAGCTGATTCAAAACTTTGGCAAAGTAGCAGGTTATAAAATTAACCCCCAAAAATCAATGGCTTTTCTGTATGCCAACAATGAGAAAAGTGTGGCTGAAATTAGGAAAGCAACTCCATTTGTAATAGCTCCACAAAAAATAAAATACCTCGGAATTAACTTAACTAAAGAAGTGAAGGACCTCTATGATGAAAACTTTAAAATCTTGAAAAAGGAAATCAACACAGAACTTAAAAAAATGGCAAAACCTCCCATGCTCCTGGATTGGAAAGATTAACATCGTGAAAATGGCAATACTTCCCAAGGCTATCTACAAATTCAACGCAATACCTATCAAAATTCCACCCTCATTCTTCAAGGAAATAGAAGAGGCAATCCAAAAATTCATATGGAACAATAAAAGACCCCGAATAGCAAAAACGCTCCTCAACGGAAAGAACACTGCTGGAGGAATATCAATACCAAATTTCAAACTCTACTATAAAGCCATAGTATTCAAAACAGCTTGGTATTGGCATAAGAACAGACCTCAGGACCAATGGAATAGAATTGAAAACCCAGAAATGAACCTACAGACCTATAGCCATGTAATCTTCGATAAGGGAGCTAAAACAATAGAATGGAAGACAGACAGCCTCTTCAGTAAATGGTGCTGGCAAAACTGGTAGAAAACTAAACCTAGATCCTTATATATCACCCTGCACCAGAATCACCTCCAAATGGATCAAAGACCTTGAACTCAAAGCAGACACTCTGAAAACATTACAGGATGGAATAGGAGAAACCCTGGGTCTCCTCGGCTCAGGCCGAAATTTTCTGAATAGAGACCCGGAAACACAACAAATCAAAGAAAGGTTGGGCAAATGGGATTGTATAAGGTTGCAGAGCTTCTGCAGGGCAAATGACATAGCTAGCAAGATCAATAGAAAGCCCACGGATTGGGAGAAGATCTTTACTAGCCATACAACGGACAAGGGTCTCATATCTAAAATATACTTGGAACTCAAAAAATTAAACCACCCAACAACAAATCCTCAAAGAAACAACTGCCCAATAAGTAAGTGGGCGAAAGACTTAAAGAGAAGCTTCTCTGAAGAAGATAGAAGGATGGCCAATAGACACATGAAGAAATGTTCAACATCCCTAGCCATAAAAGAAATGCAAATCAAAACAACATTGAGATATTACCTCACTCCAGTTAGAACGGCAAAAATCAAGAACTCTAACAACAACAGATGCTCGAAGGGATGTGGACAGAAAGGAACCTTACTTCATTGTTGGTGGGAATGTAAACTTGTTCAACCACTTTGGAAAGCAGTATGGAGGTTCCTCAAAAGACTTCACATAGAGCTCCCCTATGACCCAGCAATCCCACTTTTGGGCATTTACCCTAATGTTTACAAACAAGACCACACTAAAGCTACCAGCACAACTATGTTTATTGCAGCATTATTTACCATAGCTAAGATATGGAACCAACCCAGATGCCCCTCAGTAGATGAATGGATCAAGAAAATGTGGTATATATACACAATGGAATTCTATGCCTCCATCAGAAAGAATGACATTGCCCCATTTGTTAGGAAATGGAAAAACTTGGAAAAATTATATTAAGTGAAGTAAGCCAGGCCCAAAGAAACCTAGGTCCCATGGTTTCCCTTATTTGTAATATCTAGTATATGTATGAGTCAAGCAGAAAAGGTCAGATAATGTGATGTCAGGAAAATGAACTCTTAGATGTGTATTTTAATGTTTTTTTTTCTTTCATGCATGTGTTTCTAACACATTTATAAGATTATCTCTTTGTTGCTTTGTATGTCCCTCCTCCACAGTATAACCCCTGCTTTCACTATATTTGATGTCAGTATAACTTGTGGAGGAGATGGGGAAAAACCAGTTGTTTAAGGATACAGGTGGACCTGTTGCAACAATGAGAAGTACAAGTTGTCATGTCCAAAACGAGCTTTACAACGTTGGTGCATGGGGGGGGGGGAGGAGAAGGATTGGTATTAGGGGGGGAGGGGGGAGGCTGGGAAGGGATGTGAAGGATAAACAAAGGAGGAGGCTGCAATGCTTGGTAAGAAATGTACGTATTATCCTGCCCATGTAACTGTAACTCCTCTGTACAGTATGTTCACAAATAAAATTAAATTAAACTAAAAAAAAAAAAGAAATAATTTATGAAAAAGTCAACATTTACAATAAATACAGAATCAGTATGATTGATATTTTCTTTTATCCCAGTTGCAATACGGCTTGCATGATGACTTTTCTGGTTATATGTTTAGTTAGGTCTTGATATTTAGTTGAAGTTCTGTTTTTTCATATATTCATTTGTCAGATCAAAGAGGAAATTAATTCCATGCCAGAGTCAACATCCATAATAATGTTACAGTTGTATCCTGCTACTTTGCCAAAGTTTCAAATGAGCATGAGTATCTTGGGTCTTTTTTGGATCTAACTAAATATGTATGCAATTTTGTCAGTAGTAGAAAGATTTTTGACCACCATTTATTAAACTATTATTTTCCAGAAACAACTACTCTTTTTCATGAGAGTAGTTGTTTTCAGGTCGTGGGGCCTGAGCACTGAGCACTGTCTCTCAGCTCTTCAGCTCAAGGCTAGTGCTCTACCACTTGGGCCACAGCACCACTTCCGGCTTCTTTATTTTTGCTTATGTGGTGCTGAGGAATCGAAACCAGGGCCTCATGCATGCAAGGCAAGCACTCTACCACTGAGCCACCATACCAGCCCTTTTCATGAGATTTTTAATGTCATTTATTTCATGGGTTGATATTTTCCTTTAAATAACCCACATTCTGTCTGCTACAAAGTGTAATTTGGAGTAATTTTAAATTATGTACACTCAGGTACACTGCTCAGATTCTATTTGCGTATTTTGTTCTTGTTAAATCAGTAGGATTTAGGTCTCAATATGGATACTATTAGACTTATTCATTGCATTTCTGAATTTTTTAAGATGTCATGATTTTTGTTATTTTATTCTCTTAAATATATTCAGATCTCACTCCACTTACAGTCACATTTCTTTTAAACAGTTTGATCCATTCAAGGGATTTGCTATATTAGGTTCATCTAGATGAATTTAATTACAAATGAACACAACTGTATTTCTGAGACACAGTTATCTTTATGGTTCTAGTCAAGGGTAAAATGTATTTGAGGTTTTTGTGCTTAAACATAACTGGGCACAACATGTTTTTGTGCCTGAGGGCGTTCTACTTTGTTGGTTGTTTTTCCAGCTGTGGTGACTTCAACATATGTGTGCATTTTATTTCAATTGTTTTGTGTCTATAGTTTGTTTCATATAACAGAAAGTACAAAAAGAATAAGTGATTTAGAACTTTTTGAAATAGAGTTCTAAGGGAGATACTTGAAGTTTTGTGACATCTGGGACCGGATAGGTCTTGTTAGTGGAGGGGGTAGTAGAATAACAGACACATTGACATGATTTGAATTCTTCCTCTTATTGCCTCACTATTTCATAGACTAATACTTCAAAGTCTTTAGTGGAAAGAAAATAATTTTGTTTGTATGAACTCAGAATTTTTGCTTTAATTGGGACACACTACACATTTATAAATGATTTTAACTCTAAAACCTTCTTTCTTTCTTTTAAAATTCCAGATGTGAATTTATAATGCTAAAATAGCATCTACTAATTTATATGAAATAATCCAAACTATTTTCGCTTCACACTATATGTAATATAGACTGTAATAATTGTGAGTAATATAGTATGTAATAACTGACTTTGGGGAAAGTCAATTACAGTGGATTTTGTGAGATACTGAGTAATAGTAAAAATTATATTTGATTCTATTAAAAAGTTCACAGTTACATCTAAAAATAGCTCATAGTTATAAACTAATGCTAAAAAGTAAGATTGCTTATTGGAAAAAGCAGAAGTTTCAATAAGCTTGCTTTTTAAACATTGACTTGGATCTGGGCTTTGGTGGCTCATGCCTATAATCCTAATTACTCAGGAGTCTGAGATTGAGGATAGTGGTTCAAAGCCAGCCTCAGCAGAAAAGTCTGTGAGACTCTTATCTCTAATAACCCACTTGAAAACTAGAAATGGCACTGTGGGTCAAATTGTACAGTAGTATCGATGAGCTGAAGAACTCATTGAAATCTGCGACCAGGCCCATAGTTCAAGCCCCACGACCACCAAAAAAAATTGACATGGATTTTTACTTTATTATTTCACGATTTTTTATTGTGAAAATACATATAGAGGGGTTAAAATTACATGAGCAAAGTAATGATTACATTTCTTATCAAACATTGTTTCCCCCTCCTTTGTTTCCCCTTACCATTCCTTCCCATCTTCCCCGCAAAGCAACCCAGGCACCAAAGTTCTAAAGTTCATTTTCAGACATAACTTGTTGTATATCTGATTGTTGCATGGGACCACCTGTATCCCTATTTAAACAATTTGTTTTTCCCTTCCCCTCCACAAATTATAACAACATCAAATACAGTGAAAACAAGGGTTATGTCATGGGGGAGGGACATACAAAGCAACAAAGAAATCATCTTATAAATATCCTAAAAAAAAACAATAGCAAGAGAAAAAAACATTTGAGTCCTTATCTTTGGGTTCATTTCGCCCAACATAAACTTATCTGATCATTTCTGCTTGTCCAAGATAATGAGTACATTTCTTTTCAAGAATTGTAGCCTCCTCCTTTGTTTCCCCTTCCCATCCCACCCTCCCCTCGCCCCCCCAACCAGCCTTCCCACCCCACCAAAGTTGTAAAGTTCGTTTTCGACATAACGATTTATTCATCTCATTGTTGCAATAGGTCCACCTGAATACCTATTTAAACGATTTGTTTTTCCCTTCCCCTCCACAAATTATAACAACATCAAATGCAGTGAAAGCAGAGGTTATACCATGGGGAGGGACATACAAAGCAACAAAGAAATAATCTTATGTGTTAGAAACAATCACATGAAAGAAAAAAAAACATTTGAATACATATCTTAGGGTTCATTTCCCTGACATCAACTTATCTGACCTTTTCTGCTTGACTCAGACATATACTAGTTATTGCAAACAAGGGAAATCATGGGACCTAAGTTTCATTGGGCCTGGCTTACTTCACTTAATATAATTTTTTCCAAGACTTTCCATTCCCTAACAAATGGGGAAATGTCATTCTTTCTGATGGAGACATAGAATTCCATTGTGTATATATACCACATTTTCTTGATCCATTCATCTACTGAGGGGCATCTGGGTTGGTTCCATATCTTAGCTAGGGTAAATAAGGCTGCAATAAACATAGTCGTGCTGGTAGCTTTAGTGTAGTCTTGTTTGTGAACATTTGGGAAAATGCCCGAAAGTGGGATTCCTGCGTCATAAGGGAGCTCTATGTGGAGTCTTTTGAGGAACCTCTTTACTACTTTCCAAAGTGGTTGAACAAGTTTACACTCCCACCAACAATGCAGTAAGGTTCCCTTCTGTCCACATCCACTCCAGCATCTGTTGTTATTAAAGTTCTTGATTACTGCCATTCTAACTGGGGTGAGGTGGTATCTCAATGTGGTTTTGATTTGCATTACTTTTATGGCTAGAGAAGTTGAGCATATCTTCATGTGTCTAATGGCAATCCTTCTTTCCTCTTCAGAGAAATTTCTCTGTAAGTCTTTAGCCCACTTATTTATTGGGCAGTTGTTTCTTTGAAAATTTGTTGTTGGGGAATTTAATTTTTTGATTTCCAGTTATATTTTGGATATGAGACCCTTGTCTGTTGTATGGCTATTGAAGATCTTCTCCCAATCCGTGGGCTTTCTATTGATCTTGCTAGCTATGTCCTTTGCCATGCAGAAGCTCTGCAATTTCATGCAATCCCATTTGTCCAACCTTTCTTTTATGTGTTGTGTTTCTGGGTCTCTATTAAGAAAATTTCGGGGCTGGGAAGTTGGTTCAGTGGTAGAGCGCTTGCCTTGCATGCTCGAGGCCCTGGGTTCGATTCCTCAGCACCACATAAGCAAAAAGAAAAAAGCCGGAAGTGGTGCTGTGGCTCAAGTGGTAGAGTGCTAGCCTTGAGCTGAAGAGCTGAGGGACAGTGCCCAGGCCCAGAGTTCAGGCCCCACGACCGGACCCATAAAAAAAAAGAAAAGAAAAGAAAATTTCGGCCTGTGCCAAGAGACCTAGGGTTTCTCCTATTCCATCCTGTAAAGTTTCCAGGATGTCTGTTTGACTCCGAGGACTTTGATCCATTTGGAGTTGATTCTGCTGCAGGGTGATATATAAGGATCTAGCTTTAGTTTTCTACAAGTAGTTAACCAATTTAGCCAGCACCATTTACTGAAGAGCCTGTCATCAAGTTTGTAATATAACAACGACATATACAATTTCAATTTCTTCTAATTCACTATGAGGATACTGTAATAACCAGTGGATCCAGAATTATCTGTGGGAGCCATTAATCTTTGTAAATTCTTGGCTTGGCCCACCGGAGAGTGTGGGGAATGCCACCAAAGGTGAAGGTGTCAAGCCTCACTTGGTGAGCTGTCAAGAAGTGATTGAACATTGGGCAGTTTGGGAAGTGACGGTTGAAAACAGGCAGAAGACCCGTTGGAGTGAGGAGAGGTACAACCTATATATAAGTTGCATTTTCAGAGCATTGGAAGGGGATATAAAAATGAGAGCTACCTGGATGGAAGAAAGTGGTAAGACAGCAGGAAGGGAAAAACCTGAGAAGAGAGGAAACAGAAAAGTGGTCATTAGGGCAGAGTAGTGTAGGCCTGTGGAGACTGGAGAGGCCTGAAGAGAAGAAAATGGTGGAAGGGAAAAAGAGAAAGACCAGAAAGGAATGACAGGTCTGTAGTGAAGGAGGGAGTAATGGAAAAGTTAAAAGCCTTGCCCATTGAGGTTTGGAGCTTTGGAGATCATAATTTTTTGGCTGGTGGTTTGCAGACCAATTAAGATAGGGCAGGGCTGCCCATTGGAGGTCTGAGGTTTGGTGGTCAAGGCTGATCTTGGACCTGGTTATCCAGTCCAGGATAAGGTAATCACAGTCTCCTTTCTAGTGTAAATTGGATTATTATATTAAATGTGACTCAATGGTTTGTCTCCTTGCCTTAGAGGTAATAAGTATGCGAGTTCACAGAAAGAGCTTGAAGTCTCAAAGGCCGTGAATTTTTAAGATGTGATGTGGCCATAATAGGTTTGTAAAAACACAATGGGACAGTGAAATAACAATGCCAATACCACAATATCATCTCAAAATAATGCTTTGATACCACAATTACTTGTTGATACCATTCTCGTGATGAGGTCACAATAGGTTTGTGATGTCACAATAGGTTCATGATGTCAGAGTGGCATGGGATATCTCAATTGTGACATCACAATTGTTATATGGTCAAAATGGGTTTCTGAAACAGAGTGAATTCACAGAATAGGCCTTCACACTGTTAAGTCATAACAATGTCACTGTGATTTGTAATGCTATGATGCCATTGTTGTTTAGTGATGTCACAATGAGCTGATGGTGTCATAATGACAATTTGATGTCACTGCTGATTTATGATGTTACAATGGTTATGAGGTCACATTATGTTTCTGATATCAACACACATGTCAAATTTGAAATAGAATGAAAAAGCCGGGCACCGGTGCCTATAAACCTAACTACTCAGGAGGCTGAGATCTGAGGATTGCAGTTCAAAGCCAGCTCAGGCAGGAAAGTCTATGAGACTCTTATCTCCAATGAAAACCACTAGAAAACCAGAAGTGGCTCTGTGGCTCAAGCGATAGCGTGCTCACCTTGAGCTGAAGAACAGGGACAGCACCCAAGCCCAGAGTTCAAGCCCCAGGACTGAAAAAAAAAAGATTAAAAACAGGCATTCATAATCTTATTATAACATCACAATGGTAGTATGATCTCATAATGCTATCTTGTCATTGTAGATTTGTGATGTCAAAAGTAGTTGATGCTGCCATAATGACAATATTATGTCACACTTGTGATGTCACAAAGGGTTTGTGATGTTACAATGGCATGTTTGATATCAATTGTCAGATCACAATGAGGTTATAGTTACACAAAGGGACTGTGATGTCACAAAGGCCATGCGTTTTTTCAAAGATGCTAAGAGGTCCTAATAGGTTTGGGATGTCACAATGTGATAGTGATTGTCAAATGGCAATGAAAGCTCACAATGGGTTTGTGATGTCACATTGGTGATGAAATCAAATAATTTTGTGAAGTCACATCTCATAATCACATGTCCAATTTCAGTTGCTACTATTTCACAATGAGGATATGAGTTCACAGAAGAAGACTGAAGTATTAAAGGCTATGAATTTTCTAAAATGCTGTGAAGACACAGTAGGTTTTTGAAAACACAGTGGAACAGTGACATCACAATGGCAATGTGATGTTGCAATATGATGACTTTGTAATGTTTTGATATCACAATTGGTGATGCAACACTGGTGATGAGTTTACAAGAGGTGTGTCACAATGTCACAATGGGTTAGTGATATCAAAATGACACATGTGATCTCAATTGTCATTAACCCACAATGAGTATATGAGCTCACAAAGGGACTGTGATATCTCCAAAGGCATGCGTTGTCACAAAAGTGATGAAGTCCTAACAGGTGTGTGTTGTCAGAATGTGACAAAATGCTCATAACATCTATCAGTGTGATGTCACCATGATCAAGATGTCACATTGGATTCAGGTATCACATTTCATACCTGGATTTGGTATGAGAGGATTGGAATTTCACATTGGGTTAGTGATATCACTATTGAAATATGGGGTCATGCAGGGATTGTGCTACCACAATGGCTATTAGATCACAATGTGTTTCTACTATAATAGGTTTGTGCTGTCACAATTGGTTGGAAACGTCACAATGGCATGCCGGGTCTCAAATGTCATTAATTTGCAATGAAAATATGAGTTCACAAAGGGACTGTGTTGTCTCCAAAGTCATGTCGTTGGCACAAATGTGATGAAGCCCTAACAAATTTGTGAGTTCACAATGTGACACCATGTTCTTGATGTCTATCAATGTGATGTCACAATGTTCATGTCAGAGTCAATTTCTGATATCATATGTCATACCTGAAATATTATGAGTTTGAAAACAGATTATAAGCTTGCTAAAGGCCTAAAATATCCTAATGGCAGCATATCACAAAAGTTATGACTAAAAACTCATGGTCTTTGGAGGTTTTCTTTCTTTGAAATTGTTTCCTCATTGTGAACTAGTAGAAATTGAAATTGGACATGTCAGTGTGATATCACAAACTCATTGTGACCTTATCACCACTGTGACATCACAAAACCATTGTGACATCACATTGCTGTTGTGCCTTCACAATCACATTGTGACATCACAAAGCTATTGTGAACTCTTGAGATGTACAAGTCGTTATGTCGAAAACGAACTTTACAACTTTCATTGGGAGGGGGGAGGGGGAGCGGGGAGGATTGGGTGGGGTGGCAGGGGGAGGATGGGAAGGGATGGGAAGGGGAAACAAAGGAGGAGGCTACAATGTTTGATAAGAAATGTACTCATTATCTTGCCCATGTAATTGTAACCCCTCTGTACAGTATTTTCACACACAAAAAAAAACATAAAAAAAAAAAAACATGACCTCTGTGGCATCACAGACCCTTTGTGTACTCATATTTTCACAGTGAACTAATGAAAATTGTTATCACACACAGCATTTTATCATCACAAATACTTTGTGCAATAATTATGACTGTGAAATCACATTGTCATCATGACACCACCATTTATTGTGACATCACCAAACCCCAATGACACCATGCCATATTTTTCTTTTTTTTCTTCTGTGAGTTTTTTTTTATTGTAAATACAGTGTACAGAGGATTACAGTTACATGAGCAAGGTAATGAGTACATATACTATCATCATTGCTGCCTTGACATCACATTGTCATTTTCATGTCATAGACCCATTTTGAATGCCTATTCTTTGATTTCATTCTATCTGAAATGTGCCATCTGCATTGATATCAGGAAACCATTGTGAACTCATAACCTTTGTGACATCTAAATCTCTTTGTCACAGCACATTGCCTTTGTTATATCACTAACCCAATGTGACATCAAATACCTCTCCTGTTCTCATAATTTTGTGACATGCCATTGTGATATCTTAGGTCCTTTGTGAGTTGAAAATCTGTGTTCGACCTCGTATTTCAGATATGACATGAGAGATCTAAAATCCTGTGTAACATCATGATATCACACCGCTGGACATCATAACCATTACGTCACTTTGTGACATCTCAGACCTGTTAGTTCTTCACCTTTTTGACTACATATGCTTTGCTGACATCAGAATCCCTTCCCAAACTCATATACTCATGGTGTATTAATGACAATTGAGATCCCACATGCCATTGTGCCATCACCAACCCCTTGGGACATCTCAAATCTATTGCAACCTCCTCATTAGTATTGCATCACCAATTGTGACATCAAAACATTCTTATAACAGGATGGTGAGATATCACATTGTCATTGTGAAATCACTGTCCCATTGGGTTTTCACATAGTATGACCTCATATTATGGAGCTTCTTCTATCACCTGGTATCCTCATATTGAATTATGAGTCATTGAAATTTGATATATCGTTCTGATATTACAAACAAACTGTGACATCACAAAATCATTGTGACCTCATCACCACTGTGACATGAAAAACACAATGGGGTATCTCATTTCCATTGTGACATTCTGGTTCACATTGGGCCATCCCAAGCTTATTATGACCTCTTATCACCTTTGAAAACACACATGGCCTCTGTGACATCACAGAACCTTTTTGTATCCATATCCTCATGAGGAACTAATGAAAACTGACATCAGATATACCATTGAAACATAACAAATCCTTTCTGACATAATCATAATTGTGACATCATGTTGCTATTATGACACCATCAGCTCATTTTGACATGTAAAACTACAATGACATCATAGCATTGTAACATCACATTGTCATTCTGATGTCACAGACACGTTGTGTTTGCCTATTATGTTATTTGATTCTATTTCTAATGTGGCATGTTGGTTGATACCAGAAATCCATTGTGAGTTCATGACCATTGTGATATCACGGTGCCTTACTAGCATCACATTGCCAGTGTGATGTCACATTGCCAAATGGATGTCAAAAAGGGATTTTGCTGTGACAATGGTTATGACATCACAATGAGTTTCTGATATCAACCCACATGCCATATTTCAAATACAATGAAATCACAGATTTGGCATTCATAATGTGACAATGATGTTACAATGACAATGGTAAATGCTATACTGTCATTATCATTTTGTGATGTCACTATAAGCTAAAGATGTCATAACAACAATATAATGTCACACTGGTTATGATTCACACAGGGTTTATTATCTTACAATGGTTATGAGGTCACAATGTGTTTCTGATATCAACTGATATGCCACATTTGAAATAGAATGAAATCACAAGATATACATTAACAATGTGTCTATGACAGCAAAATGTCAATGCGATGTCATAATGCTATGATGTCACTGTAGCTTGGTGATATCACAATGAGCTGATGGTGCCGTAATGACAGTCTGATGTCACACTGGTGATGGTGTCACAAAGGGTTTATGATGTCACAATGGCATGTCAGATATTAATTGCCATTAGTTTATAGTGAGGATATGAGAATGAAGTCACAATGACATATACAAATGAACTGTGATGAAACAAAGGCCATGTTTTTTGTCAAAAGTGCTAGGGTTCTTAACAGGTTCTGGTTGTCAAAGTGTTAATGATATAAAAATGGGTTAGTGATGTCAAAACTAGTTTGCAATATCACATCTTATTTCTATTTTCAATTGCTACAAGTTCACAATGATACAAGTTCACGGAAGGAGCTTGATGTCTCAAAGGCCATAATTTTCTAAGATGTGATGAGATCATAATAGGTTTGTGAAAGCATGAGAGTTCAGTAATATCACAATTGCAATATGATGTCAAATTATAATGTCCTAAGAGTGTTATTATGTCACAATTAGTTGGTGATGCCATAATAGTGATGAGTTCAAAATAGTTTTGTGATGTCGCAGTAGTTTGGTGATGTGACAATGGCATTCCAGACCTCAATTGTCATTAACTTATAATGAGTATATGAGTTTAGAATGGGATTGTGAGGATTCCAAAGTCATTTGTTGGCACAAATGTGATGAAGTCAGAACAGATGTGACAATGTGACACAATGGTCATTACATCTAGCAGTGTGATGTCACAATATTCATAATATCACAGTATATTTCTAATATTTAATGTCATACCTGAAATAATATGAGATCAAAAATAGATTGAGCTCTCAATGGGCCTAACACAGTGGCAACATGTCACAAAACTTACGAGGACAGAACATGTTTGAGTTGTCACAGTTGTTTAGAGATATCACAATGGCAATGTTATATCACAAAGGTATTGTCATGTCACAATGGTTATGAAGTCAAAATGTGTTTTTGATATGAACCCACATTTGAAATACAACGAAATCACGTAATAGGCCTTCATAATGTATATATGTTGTCACAATGACAATGTGGTGTCATAGTGGTATGATGTCATTACAGATTTGTGATGTCACAATGACCTGATATTGTCAAAATGACAATGTGATGTCGTACCAATGATTATATTGTAAATGCTTTGTGATATTACAATGGCATATCTGATCTCAATTGATATTTCACAATGAGGATACGGATACACAGAGGGACTGTGATGTCACAAAGGCCATGTGTTTTTTCAAAGGTGCGAAAGATGTCATAATGGGTTTGGGAGGTATCAAGGTGATTGTAATGTCACAATAGCAATGTGACATCACAATGGTTTGTGATGTCACATTGGTGATGAGGTCACAATGGACAGGACAGGTTTGTGATGTCAGAACAGGCTAATGATATCACAATGGCACTGTGATGTCACAAAGGGATTTTCATGTCACAATGGCTTTGAGGTCACAATAGATTTCTGATATCCACCAATATTGTTAGCTTGTAATAGAATGAAATCACAGAATAGGAATTCACATATGTCTCTAATGTCACTATGACATATAATGCCATAATATTATGATATTTAAGTTTAGTGATGTCAAAATGGCATGTCTAATCTTATTGGTAATTAAATTACCATGAGGATCCCAAAAGTTGCTATGTGCTGAGTCCTTCAAAAGGCACATTGTGCTAAATCCATTACACAGAGTTCTTAGTGCTTTTTTTTTAAATGTGCTGTGTGCTGTCATCCCAAAAGATTCAATGTTCTGAGTCCTTGAGAGGACAATCACACAACACACACACACACACACACACACACACACACATACACACACAAACTCGGAGCATTATCTTGCACCTGCTTGGTGTGTGGGGTGGATGGAGAAGAGTCTCCCCCAGTGATTGGGCTGAGGGGATCTTCAATTTCCCCAGGCAGCTGCTGGGGTTGGGGGGAAGCCCTGAGCTGAGGTGAGGCTGCTTCTGCCATGGCCTGGTAGTCTTAGGGCAGAGTCAGGGCAGGACAAAGCCAGGGGCGGGGACATGGCCAAGGTGGGGAGGGAGTGTGACTGAGGGGAGGACAGGGTGTGGCTGAAGGGGCACGTAGTTGCTGCAGCCAGGGGCACATGGGAGCTGGCATACTTGTGCAGCAGGGGCTGGGCAGCCTGCATGAAAAGTGGGGGCAGAGAGCGAGCAGAGAAGAGCAGGCACATGCACCAGGGGTGTCAGCATCCATGACTGGCCTCCTCTCCTGTAGGAGCACAGGTCTGGGCCAGGAGCACAGAGGACACAAAGCCAGCACAGCAGGCACATCCCTCTCAGCCCCAGGGAGGCTCAGAGGCCAGGTAGGCCCTGAGTCCAAGGCCCCTGCACCAGGAGCTCAGCTGTGGAGGGGGCGAGCTCAGCCCTGCCACCTGCCCACCCTTGCCCCGGCCCCTTCTTCTGCCCTCCCCGTGGCACCTAGTTTGAAACGGGTTGCTGCCAGCTTGGACCCGTGGCGCCTCTTGGAATCATCCAGAGATGGTGCACCCCTGGCTTTCTTGCGGCCCTGACCCGGTCCTGGTCCCCAGTGGAAGCCCCTCGGGTCTGCACCTCATGACCTCCCACTACCCCACACCCCCCATGGACCCGGACCCAGACCCGTGACTCCTGCCTCCCCTCTTGTGTCCCAAACATGCCTCCCCAGCACCAGGCAGGCCAGCCCTGACTGCCACAAATGCGCCCCAGGAGTGGGGGGTGGAGGAGTGGATGTTGATCCGGGGATCCCACCCCCATCCCTAGTGGCCAGTGTCCCAGGAAAAAGGCAGATGTAGGGATGGGTGAGCCCCTGGCCTAGAGCAGTGGGAGCCACAGAGCCATGCATCTTCACCCTTTCTCTCCCTGGGGGAACTCGGTGGCTTTAGTCAGAGGTGGGGAACAGCACCTCCACACCTGCCTTCTTGGG